>NC_084664.1:78569172-78877215 GCF_028389875.1 Rhea pennata
TCTTTAACCTTAGATTTCTTTTGAGCTCCACAATCTGTTAGATCAGTTGGAGAGCCAAGATTTTTTTTTTTTTCATACACTAATATTATTTCTGAATTTGAGAGGTCATTAATTTGCCTTTCTCTATTTAGTACAACAGCACTTTCATTTTTCAGGAATGCCTTTGTTTCCAACAATATAGAAAATTAAAACACAGAGCTTCTTATTGCATCACATTTATTATAGATTTGTGTATTTGCCAACAACAAGCACAGATTTTGAAAGGCTAGAACCATATGGTGAGTAAGTGCAGGCTAATCAGTCCCCTTCATGAAAACACCTCATTCTGATCTTTAATGTTAACTGACTTTAGCTGCAAATGATAAAGATCGAGGTCCTTCTGGGGAGGGGGAAACTATTCCTGATCAGCTTTTCTCTAAGGTTAATCTCTTTCATTCCATGTCATGCTTTTTTTTTCTTCTGCTCTTGACCATGCTCACTCACATTTCTTTATTCTAGTCCTGAAACACTTCTTCCCCTCTCACTTTCCGACATGCTATCGTATTACACTGAATTGCAAATGCATCAGTGCTACTGGTTTTGACAACCAAAATAGCATTTCTTCTTCCTTTATTTGATATAGATTGACATATGTTTGCATTTATAAAAATCAAGTTATGATATGATTTTTGTTTTTACAACGTGATGCACTGAAGGAAATAGGAGCCGGAACACTTGAGATGTCATAGATCATGCCTTGTGCCATTGTTAAGAATTCCTAAAACTTAATGGTCTAATTTCGTGCCTAGAAATATTTGATGAAGTCTGTTGGAATAGAAACTCAGGCTTCCAAGTAGAAGTTATGTCTGTTAGTCTCTATAAAATTGTTTTTTACCATTAGGAATCCCTGGAGGGGAATATCTGATCAGATATTGTTAGACTTATGTCCCACCACTCTTGGTGAAACAGAGTATTTCAGCCCTCCAATAAAAGCATGACATCAATACACTCACTTATCTTGTTTTGTGTTCTCTTTTCTCATTGGTACACAGTGGGACAAATCATACGGTCTACTGACTCCATCCCACTTCTATCTCTAAAGTACTTTCCAGGTATCTGTGCTTGAGGGCTTTGCATATTGATCCCCAAGAAAATGGTATGCTCAGAAAAAGGCCTCACTACAAATCTGTTTCTTTTTTACATGACTGATGTCTGAGCTCAACAATCCCAGAAATCCTCTCTGTAGACAGCACTTCTGCTAAACTTACTTGCTAAATATCCTTCCCCCAGGCCCTGGCTTCTAAGTTCTAGTGCCCTTTGCTAAGTAGTTTTGTCACAAAGCACTTCTTAGACTCTGCTTGAACTTTCACTTGCTAAAACACCTACCTGCATACAAACTTATCCAGCATTTGTCATAGCTATTATGTCTTCTTTTTGTTTTACTGTAAGAAGGGAGGCTGAAGACAACTACTATTTTACTAACTCTTTGCCTGCTATATCCAAGTAATTCTCCCTGGTTTTCCACTGAATACAACAGTATAAAGTCCATCTCTACAGAATTCATTCATATAACATGACTTGCCAGTTCAGCACCTGACCTGTTCAGTCTTTTCATGTTCATGTCTAATTCTACTCTGTGATAATGCCAAACATTTCACATCCTTTACTTTCCATTTAATGTTGGTATAGTTGAAAACCTCATGTTTTATTAACTTTAACCATTGTTAGTGTTGTTAGGAAAAGGTTTCATCATTGCTCTTTGACAAAGATATTTTATCTCAAAATTTTATCTCGAAGATTAGTATTTCTTAAGAGCAAAGTAATTCAGAAGTAATTATATATTCTCATGTATTTCTCATACATCTTGGAGATCTAAAAATCTAAAATAGAGCAAAAAACATCACACAAATAATACATATTCCATAACTAGTAGCTAGACTGGGGAAAGGCCCAAAAAGAATGTTGTTATAAAGATAGATATAATATGTATTAGCCATATAAGTGTTCAGGAATTACAGGAAAATAAATGTGTAAGGCAGATAACGTATAAAAGACATGTTTGAGAAAGTGGTTTGATACACTTCTTTTCGGGTAATTTTGATTCCTGAGCACTCTGGAGTGGATGTTATACTTAAGAATAAATAATATTGTGAATATGAAAGTGGATAATAAACTGCTGAATATATATCTTCATGAGGAAAAAAGGTTTTGATTTCAATACCTATAACTCACACCTTCAATTTTACTGTAGTATGTCTGCAACTTTATATTATAAATCTGAAATTAAAACTTCATGTTATAAATTTGAGCTAGTTAGGAAGATGTAGCAATAGCCACATATGTTCAAAGGGTCCTGAATTTCAAATCTTCACATGAGAAAATCTGTCCTTTGTCAAGTATAGAACCTAAAATGTCAAGACTGAAGAAACATAGAATGGAGACTTAAGTGACTTCTCCCCAAAAGACATCACCATGAAAACATTGAAAGTAATACATGGCACAATCAAGAAAAAAATCATTTGAAATTGCAACATTGATAAGAAAATAGTGGTACTTCTCAAACCCTGGGTTAAAGACACTTGGGCTCTTTGGAGCTCAAAATCTGGTGTGGATTCTGGCACAGCTCAGCTTCCATCTGTGTAATCAATGAAATCACTCACTGGGAATACAGAAAACCCTGGAGTCTTCTAGTTCATTTTCACAGTCCAACACAACTAACTCCTTGTTTAATCAAGAAATCTACTCAGCCTATGCTTGAGACTAAGGATCTTGCAATTTTTAAGTGCTTACTTTCTTAGTGTAACAAAATAGCGTTGCTGACTGCAGACAGAAAAAAAACCCAAGAATCTCAGTACTTTTCAAAAGTGGAGACACTCAGATCTCTGTCAGAGCATTTTGGGCTGAGTCTAATTTTAATGCAATGTAGCTAATCTCTGGAAGAGGTATAGGAATAAATCTGTTGACAGCTGGTTTTCTGTCTTTTTCAGATACTAAGGCAAATTTCACATTTTGAACAGATCAGTACTGTGACATGCTGTTGATGATATATTTTCTAAGAATATTTCATCCTCAGACAGGTTTAGGTTGATCTTACTATGCAACTATTGAACTTTCAATAGCCTAGTGAAATAGCGTTACTCTTAGTAGCTTTATTTAGCCAATGCATTATTTGTTGAATTGAGTAAGTAACTGGGTAGATATCACTTAGAAGTTGCTTAACTAAGAGTCAGAAACAGTTCAGTTCTATTGGATGGCTTAATCACAATACTCATCTCAGCTACACATGTGATAAATGCTAAAATTAGAGGTGACTACAATAAACACCAGTGTGGGCAAGATTTGTAGCTTAGGTCGTATTGCATATGTATACAGCTGAAAAACACCTTTGTATTTGAATACTACCATGTGGGGCCTCTTGTTGTGAGAAAAGAGAACCTGCTGCACCTACAGACCAGCCATGCTTCTCTCATCACCTAAGAATGACTATTGGGGTTAATACACATGGTCAAGATGAAAATATTATTTGGTTGTCTATGTGACTGACTTCTGTGTTAGTGCTCTTCAATAAGCTTGACGGGAGAGAATGGATAGTCTTGGTCTTACAGTACTTGATGGAAGATACTTAATATTAACATTTCCTTTTGCTTATTTTTGCTTGGTGGCAAAAAGATCACCCTTTTTCCCAGAAATCTTTATTTTGTTTATTCTCATCTGCTTATCCACTATTTTCTTTATTGTGTTTAAAAGTACCTTTCTGCAAGAAAGCCTACTGCACTTGGAAAGCAGAGTAACCAATTATATGACTATTGGAAGTATTCACATGGAATATGTGCATGCGGACTGAGCAGTGGGCTGTAAAAACAATAATAAAACCCCACGCTTATTTTGTGTTATCTTTCCTATTATACATGAATTCAGTGAATTCAACAATTTTGATTTGATGAAGTTCTTTCTTATTTCTTGGCATCATAACCATGTAATTGGTCTTGTAAAGTGCTTAATTTCACACTTATCTTTTTATTCATGTAATATGGACAGTGGTATCCAGTTCATTGTTCCATTGATAACACAGCTGATATCTCAGATACATCCAGTGTTTCAGAAGACAGCTGGTCAATTTGTTTCATTGAGATTAACTACACAAAAAATGAATTATTGTTAAATTTTTAAAAGATTTACATCTTCCAGCTTTTTTCTGAGCTAGGCTGATGTGTATTATGAATTATTGTTAAATTTTTAAAAGATATACATCTTCCGGCTTTTTTCTGAGCTAGGCTGACCTGTATTATCTTTATACAGCACTTAGTGTAAGTTTTTTGAAATTTTTCAGGTAGTATCTAGAATCACATGTCCCTGCTGTTAATGTCTGCTAAAATATGAATGTTAGGTGGAGACTATTTTATGAAGTAAGAATTTTTCTACCTGACAGTATTTATTTTTGCCAGATACAGGAGAAGAGCAAAAAAATTCTGCAAGAACATTTTTTACTGACCATTTAACAGTTTCTAAAGGCTCACTTCAGTTTATATTCACTATCTGGGGGATCGGAGGTGTTAATCAGAAAATAGAGATGCTTGGATTCATTTCAATTAGTTTAATTTCTGTCAGAATGCTATAGAACTAGCTGCAGAGCTCAGACAGGATAGAATAAAACTCATTCAAAATTTCTTTCTGCCAATGAACTCTACAAAGAGAAAAAAATCTCCCCAAACCTGTAACTAAACTTAAAATATTATAAACTACATATACAATGAGAGATTGCAAGTTCATAATCCAAAGGTGTTATCAGTACTCTTCACAAAGTATTGAGTGAATGTGAATAGGAGAAACTGCTGTTTAAATCCATCTGAGCCTGTAAATGATGACCTCTCCCCTCCAGTGAGAACATAAGGAAAAAAAGTGTTTCTTGCTCTCAAATGAGACCCTTTTACTATCTCTCAGCATTCTTATCCCTAAGAAGAAAAAAGAAAAAAACAAAAATAAATAACCAGTCAATTAAGCACTGATTTTGTTTGGTGGGACTTGTAGTGCTTTTATACTGAAAGGACTGTATTATATTATGATTGTAATTAATTTTAATTGGAATTGAATGCTATTGCTGTTAATATCAAGCTCCAGGTTGCCCAGAATATATACTCTGAGTATTCCACACATGGAGGGTGCAATTGTTTAATACCAGATTTACTCATCTGAAGATAGCTGATGTTACACAGCCTTTTGATTTAGCAGAGTGATGCAGCAATGTGCTGACATCACAGTACAAGTGTAGGATACACTTGGCTGAATATAGCAATTGCAGCATATAGTTAAGTCACAATCAAGTATGATTCTCATTACTACTCTTTATAATATGCTAACTAGCATCATGCTGACTGTCCCCAATCTCCAGGAAGGAATATGCTAACCTACTGGCACATCCTGTTGTATGGGAGATGATCAAGACCACAGATAGCTTTTGCTTTTTGTTTCCACAGAAATAGTGACCTTTCCTGGCCCTTATACTTTACACAATTTAATCTCAAAGACTTTTTTTGCACAGATTCCTTCTGAGGTAAAGAAGTTTTAAAATCAAGGAATTTGGTAGTCCTAGAAAAAAGAAACTGTCTACAACTTGAAAAACTTTTCTCCAGAATTTTTTTGAGACACGATCTTTTAGGAACGAATTTTATGACATAAAAACTTCTTTTGCAATGTTCTGGCTTAGAGCAAAGCGTAGAAGTTCTATTCCTGTTGACTGTCAGTTTTAAGATGCAGCTGTAATTTTCTCAAGAAATTTTTTCTGGCTATTTTATGTCATTTTTTTTCTTTGTGTTTCTAAAGAAATCAAACCACAACAGTTGAGTTTTCTGTCTTAAAAAGAGAGAATTTATATGCAAGTATTTCTTAATGTTGGGAAGATTTCCTGCAGAATATCTAGAAGGGAAACTTTTCTTCTTCTGACTTTTATCCATGCCTGAATTACCTCCCCCACACATTGTACGCTTAATTAAAAATAAAATGAATAGAGATGATTTACCCCTGTTTGTTGATACATGTTTTCTAGCCTGTTACTATAACCTATATTAGCCTGTTATTATAACAGTCTAGTTCCCAGTGGAGTCAATAGGAAGAATTACAAGCATGTATCTTCATTGAAATCCATCTTTAGAAGCTAGAGATCTTGTCTGTATCACCCCCAGGAGTTATAAAACATAAATATTTATGACTCTTTAAGAGAGTTTGAGAAAGGATGAGCAAAAATATCAGTATATTAAACAAGTTACCTAACTTAGAAAAGAAGTCCTGAAACTAGAAGCAGAAGAAACATTGATTATCAACATATTTTAATCCAAACCTCTAAAACAGTAGGAAGAACATTAGTAATGTTTTTTTCAACTCTGAGCTTAGAAGATACCAACTATGTCATGGAAGGTTCTGTTCTAAAGATTACAGTCATCTGAAGTGAGCCTTGTGGAGAACAGTCAGATGGCCACAAGCTTTGATTGTTTTCTTTTGGCTGTTTTCAAGTTCAACACATGATTTGACAGACAATTTGTCACAGAATTACAGCAATATGACCTTCCTCTTGCTATAAACAAAGATTAGTTTGAGTATATCTCAAAGGATACGTGAGAGGGCTTGAAGAGTCACCACCTCTTTGCATTGCAGCTGCCTCATGGAGATAGGATAAAGCACCTCAACCTTATGCTAATTCTACAAACCTTCCCTTAGTCATTTCATCAGACTCCTGGGCCAGGAATACAAGCACATCTTTCGTAGCCTGCTTGGTTTGTCATCAGTATGGAAATCAAAAAATATAATGAATATTGTTTGTAGGGTGTTTTCCCTAACAGATGTTTTGTTTTGATCCCGAAGGACTGTCGAGGAAATTAGTCAAAGCCATACTGTTACATCCTTTTGACCACCTGGCATTTCAATTTTTTTCTAGTCTTCTGATAGGCTAGATAGCTAGGGAAGTACTCTCACTTTCCAAACTATCAAAAAGTTTGAGTGAATGCTAAATTTAATCTTAAAGCTTTGGTGATTTCTTTTGTTGTAAATGTAATGTGGTAAACCAGTAGGAAACAAAGCCCTTGTCTAATGTTCATCAGGCAATGATTCAGTAAAGTCAGCTGTCTGAACTTCAAATCAAGAAATTAAAGTACAGCTCTACTCTCTATGTACTATAGTATTTCCTCTTGTACTTTCTTAAGCCTCTTCCTACTGGATAACATTTTATTTAATGACTGCCAATAAATTATTAGTAATTAACTATATCCATATGCTAAGCATGGAACTCAGCTCCTATCAATAGTGGTGGTATGTATTCAGTTCATACTGTGTGTCCCATAAAATATGTTTTGGGACATTTCCCAGTCTGCATGTCACCATCAGACCTATCGGTGCCCTCATTAGTCTTTTGAATTACAAACATCTTGCTCATTAGTTGCTTATCTAGCTACTTAACAGTCATATACTCAAGCTCTCATTTCTTTATTTGCATAGCTGTAATAATCAGGCATCACATTTTTAGGCCTGTTTAGAATTGCCTTCTTCTACAGCTATGGGGATAGTTCAGCAATAGAACAACCTTTTGACAGAGATGTGCATTTGTTAGAAAAGACTTAAAAGTTCACTGGATAGAGCTGGAGCCTCCCCTTGTCATCAGATTACTTTAACCTCCAGAAATAAATCTTTATTTACCTAGATGAAGGAATTTTAATTGCTCCAATAAAAGCAAAATAACTCAGTGTTAAAGAAAGGGAGCCCCTACTAAAAAATCCCCTAGCTCAATGGTTAGGGGAATCTCTTGGAATGTAGGAGCTGGGGGCTCAAATTGCATTTGGCAGAGGAAGAATTTGAACCCAAGTTCCTTGTGTGCTACCTTGTTTTTCTAATTATTTGGCTAGCAGTAGGTGGAAGAGGGGCAGCAATTTCTTCTGAGGAGCTTAGCTGGCTCACCCACCACACTCAAGCCTGGAGTTGCCTTTGAGTGAACAATTACTTCTGAAGAATTAATTACCTCTCTTTATTATATTTTTACAACTAGTCAGCTTGGATTGTTCTCTGCTTACTGCATTACTTTTCTATGTGCATGACTGAATCTTGATCTTTTGTGAACTACACTAATAGCTGAGGCAATTGGATCATATGCATGCTGGATGGGAAGCCATAACATAGACAGAGAAGTGAAAGCAGAAGGTGCTATGTTGTGCGGTAGGAAAAGCAAAACTGTTTAACCTAAAGTTTGCACTTTGGAAAGATCAGAAAGGGAAGCTGGATTTCCCTGGAAAAGGATATGGAAGACACAACTAAGCCTATGTGGTTAGACTGAAAGGCTAACCAAAGATCCTCCACTTTGTCTTTTACAAAACTTACACGGAAATACTAATCTGTATAGAATCTCACTGTTTCCGTATTATTAATTATTAGTTTTATCCTAATCATTTTTCTGTAAAGAATCTAATACATTTACAGCTGCACTGTAGATTTTGGGAGATGTGTAAATTTAAGTTGGAAGGATGGAATGGAGTTACGAAGAAAAATATGTGCCCTATTTCAAAAGCAGGAAAATTGTGGACTTATATTTCAGGAGAAGTGAAAATACAACAGAGTTTAACTTCTGATGAGTCAGAAGGCACAAATTAGACAGATCTGCATTTATGAAAACAAGTATCATTGCTAGGAAAACCCCACCATGGGGCACTATTTAAAACTGGTGACTTCCTAGTAAGTTACTCTTGCCTTGTTTGTTATAATGTTACAAAATTATAATGAAATCACCCTGTGGATTTACTATGGTTGCATTACATACCTGGTGTCATTTATATTCTTTAATGCAAATATTTTTTTTTTGTAAATGTGAAGGTACTTACGTTACAGAAAAAAGGAGATTGTATCTTTCACTTTCAGAAGGCCCCTCATTTATAGCTTCTTGTGAAACTGTAATTCCCAGATTTAAAACCACACATTTTTAATCCATTTATAATTGCCATTACAGATTCCTCTATAAAATATTCTATACAAGGCACCAATCACAGCAGCCTTTATATAGCTCCCAAATATACAGTAAAATGTGTTAAAAAGTTGAAATCGTGCATTTTTAGTGCAGATTTTCAGAAAGAACAATGTGGGTGATAAATTTGATTATTTGTGTCCTTCCTGATGTATTTGGTACTTGCTATTTAAGTTTTCTGCAGTCTCCACAATTTGCCCAAAATTATCATTGCATTAGATAAACGAAAACTAAGAAAGCAAGCCCTTTGGTTTTCCAAGGAGTTCCGTATAATCAGGTACTGTGAAATACTTCCTAAGTATGTATTAGGAATAAGCTTTTAATAGATTTTATAAATAAATTTATATAAAAAAAATTATCCCTTTGTGTTAGAAACTGATAGTGTCTTTAACTTGTAGAACTGATTGACTTCTAAAGTCCTTAAAACTAGTTTGTCTAATTGATCCTTTAAGAAACACTTGAAATGAAGTAATGAGACAATAGTTGGAGACTTTGTTCAATCTCTGACACGTCATAATGCGATTTGAGATAGTAATTAAAATGGAGGAGAAACTGAAAACTATTATCTGCATTGCAATTCTACACAATCTTGTCAATAAACCAAAATTCTGAAGGCAAAACCTTAGCTGTTTTATTTATTTAGCTGTTCTAAAGAAAAACTAGCTGAACACAGTTTTAGTTTACTAGGTCATTTTCAAATTGTGTTGCACACATTTAAAATAACTGTAGAACTGAAGATCCACAGAACCACATCCTTCTTCTCCCCCAATTCCAAAAGAGAGATTCTAAATAGTGATTCTGAATTCATAACAATGTTGATGTATTTATAAAAACAGTTCTCTCTCAGCTTAAACTCATTTGATAGGCAAAGAATTTCTAAGCATCAAATATGAGTTATTCGTAGCTTGTTATTTATAGCATTTCCACAGTAAGGCATACTGCTACTGCTTTCATGTTTCCAGAAATGCTTCAACTGCTTAATTTCATTTTCCTATCTATTACCATAAAAAATCATAAGAGCAGGCAACTCCGGCTTCTTCATTCTGATCCATCTGGAAGATTTGAAGAGGAAGACTACACCTTTCTTATAATCCACTGAGCATGTGCAAATCAGAAAAATTTTTGGACTGTAGAGTGGGGTGGGTAAGGAGTAGTCCTCTGGGAGCCTGCAGCAAGAGTCTGACTTGAGCCCAGACTGTGTTGTCACATCTGATACAGAAAGCACATTCAAAGCTAAGCCTTTGATTTGATTGAAAGGGTATTTTCCTACATACCTAGAGGACTACTGGGAACTAATTCAACTCAAGAGGTTTCTGGTCAAATATGAAAGTAGAAGGAAATCTCTATTTCTTTCCCAAGCAAAAGTAACTTTTTATTTACCTTACACAACAGTGTTCATTTTTCCTTAGCAGCAGATTTATCATGTTCCTATTTGTCTGTTCCAGTAAAATGAGTTGCATTAACAAGTTGCCCAAACTCTGATGTCTGTTGGTGTAATCACACCAGAAAAGAAGCAGGTAGCAGTTCTGCCTCAAAGTTTGGACTGACTTGGATATCTTTGACCAAATACAGTGCAAACCTAGGTTCAAAGCATAAATAACTGTTGCTACTCCTCTCATGTACTTCTGTAGCCCATATGACTGCAGTACAAGAATTTATAAATCTTTAAGATATTAATCCTCTGAATAGTACATAAAAAGCAAAGAGACACTGTGATTATGTTTCTCAGCAAGAGAAAGACGACAATGTTTTCAGAAGCAAAAGGAGGAATTTGGGCCACTTGTTCAAAGACATTAACATATCTAGGGATGCAAATAGCTAATGGTATTGTATGGAAGAAAGTTAGATGCCTAATTTCATAATCATGAAGGTTTTCATACTATCTGACTCCTCAATGTCTAATAGTATATATGCCATCAAGAATATGAGACTGAACTGAGATGAGAAAGATAAAAATTTTACCAAAGATAGTGGCAGTCATTTGAGCCAAAATGTCAAAACTTTGTTTTGGTTAAATGGTATGAGCAGCAGTCTGGCCATTTTACTGCTAGGGACTTCTTTCAGTAACTAGAGTTATAAGGTAGCAATTGTTGTCCCTTATGATGTACAGACAAATCACATAAGAAATATAGATCAACTGTATTTCAGAGGCAGATAGGAGCCAAGTGATCTTGAAAATAGAATTGCTTACATGTATCTGAAAATTTTATTCAACTCCCTTCTTTTCCCACAAGCTGCATAGGAAACCTGGGAATATAATTTAAACTCTTTAACTACTAAATTGGGCTCACCTCCTACTCAGAACTGTAAACCCAATAATATTCTATTGACCTCACTGAGTTCCTTCTATAGTTTGGATTTTGCTTTCTCTGAGCTTAGCTAACAAATCTCAAGGAATAAAAACATAGACTGTTTTGTTAGCAGCAAAATGTTTACCTATAAACAATCTTTTTTTTTTCATATGTTGATTCTTTTTGCTCACAGAAAGCATGTCTTTTCATAGCTCCCCAGGACTGTTACATATGTGTTACTGTTGCTCCATTTTAATCAGTGTGTTCTTGGTTAAACATGTTAAAACTTTTCTCTTGGCTGCCTGTGAATAGTTTCTGATATTTACAGATCACTTGTCATACTTGCAGTCTATTTCGCCACAAGTACTTCAAGGAGTTTAATATTCCTCAGCTGTGTTCCTCCTTAATTCTTTCACTGCACTACATGATACTCTTGTTTTTCAACCTTTTCAAAAAAAATCTATGTGGTTGTTTACATATGGGGTTATATCAAAAGGAAACTGAAAAGGTCAACTTGCAATTTCAAGTAAATTTTTATAACAAAATCCAATAATGCAGAACATTTATTTTTTACTCTTGTTTCAAAGCCATTGTGTTCACTATGTTTTATCCAATAAAATACTTTTATTCTAACTGGTAAATAATTTGTCCACATCTGTGCTATCAACGTTATATTCACTGTATTTTCATTTAAAATGCTAATCAATGATGCAAAAACTTCTCTCTTAAAAGTTCATTTTATGTATGGTCAGAATCACAAGAATGAGAGATAAGTGGAAGGTTCACGTATGATTTACTTTTCATTAGTAATAATCAAAGCTTACCAAGCTCTTTTCTAATAAGCTCTCATTTCCTTGATTTTTTTGATGCTGTAGTGTCATAGTCGTGCACAAAAAATATTCATCAAAAATTTCTTGTTTTGTGAGGAAATACTATTCATTTTCTTAGAGGCCTGGCTATTTACTTGCTACTACTGTGTCCTCATTCCCTCAAACCCCCAGTGGCAGGGGATTTTGCTTCAGGGACAAACTTTGTATGATAGTTTTCTTCTGCTTGAATGCTAAGGAAACAAAATAAATACTATTGACCAACTGCTGCACTGTGGGTGTGTTTTACATGTAAGGTAAATAACATAGAAAAATGAAATGCTGTGGTTTGAAATCGTAAGAGATGAGATACCGAAACTGGGAGTGCAGTTATGTAAAAAGCCAATTAGAATGAAAGATTGTATTTTCTTAATATTCCTGAAGTTCTTAGGTCCAAGCTTTGCAGCTATGTTTTGCAGCTTGGTGGGGGAGGGGAAATAGGCATATATATTATATTGATAAGTGTCTGAATTTCCCAAGATGCCTTCTAAATAAATTTCAGTGAAGCTGAAAATTACCACAGCAAAATTTGTTTTAGTATTTATTCTTGCTGAAGTTTTTGATCTAGAGCTCTGTAATATGCAAATGAGTACTTTGCAGTGGGATGATCTATGATAACGGAATAGAAAGGAGTTGGTGTTTTTGTGTTGGAGTATCTTAAAGAGGCCCCAAGCCATATCAAAGATGAATTAGTTACCAGCACATTGTACTTTTGTTGCTTCTTACTTTGCTTTTGGTCTTAAAATTCTATTTCTTTAGTTTTTTGGACATCTATAATATCTCTCATAAATTTAACTATCAGTTGCAGTTATGCAATTGGTTATGCACACTGAACTTGAACTCTGGCCTCTCTTTCTGACATCCCCCCAAAAGTGAAGAGAATTGATTCCTTCTTTCATTGTACTAACTTATTTTTTAACACTGGGATCTCATTTATTTTCCCAACATGTACAGATTTATTCATATGACTAAGACTTAATTCTGTATTCATGGCTTAAATCGTTTTTGTTACATTATGCATGTTTGCCTTTCTAAAACAAGAAAGCAAAGATCAGAATATGTGTCATCGTTATGCATGTATTTCAACAGAAGGACAAAAGTATTAATGGAAATTAATAAACAAATGATAAACTATGCAGTCTACATAAAGCAAATGAGGATGTATTCTTTAAGGGCAAAAGTTAGTAGAAGATTATGAAACCTGCAATTAGAAGTGCATTATTTTCCAGATAAATGCTGAACTGTAAAAAGTGTAAGATGATACAAAATTGACACTTTGGGTGATCTGAAAGAAAAGAGAGTTTATAGAATCATAGAATCAGTAAGGTTGGAAGGGACCTCTGGAGATCATCTAGTCCAACCTCCCTGCTCTGCACGGTCACCTAGAGCATGTTAGACAGAGTGGCATCCAGGCAGGCTTTGAATATCTCCAGACAAGAAGACTCCATCACGTCTCTGGACAACCTGTTCCAGTGCTCCATCACTCTCACAGGGAAGAAATTCCCTCTAATATTCAGGCGTAACTTCCTGTGCTTCAGTTTCTGCCCATTGCCTCTTGTCCTGTCACATGGGGCAAATGAAAAGAGTTTGTCCCCATCCCCTTGACACCCTCCCTTCAGGTACTTGTACACATTGATAAGATCCCCCCTCAAGTCTTCTCCTCCCCAGGATAAACAGGCCCAGCTCCCACAGTCGTCCCTCGCAGGGCAGATGTTCCAGCCCTCTGATCATCTTTGTAGCCCTGCGCTGAACTCTCTCCAGTACCTCCATGTCTCTTGTACTGGGGAGCCCAGAACTGGACACAGTACTCCAGATGAGGCCTCCCCAGGGCTGAGTAGAGGGGCAGGATCACCTCCCTCCACCTGCTGGCAACACTCTTCCTAATGCACCCCAGGATACCACTGGCCTTCCTGGCCACAAGGACACATTGCTGGCTCAGGGTCAACTTGTCATCCACCAGTACTCCCAGGTCCTTCTCTGCAGAGCTGCTCTCCAGAAGGTCAGCTCCCAGCTTGTACTGGTGCCAACAGTTATTCCTCCCTAGGTGCAGGACCCTGTACTTGCCCTTGTTGAACCTCACGAGGTTCCTCTCGACCCAACTCTCCAGCCTGTCCAGGTCCCTCTGTATGGCAGCACAGCCCTCAGCTATATCAGCCACTCCTCCCTGCTTGGTAGCATCAGCAAACTTGCTGAAGAGGCACTCTGTCCCCTCATCCAGGTCACTGATGAAAAAGTTGAACAGGATGGGACCCAGTACTGAGCCCTGGGGGATGCCACTAGCCACAGGCCTCCAACTAGACTCTGTGCCACTGATGACAACCCTCTGAGCTCTGCCTTTCAGCCAGTTCTCAATCCACCTCACTGTCCACTCATCTAACTCATGCTTCCTGAGCTTATCTAGGGAATCCTGCTTGTTGCCTTAACTCTTTCCTGCAGCATCCTGAACTCCACCATCTCGTGGTCACTGCAGCCAAGGCTGCCCTCAACCTTCACATCTCTAACCAGTCCCTCTCTGTTGGTTAGGACAAGATCCAGCAGGACATCCTTCCTCGGAGGCTCCTCCACCATTTGTGACAAGAAGTTATCATCAATGCATTGCAAGAGCCTCCTGGACTGTTTGTGCCTTTCTGTGTAGTCCTTCCAGCAGATGTCAGGGTGGTCGAAGTCCCCCATGAGAACCAAGGCCTGTGATCATGAGGCTACCTCCAGCTGTCTATAGAAGGCCTCATCAACTTTCTCTTCCTGGTCAGGTGTTCTGTAGTAGACACCCACAACAGTGTCCCCCATGCTAGCCTGCCCTTTGATCTTTACCCATAAGCTCTCGACTGCCTCCTCCTCCACCCCTAGGCAGAGCGTGGTGCATTCCAGTTGCTCTCTCACATAAAGAGCAACTCCACCACCTCGCCTTCCTGGCCTGTCTTTCCTAAAAAGCACATATCTATCCATGACAGCATTCCAGTCATGTGAGCTATCGCACCCTGTCTCTGGGATTGCAATGAGGTCATGGCCCTGTGATCGCACACAGATCTCCAGTTCCTCCTGTTTGTTCCCCATGCTGCGTGCATTGGTGTACAGGCATTTCAAAGAGGTAGTCATGCCTGCAGGTTTCCCTGGAAGGGTGTATGGGGGCCCCCCATAACCATGTCCCAAACGCCCATCCCCAGCTGCATGCACCCACTGGAGGCCCAACAACCCAACTTGTGTTTTGTTGTCTATCCTGTCTGTATGACACCCCCCTTCCCCCTCCTACCTAGTTTAAAGCCCTCTTTACAAGGCTGGCCAACCTGTTGACAAAGGCAAATGTGCCCTGCTTGGTGAGGTGAATCCCATCTCTCCCCACCAGTTGTTGATCTTCAAACTATGTTCCATGGTCATAAGTCAAGTGGCTATCCCTCTTTAGCCTGGAGTAAGTTATACTAAGTTATAAGTAAAATGCATAAAATAAGATATACTCAAGTACCAGGTAAGAACAAGAGGACCTCTCAACATTACACCTACTGCAATGCTGTCCAATTTTCCAAGCACAGAGGACTACTTTTGTGGTTGCATTGTTAAGGCTCACTAAGTAAATCAATTTGCAGTAGTTTACAGGACTGATTTGAGAGTATTTACTTTTAATTCAAATTATAACAATTAAACATTTGAGCTAATTGCTTTGGATCAGATCCTCAGCTGATTTAATGTGGCATTAGCCTACTTAAGTAAGTAGAGCTATGCAGCTTTACAATACTTAGAAATTGTGCACTCTGATAAAAAAAAATAGGTACATCGGGGACAAAGAGAGCATACTAACAGATGACTATTTTGGATGCTTGTGTGTTGCTTCTGTGCGCAACTACAGTAAATAACCTTAGCTGCCATGTGTGAGGTGGGAACGTACTCTGCTGAAGGCAGGCTGCATTTCCTCCTGCCCCATGAGAAGTGCTGATATTTGGAAGAGTACTTCAGAAGAAGGGATCTTTGAATACAGGAGACATTATAATTCCTCCTTCTCAGTCACGAGCATGGCCTATTAAAATACACTTTCCTGTGTTACACGATACAAGTGTGGTAGTGTGACAGCACAACCCTATTAGTCATATCAAGGAGGCATATGCATGTGTTTATGTTATCTGATGCGTATTTAATATGCTAGGAAAAAAATAAATGAAGAACAGAAAGAAGAGGGCATTAGTGGCCTTCTCTTAATTTCCAAGAAGCTAAAGGGGGCATAGGAGTGAACTAGCGTGCTACTGTAACAGAGCATAGGAGATATCTAGCAACCGGGAGAGGAGAAAGTAGTTCTGGGAACATGTTTCTTTTGCATAGGGAAGAAGGAGTATATACCCTGCTATGTTTGTATAGCTTACATTATATTTGTACAAACTAGACTGAAACTGGGTATTTTGCTAACCTTTAACTAGAGCAATCTGAGCCTGAGAACATGCTAATGTATGTTTAGCTTGCCACCAGCTACAGTACGGGGTCATTTGGATAAATTTGTTGAAAAGAACAGGAAACTGAAAATATACTGTAAATATCTTTCCTCATAGATTTCTCAGGTAGCTATATGTATGTTAATATATTTATATATGTGAAGATATTTATATGTATATGGATGTATTTGACATTTTGGAGTTGTTTTAGTTGAATATTTATAAACTGCCAGATTCAGCATATTAAACAGCTGATCAACTGCTGGTAGAACAGACAGTCACTAGTAATTAAAAAAAAAAAAAGAAATTGTTCAGTATAAAGAATTATTGTTATTATTTCTGACATTTTGGTTTAGTATAAAGCCTGTACTATGGCACCGACAGCATCAAGCATGTATCTGAAGAAAGAAATTGTAAAAAAAATGTATAAAGAACCCTATAACATTGTCATACCCAGAATTTTAGAGTCTTAAATATCAAATTTTAACATTTTGCATTTAAAGGGTTATGCTAGTATTAGAACTCACTTGAATTTTTTTAGAAGGGTAAGATAAAATACATGTCTTCGGACATGACTTGAGTTATTAGTAACAGGCCATTAAATGCTTCTTTATCATTCAGTGATTGTCTTTTACTGTGTTGTACTGACAATTTTCAAATTAGGTATCTAACATTACACCTGAAATCAAGAAGACTTGCATAGACAGCAGCTACATGATACAAAGCAATGGTTTACATACACATTTTTTTGATTTTTGTCAGCAATATTAATAAATCACTGACCAATTTTACTGATCACTTATGTTACTCCATCAGAAAGAAAGATAATATGGCTACATGTATTCCAGTACATATTGTCTGTAGTATTTTCTTTGGTTCTGATTCTGTCTGCTACCAAGTATACATACTTATTACTCACTTGTTACTTACATATACTTATATATCATTACTAATAAAGCACACGAGTACCTGATAATTAGCTAAGTGGACTACCACGTGGCTGTTTAAATTAGGAGAGAGTATGATGGAGCTATCAATTTTGTAAAAATGATTTTGCTATATTTGCTACTTTTTGTGCTCTATCCAGGATAAAAAATTATAATGTAAAGTGAGTGATGATGACACAAGAAACTGATCTGTAAGTTGTTTTCAAGTCTGGATTTAATAATAGTCCAAAGTCCAGCAAATATGGTCAGAATCCTTATGGGAGTGGGATTATTTAGGAAAAATTACCACATTCTTGGGCTAAAATGAGCCTTTTTTCAGCTATTTCAGTAATTCTGGTTTTGACATCAACAGTGATAAAGCAATGGTTTTAAAATATTTCAATACTGAAACATTTAAGTACTGATTGACTTTTATACTGCTGGAAAAACTTCACATTCCTGTACACCTATATAATGGGGCTGAGTCTATCAGTGAATGAGTAAACAGCTGTTATCTGACAAAACAAAGGACCTGTTACAGATGTGTCCTAATAATAGCAGAGTTTGTTTCTTAAGAGTGGAAGGATAGAGATGTGTTAGCTAACCACATGTCTGTGCCTTGCACAGTAACTATCTTTTATTTATAAGCTATTTGCTATAAGCTAAGTTACAATGATGTATTAACTACTAAATCTGGTTGATAATCTGCAAATTATTAAAAACCCATGCTTTATTCAAAAGCAGTCTCAGCTATCTCTGATGCAAGTGTAAGTAAATGCAAACAGTACTTTACACTGACCTAGAGTATGAACAGGGAAAACAGGATATTCTGTTACCAAATCATATTAATAACCCCTTAAAAATATGAATCCCATGAAGTGCAGTGACAGTTTAAAGATTCTATACCATTTAAAAGTGAGGTCACTAATTATGGATATAGAAGTTTAGCCTCAAGAATAGTTGTTTAGAAACTGCTCATAATACAGAAGTGTTTCTATGTATGTGAAAGACAACCTAAACGGTAAGTATTTTGTTGCATTATATTCTTCTGATTCTTTTAAGTGGAAAACCCTTAAATTCATGTAATAAAGTTCAAGATAAAATCAACAGATCATAGAATATATCTTTCCTGTTTGGTTTCTCTGAATCTCTAAATTTCAATATTGTGCTGTCATGTTCTGCCTTCTGAATTTAAAATGAAATATTTCAACGGCAATAGAAACTATGAAAATTATACACATTACTCTAGCTGATAGCTATACCACACTTTGAAACAGCTTAATTCCCTGTATGCCATTTGTCACCGCAGTCAGCAGCAGAAGCATTTATTTCTGTACTCAGACTGTAGCACGTTTTAATGATTCTGAAATACAAGAAGACATGCAAAACTGATCTTGCATTCTGTGCCCTTAAGCAAGCCTATTATCCATGTTGTGAAAACAGCAAGTTAGCATTTTTGTTGTAATTATTTGAGCTGATTATGTATTATGTTTCTACTCAGAGGCATTTTCTTCCAAAACAGTTTATGCAATTACTAACTGAGAAAGGCAAAGCTGCACTCCAGAGGCATCTGCCTTGAGATAGCCTTATGCAAGTTTCCCCTTGGCAATGCTGACATGCTTTATCATTGAAAAAAACACACAATGTGCCTATTGTATAGCTTGGATAAGAGTGTAATAGGACTGTCTGTGGGATACATAGAATGATTTTTTAAACACTACACTGATGGTTATAATGATTCTAGACCATACATGCTTACGCTTACTGCTTATAGCAGCGTTCCCAACAGTAAGGACCACTGCTTCAATAACCCACATTTTCACACACATATATTTAAATAAAGTTTTAAAAAACATGTATCCCAGAGAATATTTCTTGAAGTATTACCAAAATGTGAACCCTACTATAAAGCTTGTATTTCCCCCTTCATTTGGGGCCAGTGGTGGGTCTTACTCTACTGGTTTGTCATACTGGTCTAAGTGAAGTATTCAGTTCTCTGCAATTAAAAAATCAATAGATACAATTTCCAGTGCTTCCTTTGTGTGCCCTTTTACTGTGTAGTTTAAACACCAGTAATAAAAATAACACTGGAACATAGGGAAGCTGAGGTGGCCTAGCTTTTGTTTTCCATGAGCACATTAGCGATCTGACTTTGCTAACTCTGCAGTCAAAATCTGCCTATCAAGACTCATTATTTGTCTTAGGAAGAGTCGAGATGTAGTTCCCCTTAAAGCACTGCTAGTCCTCTAGCAGGATGGCGGTCGTTTGACAGAGGCTTGAGACTGGCGGTGCTTTGTCTGCCCTCACCCTCCCTCCCTGTCACTAACCTGTTAACGGATCTCTATGGAGAATCTTCCAGAAGGGCAGGTTGGGAGCGCAGGCAACAGCAACGGCCAACCACGTGGCGCCGCAGGAATTCCAACCAATCGTGGCCAGGCATCCTCTGCCCAGCTCTGTAAGTGGTGTGCAGTGGTGCTGGGGTAGACCTGGTGGAGAGCCTGCCCCAGCAGGGTGGCTGCGGGTGCACAGGCAGAGGATAGAACTGGCAGAGCTGCTGGAGGAAGAGGAGGAGGATCTGGGAAACTGCCCAGTAAGAGTGAGACATAGCACAGAAAGCGCAGAGAGAGCAGAAGTGGAGTTGGCTTGCTGAAAATTGCCATAGTTGCCCTGCAAAGTGAAATGATGCAGGGAGGGAGAGCTACAAATGGTAGTAGGAGCAGATAAGAAAGTAAGATAAATTTTTGAAAGAAGTTTGGCAAGATATGGAAGAGTTATTCAGACCATTATACTGGAAAAGATCTAGGGTTGTGTGTCTCTGAATTGAAAAAAAATCACAAAATTTCCTTTAGCCAAGAGTGCTGAGGCAATAGAGAATTAAAGAGAACAGGTAATAATAGTGTGTAGTATGATTCATCTCAGCTGATCATGTAACCCTTTACTAGTTAGCTCCCAAATAGCAATGAGCTGCATGGTACCTAATATGAAAGACAGCTTCTGCTATAAAGGACCAAAGAGCTGTAGGATTCCAACAGCGTACTTGATTCTGTGAAAGCGTATATCAGAGACTGACTTTAACACAGATAGATGGTTCGTTTATAGCACATCCTACATGAAAATGAGAGTTGGGCAAATGAATGAGGAGGGCATGAACGAGTGCAGCTATTAGAGGCAGCCAACAGGCACAGCAGTTTGCACAGCAGGGCACAAAGAAGGGGTCTGTGTTTCTGTTCAGAGCAGCAGACACGTGCTGGGTTATAGCTGTGATGCCACAGGGCGTGTTCTACAGTAGTTGTTGGAGTTGCTGCTTCTGCCATGTCACAGGCTTCTATCCAGACAGACCCTGCGATGGAGGAGACAACTCTGCAAGTTCCAGGCTGCAAGGAGCACCTGGAACCTCTCTGTGATGAGGCTGGGGCTGATGGTCATCTTTCCTGCAGAAGATGTGCTGTTACTCATGAGTTATGTCACCACATCAAGGAGTTTTGAGAGGAAGTTAGCAGGCTGAAAGGATGAAAGAGAGAGAGAAAGGATATTTTGAGCCCCAGCATCCATCAGCAGTGAAGAAACATATGGAGGAGCCTGTGCGTTGGGGGATGGTAGAAGGCTTGCAGTTGCTAAACAGATCCACTGCTCTCAAAGTTGAGGAGGAGCTGGGCAGGCTTTCAAATGAAGCATCTAGGCTGGTGAACCCTGCACCATGTAGGAGCACCCGGAAGAAGCAGTGTGATTGCTGACAGTGACTTTCAGTTGCAGGGAGCTATCTGCTGAGCTGACCTCCTATCAAGAGAACTTTGCTGCTTGCCAGGGACTCAGATCTGAGATGTCATGGAGAGATTGACAAGACTTCTCCACCCTTCTAATTATCACCCCCTGGTACTCTTTCATGTGGGCATCAGTGATACTGCCAAGGGCAACTTGGAAAGTATCAAATGCGGTTACAGAGCTCTTAAGGGGTGTTTAGGGGGTATGGAGGCTCAGGTGATTTTCTTCTTGATCCTGCCAGTGAGGGAGAATGATGGGAAAATGAGTGGAAAGATACTGCAGGCCAACAATTAGCTGCACAGCTGGTGTCAGCAACAGGGTTTTAATTTCTGTGACTGGGGCCCTGTGTGAAGATCAACATCTGCTTGGAAGAGATGGGATCCACCTTACTAAGAGGGGCCAACCTGGTAAGGACTGTTTTAAACTAGGAAAGACAAGATAAGGGCAGAGTTCTATAAACCGTACAATCAACAAAACAGGGCTTAAGTGGAGTACTTGAAGCATTTGCATGCAAGCAAGGGAATGCCTACAAGACACCACTATGGGGCAACTTCCTGCACCATTTCTGGGAAATCAGCATGCTAAAGTGCCTGTACACAAATGCAGGTAGCATGTGGAATAAACTGGAAGAATTTGAGAACTGTGTGTAGTTGCAGGGCTCTGAACTCATTGCAGTTACGGAGAGGGCATGGGATAGCTCACATGACTAGAAACCTGCAGTGGATGGATACAGACTGTTTAGGAAGGACAGGCCAGGAAGTCAAGGAGAGGGAGTCACCCTTTATGTGAGAGAGCAGCTGCCATATGTGGAGCTCTGCCTAGGGGTGGCTGATGAGTCAAGGACAACACAAAGGGTTTCTCTAAATACATCAGTAATAAAAGGCAGATATAAGGGCAATGTGGGCCTGCTGTTGAATGGGGCAGGAGCCTTGGTAACACAGGACAGACAAAAGGCAGAGGTATTGAATACCTTCTTCACAGAACCACAGAATGGTTAAGGTTGGAAAGGACCTCTGGAGATATCTAGTCCAAACTCCCTGCTCAAACAGGGACACCTAGAGCACGTTGCACAGGATCACATCCAGGCAGGTTTTTAAAATCTCCAGAGAAGAGATATACTCCACAACCTCTCTGGGCAACCTGTTCCAATGCTCTGTAAAGCAGAATAAAGAAGTTCTTCCTTATGTTCAGGTAGAACTTCCTGTGTTTCAGTTTGTGCCCCTTGCCTCTTGTCCTGTCACTTGACCCCACTGAAAAGGGTCTGGCCCCATCCTCAACACCCTGCCTTAATGTATTTGTAGATATTGATAAGATCCCTGCTCAGTCTTCTCTTCTCCAGGCTGAATAGGCCCAGCTCTCGCAGCCGTTCCTCATAGGGCAGGAGCTCCAGCCCTCTGATCATCTTTGTAGCCCTACACTGGACTCACTCCAGTAGCTCCATGTCTTTCATGTACTGGGGAGCCCAGAAATGGACACAGTAGTCCAGATGGGGCCTCACCAGGGCTGAGAAGAGCAGCAGAATCACCTCCCTTAACCTGCTCATGACACTTTTCACCTCAGTCTTTGCTGGTAAGATGGGCCCTCAGGAATCCCAGGCCCTGGAGAGCAGGGGGAAAGTTTGGAGGAAGGCAGGTAGTCCCTTGGTGGAGGAGGATTGGGTTAGAGAGCTCTTAAGCAAACTGAGCATACATGAGTCCATTGATGCTGAAGGGATACGCCCATGCACTCATGGCATGAGGGAGCTGGTGAATGTCTTTGCAAGGCCACTCTCAATCATCTTTGAAAGGCCATGGTGATCAGAAGAGCCACCTGAAGGTCTGAGGAAAAGAAATGCCACAATTGTCTTCAAAAAGGGTAAGAAGGAGGACTGAGGAAACTACAGGCTAGTTGGCCTCCATTTCTGGAAAAGTGTTGGAGCAGTTCATCCTGCATGCTGTCTCTAACTGTGTGAAGGATAAGAAGGTGATCCAGAATAGTCAGCATGGATTCAGAAAGGGGAAATTATGTTTAACCAACCAAAAGCCTTCTATGATGGAGTGACAGATTGGGTAGATGAGGGGAGACTTGACTTCAATGTGTAACTTGACTTCAGCAAGGCTTTCCACACTGTCTCCCATAACATCCTCAGAGGCAAGCTGAGAAGGTACAGGGTGGAGGAGAAGACAGGTGGACTGAGAATTGGCTGAATTACCAGCTCATAGGATCAGTGGCTCCAAGTCTAGGTGGAAGCCTCTAGGTAGTGATGTCTCCTTGGGGTGAATCCTGGGTCCCATATTGTTCAACTTATTCATGGATGAGCTGGGTGAAGGAACAGAGTGCACCCACAGCAAGTTTGCTGATGATCCAAACCTGAGAGGAGTGGCTGATACACCAGAGACTGTGCTGCTGTAATACCTTTATTGTTTGAGAGTTAATGTTGCTAAACAAAAGACCTTTTAAAAAACATCCTCATACCAAAACAAAAAAACTTCAGTGTTCAATTTCAGTGTAAAACTCATTTGAGTATGGATAGAGCATTTAATGATGTAAGGTTTAATTATAAATGAATATAATTTAGAAGAAACTCAATTAGTGCTATATTTATTATATTGTAGTCAATTCATGCAATGCTAAATTCTGCAGCAACTGCCTTGGAATCTTAAGGAACATCTTAATTGGAAAGAATCTTACAATCACAACTTCAAGGTGTGATTGGCTTCCAGATAGCCAAATCTGGAAAGAATCAAAACACTGAATTAGAAAAAATATATTGTTTTTTCCACACATCTCAATAGCATGAGTTACATGAAAAACACAGTATCGAACATACTAAATATCTAGCTCAGAATACAAAGGTTATTCCTATTTGTCTTCTTCTGCTCGTACTGAATGCATTAGGTACTTTTCATTTAATTCTTAGCGAACAGGTGGTTCTCCTATAAGAAGCAATCTAAATAAAAATCACTGTGATAACATATTCAGAACTCTTCTGGTTTCACTTAACTTACCAGTCTCTGAACTTTTTCTCTAGAGCAGCTTCAATATTATTTATAAAGCTTACAAAAATATTTAAGTAGTCAAATAAACTCTGACTAATATAGAGGATATTCACTGAACCAAAACAAAAAACTTCTTATAATAACCAGCTATATAGTGATTACTGGAATTCCCTTGTGTTACATTTGCTGGTAACTGTTGCATAGAGCAAAGATGATATTCTGGACTTAGCCTATTAGTAGAGCAAAGCAGCACAGAAACCTCAATATGTGAAAGGAAGAAGTGGATATGGCATGAAGTTAATTCAAGTGTTTGCTGTAGTCATAAGAGAGTAATGAAAAAGTGAACAAAAAATTTACTTAAATATTTTGAGCAGCTATTTATGTTTATTCTAAGGACTCTACTATAACAGCAACAACATAGTTTGGTGAATCAAGTATTTCCACATCATTTTGTTTTATACATGTTTGATGGCTTTTGCATTGCCAGGTGAACTCAGCAAGCTAGCATTTTGCTTCATGTATAGAACAACTTTAAAATGAAAGCCTATGTTACTGCAAACTTTCATTTCTATAAGTTATTTTTTTTCTTTCAGAAAAGAAATGGCTGATAATTCTCTTGTTTCATTAATTTTGGTAACGTGAAGTTTTTAATTAACTATAGTGTTGCAGCAATCAAAGAGAGCACTAAAACAACACAGACATAGAAAAGCTAATAAGGTTTTTCTGTCACTTAATCCACAAAACAACTCAACATCTCACTGCTTTGCCAAGCAGCATAAATGTAGCTTGCTATATTTGAAAGTGCTCTTCTAATTGGGAGGAATAGGAATTGATCTCGTATAACATAGTGTTTGTTGATTCCTGATACACCACAGTAATTACGATCAGACTAGTTTACAGTTAAGCTCAATTTTTTGCAAGTTTATTTGCACTAAGAGACAAAATGATGGTACACGAAAACGTTAAAATAGTTGGCCTGGCTGACAAAAGCACAAATTCCTGAGCTTAGAATTCTTTATCTAATCTCATTTTTTCGTATGCTTAAGTGACACATACTCTAAATAATCTGACGTGATCAGATAAGAGGAACAAATAATGAGTAGTGAATTGCTAATCTCAGGGGAACAAAATGGAAGTACAGCTAAACTGTTGAAAAACCTTGTCATTTTCTCAGATAATCTTTAGCTAAAATCTGCTGTTAAAGAAGATGATGTCAGACATAAAATACCACAATGAAGTTTTTTTTCTTTTAAAGATGTGGGCACTTACAAAGTAAGAAAGAAAAAAAAATGTGGAAGATATATTACATGAATATCTTCTGTAACAGTAGGAAAAAATGGGTAGGAGAATTACAGAAAGGACTTTTGATAGTCATACAATACACAATTTGGGATATACTTTTTTTTTCAATTACTTTAATTATGAGGTTGTGAATGTTGGGCAAAAGACCAGTAAAACATTATTTGGAAGGACAGCCCTGGTTATGCAACACCTTGGCTAAGCTATGAGAAGATGGAGGGATAACGCTGAGAATGAGTTTTTAATGTGAATAATTAGCAATTAGTGGAAGAAATGGAAAGATCAGCAAGATATAGGTCAAATTGCAAGTGCCACCAAGGGCTGTAGTGGTATTAGGACAGTCTTGTAGACAATAGGGAAAATTTTAATCCTTTATTTACTTTATGTTAAGCTGCTGTTCTTTTTACAGAACGAGGGTGCCTAGACTCCAGTTCAGCAAAGCACTGGTATATGCATTAAATGATATTGCTGAATTGTAGTGAATACCATACTTGTATCTTTTTATATTTAATGCTCATGTCTCCATTTTAATGCTATCTAAAGATTATTGGATTATTTAAATTTTTAACAATTTTGATAGCATACGATATTGAGGAAGACACAGTATGACTGACCACTGACAGTTGTCATTACTTGTGTGCAATCAACTTCTCTATTTGCAAGCCCAAAGTAGGAGAACAACTGTATTTCCTTCCTTCCTGATATTCCCATTGCAGTAGTGAGATTTTAACTATATTTTGGTTTTCTTACTTGTCTTTGGACGGGGCTTTTGGACTTTTTGAACTCCCCTGCAAATATGAAGGCAAGAAACATCTTACTTGGGGAAGGAGATGTTTAGATGATACAGAAGTTGGGGAAAAAGATATATCTGAGGACAAAATGGAATGGTTTCTGTGGGATTTTTTTTCTTGTTTATCTGAAAAGAAAAAAGTGACCATGTCTGTAACCTGTTTGGTTTTGCTACCAGTTGCTTGCTCTTCAAAACAAAAGAGAGATGCTAAGAAACTATCAAACAGAGAATAACTTCCCCACACTTTTCTTATTCTCACTAAGAAAATGTTTCAGTGGCAGCTTTTAAATGTCCCATTAAGCTGACTGTTTAGGATAAAGGCCCTAGTATGGAAAGGCAGTAAATCTAAATACTTGACTGAGAGGTACCTACATTCTAGTAAACATGCTGCAAGGGCAAAGTGTGTTACTGAATTTGATTCCACATGACTTGTGCTTTTTTCACTTTATGCTTGAAGAGAATATTGAATATTGAAGTTAAAATAGCTAACAAACAACCAAAAATCTTCTCTTTTCCTAGTAGTCAAGATTATCTTAAAAGGTCTGCATAATATCTTTTGATGAAAAGAGAATGCTTTGATTTCTAAAAAAATGAATATATTTTTAAACTACTGTCTCCACTCCATCATTTCTGCTGTTACTAAAACCCAGACAATTGTACTTGAATTTTTGGAGGTAAAGGAAAGTTTTCCTTTAACAAGGAACACATCACAAGGAGAGTGGATCTGTTGAGTGAAACAATTGGTGTGGAGATTCTTATTTCCACATGTGAAATTCAAGTGTTTTACCATGAACTAATTCTAACTGCTGTCATGGACTGAATGCCCATTATTGGTTGAAACGTGTTAGATCTGCCCCTTGGATATCATCTTTTGCTTTAGTTTTATCCTGTAGAAATTCATTTTGTATGCTGTAAGAGTGCTACCTGATATGAGTCAAAGCACGATAAATAGAGATGATCAGGAAATTTGCTTTAAAAGAATATTCCTGATCCAAATTAAAATGCTAATGTAGATGCAACCAAAGCTGACTATATTTTAAATGGAGTGCAATAAAACTTACAGATGAATATAAAAAAAAAAATGCTTCCGTGGCAATAACAATGAGAGTAAGTTTCTTTTGCTTATAGTTGTAAAAGCTAGGCTTTCATACCATTCCAATATCTTTGCCACTATGGTGTACGTATAGTTGCACAGTCATGAGTATTTAATACTACACATAATTTCATATTTCAACAGTCAGAATATGTTACTGAAATGTCCAAACAAGCTTCATATTCAAAACTTTCCATTTTAAATGTTTATACATTGAATTGTGAAATTCAAGCCCAGTGACTCATGGCAGGTATGCAACTGACTGCTACATAGCGTTGTTACACAGTGATATGGGAACACAGTTGCGACAAAGGCTTTATTATCCTGAGATTGAGGTAGCTGTGTTACCTGTGCATGGTAAAACTGTTGCCCCAAATGGTGCAATGGAAGATGATAGAGCATTTTCTAATAAGTGTGGATCAAAAATGTGAGATTTTCTTCAGGTGATTCTGATTTGTGCCGCTGGCAAGCTATTTTGAGTAAATATATTAAGGGGTGTATGGCTACTTGTACACCATATTCACAGTTCCAGCTGTGTGACTACTCATTTGTCATTGTTTTCATTCTCGGGATGATGCACTTCTATTGCAGTCAAGAAGAGGAGAGTGTATTATCAAGTTCCTGGTGCAAAAAAAAAAAAGGATATTATTAAACTAGTCTGTGATGTTTGATTAGTCCTTTGCTATTTACTCACTCTGGACTATATTCATTCAAGACACTAGTCCGAGAAGTATTGAAAATGCTTAGCTTTTGTATATTCAAGCATTTCTTGTACTAGAACTTTCTTTTTATCTACAGAAAATGCTACTATATCATGACAGTAGTTAAGACAGGCTGATGTTGAGAAGTAGAAAATACCTTTAGACAGAGAAGCTCATTTGTATTTGACCTCAAAAAACTTAACCAGTACAATAGCAGATAGGCACCCAGAATGTATTCTGTTAAGGATGAATGGTTAACCTGCTTTTCTTCAGCTTGTTAACACATCTGTATGTGAACATCATCAAAGTCATGTATTAGAAATCTCAGCTCAATTTACCCATTTTATCTTGAGAATTTTAAAGCCTTTCTTTGAAATGTAAATTCTTCTTTAGAAAAGGAATAAGATCAGATTTCTCCTGTAAAACTTTTAAGACACAGAGAAGCATGGCAAAGATAGATAGCAAATAGAACAAATATAGAATCTAACAATTGCAGGGCACTGCAAAATGTGATTATGATTCTGTTACTGACTTTAGGAAATCCTAAAATCAAACCTAGCGTGGATAGTCTCCAGGTTATGATGGTGTTTAGTTAGTTTACAAAAGGGAACAGGTGAAACTGTAGCTGCTTTTGCATTATAAGAATTAACTGTGATGGTTTAGTGATGGTATAGTGTTCTCATGCTTTCTGCCTTGAATTCCCAGATAAGTGAACAGAAATGGCTTCTTGATTCACTAGACCATGAAATGTCATTATTAATGGCCATATTTATACCTGTATCGTCTTAATAGAATCCTTTTTAAAAAGAAACAAAAAAGACCACCAAAAAGACAAAGCTATTGAAATATTTTAAAAGCTTGATAAGGGGAAAGAAAGGAAAATTGGAGAACATAGAAGTTGAAATGTCATTTATGTCAAATTATACACTAACAGTTATTAAACAGGATTTTTTTTTTAATTTTAATTGAATTGTTTACTTAGTGATTTTTGAATCCATCTTAGCTTAATTATGTCTGGGAGAAGATGTGAAAACCCTGTCAGCATTATTTGATATTACTCCAAATGAGAAACTGAATTGGCTATATTGAAGCTCAGAAAAAATAACCAATAATTGACAAACTTATCTACTTAATTTTCAGTTAATTTACTGACACTTAACCTTAGCCTCAAGTAAGTAGTCTGGTTCTCCTTAAAAATGATTGTTTCTTTCAGGAATGAAAGGTTTAAGTTTGAAGTTACATGCAAATTAACCCAGTGTTCTGATGTTTTCATTAAACTTGCACTAGACCACTAATTTTTTGGTTTAACAAATCCTGTAGAGCTGTTGCAATGAATTGATTGATCCTACAATTAGAACATTATTATTAACTGTTAATGAGAAATTGGTGCCAAAGTTTTTAGACCAATTAAGTGAAAGTAAATGGAAAATTTACCCTGTGTTCCTATAACCTTGCTTTTATCTCCAGTAATTCTATGTAAAACACAGCTTAAAATTTTGGTTTGGGTCTGCCTGCTCTACGCCAGCTAAAGTCATAATCCAGCAAATTTTTAGAAAGTGTTTGAAAGGTACATGCTCTGTTTGCTCTCGAGAAGAAGGAAGAAACCTGTTTAATTATATGCGGTATGACTTTGTAAACTAGTCATCAGGTTGATGGATATGGTTATTGAAGATGTGTGTAGGAATATTTGCCCTAGAGCAACACTAGTGTAGGGAATCTGACCTTACAAGCGTCGTCTACATAAGAGGTGCATACCATAAAAGTATGCCAATGTCTCAGCTGACTGGAATCTTAATGTTACTTGGGAGCTGCTTGTATACAGTGATCCAGCTCAGTGATCTCAATGTGTGTGTGTGTGTAGGAGAAACTGCTGATACTATGTTTATGGTATAGACTAGTCCAATAAATAATAGACACAGGAATAGGTGACTTAACAGCAGTCTTCAGTTACATAAACATGTAGACATCTTTGTCTGCACAGTTCAGGATCTTCCCTGTACATTGCATTTGCATGTGGTGCTCTTGGCCTTTCTGGAAAACTTAGGCCTTATTTTTCTCAATTCCTTCTAGTAAGTAGTTCTGAAATCAGCAATGATGCTGCCTTTTTCCTATAATGTGATTTTGTATAATTCCATTGAAATTATATTCCATCCCTGAAGCAACAACAGCTGTTTTGTGATCTTTCAAGCCTGCATATCTTTGAAGAGTATAACCACAGCTGAGAAATTGTCTCTAGTGAGAGTCAGAGCAGAAGTATTGCTTTTTTTTCCCATTGTGTTTGCCTCAATGTATATATTTCTGTATCATATTTTTACCTGCACTGATGTAAGTCAGAAATAGTCATCAAACCATGAGCTGAGAAACTTATTTATAGTTTTTTAGTCATGAACGTTTCTGACTATTAAGTACCTTAGCTAGAGAAGACACGATTAGCAGTTTGAACTACTATGCAACCACAGACTTTGTAATTATGTCTGTTTTTAATGTCTTTGTTAGCCTATGGAACAGTTTCTTTGACATAATTTCCTTTTTGTTGTTCTTCCTCTGAGGAGAAGAAACTTTCTAAAGCTTCTAAACTCACTGGGTCTTAGGACCCAATAGGAGTTTGTACAGATCTGAGAGTGTTTTTCCTGATCCTGAAAGTAATAAATAATCAGGGCAAGTGAGGAGGTGTGTGTGAAAATGTGGGGAAAAAATATGTGAAAATAAAATACCTCAAATAAGGAATTAATGAAGTAGAGGACATTCTATAAAAATAAGGAAGGAGTGAGCCATTATGCTAATTGATCTAAAAATGAATCACCAGGAATAGAAATGTAAACAAAGAGCATGGATGAATTCTCTTCGTACTCTATGGGTATGTTTCTGTTGAAAGAACATACTGATAAGTATTGGAAGATATACTGAGAAATGAAAAAATATAAACATTGAGGTAAACAAAAATGGTTTGGTCATTTTAGTTTGGCTAAAACTTCTGTGTGGTTGCACAGTTAAAGAGAAATACTAATTTAGAGCAAAAGTTTTACAGTGGTACTGTTGCCAGACTGCTCATTTCTTTTGAAGAAAATGCATCTTTTCTACAGTTTCCAAAACTTCTGTGTAGAAGTCACTTCAATGAGAAATAAACCTTCTTGAAGTTTACAAAAAGGAAGTTTTTCAAATATCTCTTCTTTACTTGTTTATAAAAGAAGCCAAGTGCACTATAGAGCACAGTCATTAAATGACCAATTTAAGCGGTATGGTGTTATATGGCCACAAATCACATCACTGTGCAATTATACAATGTCCAAAAGGAAAAGGAATGTGGAAGATTATTACTTACAACTAAAGTCTCGGTGTTTGGAAATTGAAGAATAGCCATTAGAAAACCATATCTTTAAATCCTGAGATTGTCCCCATGAAGAAGCTTAAATATTTTAGGGGAGTTGGAGAGCACTTATAGGGATGATAAAGTCTCGATTTGAAGAACTTATATATAATTCATGTGATATTATTCTAAAAACACAGCCTGTGGAAGTCAAAAATGATGTATTCTTAGAACTGGAAATTATAGCTGAAAAGTAAATATCATGCACAGGAAAATAAGTGGGTAATGAATGAATCACTGGCATGTTGTTATAAAGATTTCCAGTACTGTTAAGAGTTAAACACATCTAGAGATCAGCAATAATTTGAGTAAGAGATTCTAGCTAATATGTGATTTGCCCTCCCAATAGCTACGTTTTGAAGTGTTATATATCTGTCTCAGAGTCAGTGTAGTTTAATACAAGGTGTACCAAGAGGTATGTCTTTAAATGTCCACGTCTCTGTCTTTGATGATACTTTCATTTGAATACAATCTCTTTCATGTCTTCTTTGTTACATCTCCCTTCTTACCACTCCAGATTTCTTTTTAACAGATAATATTTGGAGACTCTAATGAGTAAATATAAGAGTATTCACTGAAAAAAAATAGCCCACTTCCAAAAGGGACATGTCAGGTGAATTCTGTTTCAGAAGTATATACAAATGGAACAAAGATGAAGGCATCTCTTTTGATGACAGAAAAAAATTATATGCCTCAGAGACGCACTTTTATTCATATGTATTTTTTCAATAAAGAATGTAAGTATTTTTTTTCTTTGAATTCAGCAACACGCTATTGTCTGAACTTCTTCTGCACAGAAGGATTGCTATTTAATCTTAGTATTGTTTGTTTGTTTTTTGGTTGATTGATTGTTCCCCTCTCTCACACACACACACACACACACTCTGCTCTATTGTTCACACCATCAGTACGGAGATGGTGACAACCCCTTTAGGACACAGAACATACGCTGTTACCAACCAGTCATGATATTGCATTTCATCTCAGCCAGGCTTCCTGTTGCCCTTAGGACAATGCAGCTGCAAAATGAAGTTTATGTATGTCAGTTCTTGTAGGCTTATATTTCTGTGTGTTTCTGTAGTACTTTATGTACAACTCTGTTGTAAAGAACACTCTTAAGTCCAACCAGTTATCTTTTCTTGGGAGCTGATGCTAGCTGTGTAATGCCTGATGATCAGCAGCAGATTCTGCCACAGATAACGTTAAGTAACTCATGGAAATATGAATGGAAGCATGAGAGCTTTCTTGTTACTAGGTACCCTATAGTGTTTTCTTGGCATGAAAAGTTAGAGACTGAATATGCAGAAGTAATTTTGTTAGCTTATGTATACATTGCCTTCTTAAGGAAACCACTCAGATGCTCTGAGTAAATGGATTTCAAAATGAGTTATGTGTATTGACATCAGGAGCTGACGTAGTTCTGAGGCAAATAAGTTCAGTGCATCCAAATACCTGCACAAACTTAATAAAAATACATCTTGAAAATGTATTCGGTAGTTAATTTAAAAGGAAAGAAGTTATCTACTTTATGCTATATTCAGAAATACAAGGTGAAAAGTGCAAAAATCCATCTCCTTTATTGATGGAAGCTGTATATTATTCAATGAAGATAATATTATATATAAATATTCATCATTATTCTTAGATTGATTGCATAGTTAGTATATATGCCTAAACAGCATTACATAATTTTTAAATCCCTCCATCATTTGTAGATTTCAAAACTACCAGCCTTGACTTCTTACCATATTCTAAATTATTTAAGAGTACTAACCCAAGCAGAAAGAATACTAATAGGAATCATATACTAACATTTTTTGAGTTTTTTGATATCAGCTGGGTAAGACATGACAAAGGGTTGTGCAGGCCAGGAAAGAAGTAAAAACAATTTGTGAAGCAAGGCTCTCAAGACATGAAATGGAAGAACCATATATCATTGTGTGATAGGCAGCAAATAGTTATGTCATGAATCAGGAAAATGATGATGTATAAGTGTAGTCACAGATATGGCCAGATGTCTAGATATGAGATGAATTTTAGCAACAGTGTTGAAAAGCTATTAGCCAAGTAATTCTCTTCCTTTGTTAGAGGTTTTTCTGTGTTCTCTCCAATGTGCTATGAATCTAGGATGTTAATGCATGTTGACTAAAACATTTCTTGTCTTATCTCATCTCCTAAGGCAAATTGAAGTGTTCGGGGAATTTTTTTTTAGGGATTTTTTTTTTGATTTTTTTGTTATTTTTGGGGGGTTTAGTGCATACATTTAAATGTACATACCCAAATATACAAGCATGTGTACAAATGTTTTATATGTATATATATAAAAAATATATATAAAATTTTACTGAATTGAAAAAGGCTACTCATGTTATTGTTGTTAAATGTGATTAGTTGTTTATACAGTAAGGTACCTGTTTTTCCAGCAGTTGCTATAATATTCTACAATGCATGATTACTGTATGTTTACTTCTGAAATAAAAGTCATAACGCAATCTGGTGCTTTAGCTGAAATATCATTTTTTAGTTAGTGTTTAAGCTACTGTGACTACACTGACATTAGCAAGTGGAATAGCACAATAGGAGCTCACAAGTATAAATAGCTGAACAGGAGCAGATCCACAGAGTAAAACAGGTGGTGGAGGACCCAAGGTCTGCACTGTATGTGTTTGGGAAGGGGTGGAAGTAAGAGGTGTTATTTCAGCGAGCTCTGGTCTGGCCCCCTGGACTGAATGCTCATCAGTGATTGAAGAATATTGTGTGGGCTCCTGGGGCACATTTTTTGTTTTTCATCTGAAAGGAATCCAGTTTCTGTACCCTAGGACTACTCTGTGATATAAATCAAAGGATCTTAAGTAAGACCAATTAGGAATTTCTCTTCAAAAGCACAATCTTTATTTGAATTTACAACACAAATGTAGACATTCCCTGTTTCAACTTTATGATATGAAGAAATGCTGCTATATAAAATGAAACTGCTCAAGAAAAAAAGGTATATCTGCTCTGGTAATACAAACTATTACAGTCCTTTTCTGTACAAGCAAGGCTTGGAACTAAAAGTCTAGTGCAGAACTGTTCAAAAATAGTTAGGTTCCATCTTCAAGTATCCATTCTAAATGGATTACTGAATGCTGTAGACAGCATTCTGTAGACCTGAAAATATTTTGCTGTGTGCCTGTGATTATACCCAAATACCAAACCCTCATCAAGCAGGAACACAGAGATGCTTGTTCTTCAGCTTTGTTTTAAAAGATGAAAAATTTTGCATAAACTATCTTCACATCTTGAAAACAAGTAATTTTTCTTTAGACAGTATGGCTTCTTATTGCTGTACCTTACAACGCATGGATATTATTTCTGCTCATAGCTATTTCTTTGCTTGCTACAGTATTACATTACCTTTAACAGTTGATCAAAGAGGGTCTTAAGTACTTTTTAGCCATGGGAAAATTATTACACTGGTTCTTAATTAGGGCTTCATTCAGGGTTCTCTTGCCTACTGTTTAAACAGTGATTTTCACTTTTAAAGTGCTTCACTTAGGTCTAATTACTTCCTGCAGGAACCTTTACTCTGTCAATTTCAAGAATGCAACCAGATTTTGTCTCATTACACTTACTGTGGTGACAGAAGGGGACACAAAAACACATAAACAAAGCTAAAGAAAACAGCCAGTTTCCAAGCCTCTTTTGTTACATCATTTTGAAACATAAATGATCGTGTTTCACACTGAGTTTTGTTTAACCTTTTACTTGAGTTTGTTTCTGCACCTTTATGGTATATGCTATTTAATTTGGCTGTTGTGTGCAACTTTGATGTGTCCATGATGTATACTCTTTGATTGTAACTTCCTCTATGGTAGGCTTCAGTTTCCAAGAAAGTGGGTCATCTGGTTTATCCAGAGGCCAGTGTAACTTTTTCTACCTCAAGTAAATGTAAAGAGCAAATCAATTCTTATTCTAACCGCTTTTTCCAAGAGGACTGTCCTAATAAATTAAATTTTAAGGGAACAGTCATGCAAGTTTTATTTCAATGTATTTGATTTTCTGCACTTACATGTTTAATTCAGTTCCAGTTATATTCTTCTTAGTGAAGATATATTTGAAAAACAACCTATGTTCAAAGATCTGTTGGTATGGTAATTTATTCTCATTTAAAATCTAAATTATAGCTCATTAGGGATCCCAAATTCTGAGGAGAATGCTCATCATTGGTTTTGTTAATGATTCTCTAATGCTATAATTCTGTATGAGTACATGCACCAATTTACATGTAAAACTACCAGTATGAGTAAACTGGATTTGCTCTAGTGTCACAACCTTTAGAACTAAATTTAGATGACGATAGAAAGAACCTTGCCTTTAATAGCAAAAGAATAAAAATCTTAAATGATACTATCCTTGAACTGAAATGTTTTTGCTCAAAATCTGGATGGTGAAAACTAATTAATCGATTACTTACTCCTTTTAAAACTTCTTATAGTGAATATAAGAGATAATGTACAAATTACTGTAAAACATTTTTTAGCTACTGATTTCAGTAATTATTTTACCTGGGTATATCGTCTTTTCTTTTGTTAGTAATTACCAGGAAGAATTCTGATTATATTCTTCAGCTTACTTTGTGATTCAGAGTTCATGCTGGTAAATATCAATGTAATTTGATTCAGCTTAGGATATTTCAGATGTAAAAGTCAGCCTAGTTTTTGCATAAATTACAGTCACGGTGCTTGTGAAAGAAGATGACAGATTATTTTTAAAAAGTAGAATTCTTGTGACATTTTTTGGTTAGAAAAGAAAGACACAGAATTAAACATTTTCACCATTACCCTACTCCTTTGACATTGATTCACTCTGGTTTAAGAATGTTGTGAACACCTAATAATTCTGATTTGTTTTATTTGATGCTTGGTTTATGCTTTCTTTTTACAATTTTAAATTGGAAACAAGGCATCAGAGAGTTAGGGATGGTTAGTCATTTCTATTCTATAGTAGGTTTTGTTTGTTTTTATGTCACACAAAGGTAACTGATGTGCAATTTTAACTTAAGGTCTATTTTTATACCATCTAACTTAAAAGCAAAAATACGAGATTGTCACGAGGTTTGATAACCGACAGCTGTTTGTTATTATTTTAAAAACACTAGCTTGTGCTTGTCCCAAGTCATCTTTATTTACGCACAGATCTTAGAGTGAAATTTGATTTATAAAATGTTTTATGCATCTTTCAATAATGTGCTTCTAAAAAGTACATTTCTGGTGTAACAGTCTGCAGGATGGCTGCTGCCTTCAAATTTACAAGTACATCTTTTAGTACAGGAAGAAAGGGTAGGATAATTAGATGTATTACGAAGTGACTTAAGTGATTTGTATACTTAATTTGAATATCCTCATACAGCACTCAAATGCACGTAAAGCATCTTTTGAAGCAATGAACTGTGCACTGAACTGTGAACTAAGAACTCTACTACTTGTTCTTTCCTGCTATCTAGTAACATTTTGACCTGAACATAGTCTATCATTATCAATATCGATAGAAGATGCCTAATACCAGAGGAACTAATTTAAATAATAAAGATATATGAGTGTCCTGTGGCTGTCAGGTAAATTGGGAGAAATTTAAAGTAAAACAGTTCCTTAATTGTAAGGATAATTTATCATCAGAACAATGTTCCTAGCTACACAGTGAATTTTCAAAAATCAAGATTAGATACATTAATAAAATATATTTTTAATTATAACATGCTTTAGTATACACAGGATTATGCTGCATGAAAACTCAAGCTTTATAGAAGAGCTCTAAGTTTCAGTTACTTTTGACCATAAAAATAATTGTTGCATAGATACTGGAACTTCTTAAATATTATAATAGGTTACAAATTCAACAAAAGGGGAAGACTTTAGCCTTGTGTATGACTTATTCATATACTGCTATCAGAAGTAAGATTACTAAGGACATATTTAATGGCAAAATACATTTTGCAATGCAATACGTGTAAGTCTCCCTATATGACAAAAGACAACTCTAATCTTCATGAACTGTAAATTCCTTTCAGTCAAAATTGAATCCAAAATCAAATGCTTCAGGATACCACAAGTATTTCCAAGATCCTTTTCTGAGATATTCAGTTGCATAATTCAAATTACTGAATCTCAAAATCCAACATGCAAAGGACCCTTGCTAACAGACTACTGCAGCTGTCAGTTGTGTTTTTTCTACATGGCCCACAAATAATAATAGTTGGACATACTGTAGTGGATTCTCAACTAGAAGTCCTCAGCTTAGGGTTTTACTTTATTAAAAAGGTTAGAATACAGCAAGATCTCTATGTGTTCAGAACATGAGGCATGGGAAAATCTTTCAGATTTTTTTTCAAAGATGCAAATATCTGAATTATCTACTTATTTTTAATCCTTCTGAATGAAAATTCTTTTGAACCTGTTCTTTTTCCCCTGAATAATAATCAGGTACCTGGCACATGCTGTCTCTGACATATGCACTCACAGTTTTTTAAAATATTAATTCCTTTAGATATGTTTTCTTTTCTACATAAAGATGTATTATTTGTGCAAATGCAATTTAATAAGCAGTCCAATTACAGTTTACAAATTTAAAAATACACTAAATTTTTCTTCTGTTTCAATAAGTAGTTGTCTAATTATTCTATAAACAGATTTAGTTAACAGACAGGGAACTGAAAATGTAAACAGGAATTAAATCATTCCCTAAGCTGTTTAGCAAAGTGAAAGGCATTGCATAGTGTCTTTCACCATTTCAATAAACACATCTCTCTTTATATCCTAATTCAACAATGTGTTTACATGGGTGAGCATCTCTCAGGTCCCCAAGGGCACCCCAAGCCCTGCTGGTCCCTACCCTACCCAGACCCCAACCAGGCCCCAGCCCTATTTCAGCCTAGCCCGGGGACATAAGTGTCCGTCCCATGACACTAGAGCAGTGCCAACTCCCCACCCCATCCCCATGGCAGTGCCTGACATCTTGTAGTGGGACTGCTGATACCAGTGCCATGGTCCTCAGGGAGCCACATGCTGATCTGGCATCTGACAGCAGCTTTCAGTATAGTTTGTTAACTTCAGCACTTTCCTGCCAGATTAGCCAATATCCCCTTCTGAAGATGGCTTTGTTGATGACAGTTGCACTCTACAAGGATATCGATCTGTTGTAATGGTGTAAAGGCTTACTGACACTACAGTTGCCACCTGTAAAGCAGTATTACCATACCATATATACCATATCAAATTATCATCAGCAGCTGTGGTAACAAATCTAGTACAGCAAAGATAAGAGGAAATGATCACAAACACAGTGGCAAGGGGTGTCAAACAAAGAAAGGGCAGATAAGTCACAGGAAACTCAGTTCCATTGCTGGGAATATTATGGAGAGTCCAAACCATACTCCAAGCTCTTGCAAAGCTGGATAGCTGTGTTAAGTACACTGATAAAAGTCATGAAAGACTTGTGAGGGTGGTTGTTGACCATCTCTGACACAGCTGCTGGACTGCAGCTAGCTTACCTCCCATTAACTCAGAAAAGGGGCATAAAGACCTTATGTCTGCCTGTGTGAGCCTCATTTGAATATCACATATGCTTTTTTTTTTCTTTTTTTTTTAACCTCTTAAACTCTATAATGGTACATTGAGTCTGCCAGACCTTTGAGGTCGATCAAACCAGATAGCTTCCTTTTCATGAGTTCCCCAAGGAAGACCAAGAAGATTTCAAAGTTAAAAAAGCCAGCTCCCACTAATACACATCTCTTTTTAAATAGAGAAAATGCTAGGTGATGTGATGGAACAAAAATAAAAAGGGATTATTACCAGCTTGCTTCTTAGGCCCTTTATCCTTTCAGGACAATTCCTTGCCTCCAGGCCTGGCTTCAAAATTGTATGTAGCTGTCCACAATCCCTTCAGGATCTTAGGAAGTTTCCATTCATTCACTTCTGCAGCCTGGTCATCTGCCTTCAAATCTGCCAGCTTCTTATTGTAGCTCTTTTTTTCCTTTCTGTAATCTGTTTTCTGAAGCTGTCTCTCGTGCAGGAGGCTCAGATTGCCAGAAAGACATAAACTCTGCTGATTTCCAGAGTGGTCAATCCGTTTTTAAAGGAACATAAACAAGTCAGTCAGATTCATCTGTGACACACCTTCATTCATTCATCCCATTTTCTGTACTGTCATTGTAATTTTAGCATAATCTACTTAAGAGAGTTGCAGTATGTAGTACAATTCTTCCCACTGTGCCTTGTCTCTGTTCTTTCCCACAGTTTGTCTTACTCAGGGTGAGGAAAAGTGCCCATCTGCATCACTCCATTTTTTTCAGTGTTCATTTCGGTCAACAGGAGGGAACCCCTGGCCTAATAATTCCATCTAGTGATAACAAATTTATATCTAGGCAATTTTATTCACTCCTTAGGCTAACTTGCTTCCAGAATTTTGTTGCCTGGTGATCGGAGCTGCAGGGGAATTCAAGATTTCATTTTCATGGAGGCCTGAGGGGAAAGCAAAATTCTTTAATAGAATCAAGCAGATAGAGTGATTGCTACAGATAAACTAGATTCACAGGTAAGCTAATATGGGAAGAATATTCTAAAATATTACTGTAAACAATATTATAATAATATTATATCATAATAATATAATAATAATATTATATCATAATTATATTATATCTTTCTCCAGCATATTCCGTTTCAGACTTATTTGCTTACATAAATATGAAATGCTTTTCTTTCTTAGAAAAGCTCAGGAGTGCTTCTCCAGGAATGATGTCAGGGTAAGTGTACTTTCACTGAAATTAATGTTAAAAAACTACTTAATTTATGCGACTAGAAAATTAGACATAATATGTTTTCTAAACTCTTTGTGAGCATTGTTCTGCTTCAGGATCAAAGTTTTGTCTTTTTTTTAATCATTTAAAAAAATATATAAAATGCCTGATTTCAACTGAGCAGGTACAGACTTAATACAGAAAATGGAAGCCTGTCAGTTAAGTTTTGTACAGTCCTACTGTTCTTAAAAGAAAATTTGGTAACCACAAGTATTCTATTTTTGAAATGGTTTCTTGCTCATATTTCAAGCTTAAAAACAATGTTATTTTGGTTTTAGAGCACTAATAGTCTTTCCTTTGAGCTTTTGATCAAGACATTGTATGGGGAAAGTATGCATTTCTGGGAGAGAATGTACTGCAGAACATCTGGTAGCCATTTGGCCTGAGAATAGTGTAATCCAATTGTTTTAGTATAGTATTATCTATTGAAGATGTATATTATCAAAATGAAATTTTGCTTCTGCAAATTAACAGAGGTTTTCTTTTTGTATAGAAGTAATTCTTTATGTGATGTTTAATTGCTTTTTCAAAAATGTGATCTCTCTCCTGAGGACTGCTCTTGTTAAGTAATAGTACTCTTGAGGTGACTGAAGTGAGCAGCATCAGTGTAAGCTAATCCTCAGAGCAAATGCAGTGGTATTAGATGGTATGGTCATGTTACAGGTGTGTTTTGGAAATAGACTTGTATAAAGTAAAAATGTTAATTGGTTGTTTATAAGATACTGTTTTTGATTTTGATGATGGTGCGTAGCAAATTATTGTTGATGTAAGAATATTCCAAAAACAGTCTATAGAGGTGATAAATGCTGAATTCATGGCTCAAATTGAAAAGAAATATATGCTGAAATCATCTGTCCACTGAAGGTATAGTATGGATGTACAATTACTAAGAAATTCCTCTTTTGTGAAAAGGTAGCCATGTTTTGGGACTATTTTAACATACATAGGAATTCCCATAGGAACTCCTGTAGTTTGGAGGAAATACTGGTTAAGGAAATTAGTTGTGGGTGAAGGTGAAGTGCATAATGTTGGCAAAATCTTCAAATGAGTACTCTGAACACTGGTTTTGCTTTTGTAAATTACTCAAACCAAGCTGAATACCATCATCATGTTGAATATTAGTATGAAAGCTACTGGCTTCAAGAGCAGCCACAAAATGACTGATGTACGGCAACGTATCCTGTAGTCTTCAGAGCTAGTTTGTTATAGTCTGCAGAAAACTCATCTTTTGGGTATTAAGAGTTTAATGAAACCTAACAATTCTTTGGTGATCATTCCGTAGTTGGATATTACACAGCTTCCAGATTCTTTACTTACAGATCTTGAGGAAAGACTAATGGGGAGAAAAAAAAATAGACAAGGGATAAAGCAATACAGTTTTTGTGAGAACTGGTTTGATTGTACCTTTTAAGCTCCAGGGGAAACGTGAATGTTGAATATTCCTTGAGACTCCTATAGTAGGTAGTGTCAAAGAGTTCTCTCTTGGCTGTATTGATAAAATCCTTGGACATTAAAATACTGTAATTCCTCCTTTTTCTACTGGCTTTACCACCATTTGGTGCTTGGATCTCAGGGACATTATAGCACTTCCATAGAAGAAGGAGAGTGTTATTCCATATAAGAAAGAGAGTGTTACTGCAGGGCTTTGCTTGCTTGCTTGTTTTTTTTTCTTGATTACGACTGGCACTTATTTTCTGGATATGGAACATAGTGATCCGAAGTAAGATTTCATCCACTGTAGGGTGACATCTGTTATGTATGTTAAGACATGTTTGTTACTGATCTTTTCACTGAGGTTCAGAAGAAGAGTGGCTTCATATCCATTATATCCAATGAATACTTGATATTGATGTCTAAGCTTTTGTAGATATTTAAATAGTCTACTTTTTGAACATGTAATACCAATAGATGATGACTTGCTTGTGTGTTTCTTTACAATATTCAAGATGTTTGTTCAGTCCAGTTTACATTTGGCATCCCTAAGCTTTTTTTCACACAGCTATTCTCTGTACTTTTTACTCTGTATTACACAGCTACAGAATCTCAAAAGTTGCACTTTCTGACAGGAAGTGGATTCACATGAAAGAGAGTTTTTATGGAAGGGCATTTTCTGTAAGACTTCAAATTTCAGAATTCAGATATTGAAAATAGTTTAAAAATTTCCGTTTGTCAGTCTACCTGAGAGAAACATTTCTTATCCCTCAGAGATAAGAATTAAGAGTTAATTGGGAGATAATCATAGAATCACAGAATACTTGGGATTGCAAGGGACCTCTGGAAATCATCTGGTCCAATACTCATACTCAAGCAGGGTCACCTAGAGCACATTGCTCAGGACCCTATCAAGTCAGGTTTGGAGTATCTCCGAGGATGGCAACTCCAGTACCTTTTTGGGCAACCTGGTCCGATGCTCTGTCACTCTCACAGTAAAGAAATTTTTCCTCATATTCAGGTGGAACCTTCCGTGTTTCAGTTTGTGCCCCTTGCCTCTTGTCCTGTTGCTTGGTACCACTGAAAAGAGTCCGGCCCCATTCTCTTGACACCTCCCCTTAAGATATTTGTAGACACTGATAAGATCCCCTCTCAGTCTTCTCTTTTCAAGCCTAAACAGGCCCAGCTTTCACAGCCTTTCCTTGTAAGAGAGATGCTCCAGTCTCCTTTCTGGGCTCACTAAATCTGTAACTCTTATACTGGGGAGTCCAGCAATGTACGTATCACTCCAGATGTGGCCTCACCAGGACAGAGCAGAGGGAAGGGATCACCTCCCTTGTCCTGCTGGCAATGCTCTGCCTAATTCCAGGAGACCATTGCCCTTCTTGGCCACAAAGGCACATTGCTGACTCGTGGCCAACTGTTGTCCATCAGGACTCCCAGCTCCTTCTTTGCAGAGCTGCTCTGCAACCGGTTTGCGCCAAGCCTATACTGGTGCAGGGGTTATTTCTCCCCAGTTGCAGGACTTTTGTTTTTGTTGAACTTCATGAGGTTTCTCTGCCCGTTTCTCCAGCCTGCCAAGGATCCTCTGAATTGGAGGGGTTTATTATCTCATAATAAATAATGAGGCAATTGTCTAGAGTGGATTTTCCCCAAACTTTTCAAAACTAGGAAAATTTTTTTTTTGCTTCATTTTTTGTTCATTAGCAGAACTCAGAATCTTTTGGTAGACTTTTATATAATTTTTGCAGAAATTCAGATAAAGCATGCATTTAAGATAAAAACAAGTGCAAGAGTTTCCATTTTGCTTCTAGTCTTATATTACAGGACTATTCCCCTGTTCTGCTGCTGGATCTATTTTGTCAGACTTAATTTGAAGTCATATTTCACTGTCAACAAAAGGCATTTATCTCAGATTAAACTTTTATTTGTTATTTTCAGCCCTCTTAACATTAATTAATCAATTCAAGGGAGATCATTATGACAGAGTACAACAAGATACTTCACTCATATTAAAAGTTAGTTGTCAGTTATTTAAAAATATCACTCTGTCAAAATATTGCTTAAAGTAACTGTTTAGCATAAGCAAAAAATCTTTGGAACATGCACATGTTCACAAACGTAGTATCTGAGATACTTCTGGAATATGCTATACTGTTCCATGCTAGTAATCTTTCATAACTATCATAGTGAAATTATATACCTAGTAATCTCTACTCTGAAATATAAGTACTGTTTTTTCACTGTTTTGGAAGATGAAAACCTAAAAAACTCAAATCAAGTAGGACCAAATTTTGAAGTCTTCAGGATCTGGTACTTCCATTGTTCCGATTGTTCTGAATACAAGATATCATTGAGAGACTGCCAAGGCTTGTCTGCACATCAGATTATTACCCTCTTCTGCTCTTTCATGTGGGCACTAATGATACCAAGGGCAAATTGGAAATGATCAAACAGGATTTCAGAGCTCTGGGGATGGTGGTCAAGGCTCTGGGAGCCCCAGTCATCTTCTTCTCAGTACCAAGTGAGGGAGAAGGATGGGAAAAGGAGCAAATGAATTTTCCAAATCAACAACTAGCTGCGCTGCTGGTGTTGGCAACAGGGTTTTGTTTCTCTGCTCATGGGACCCTGTTTGAAAATCAGCAACTGATGGGGAGAGATGGGATCCACCTCACTAAGTAGGACACACATTTTACCAACAGGTTGGCCAGCCTGGTAAAGAGGACTTTAAACTAAGAAGAACAGGGGAAGGGGAGAGTTATAGAGACAGAGTAGTCAACAAAAAACAGCTCAAGTTGGGATGCCTCCAGCAGATGCATTCAGCCAGAGAAGTACATATGAGACATGATTGCGGAGGGTCATCTTACACCCCTCCTGGGAAACCTGCATGCATGGCTACCTCTCTGAAATGCCTGTGCACCAATGTGCATAGGCACAGCATAGGGAAGAAACAGGAAGAATTAGAGATCTGTGTGTGGTTGCATGGCTATGATCTCATTGCAATTACAGAGACATGCTGGGATAGCTCACATGACTAGAATGTTGTCAGGAATGGCTATGTGATTTTTAGAAAAGAAAGGCCAGGAAGATGAGATGGTGGAGTTGGTCTTTATGTGAGAAAGCAACTAGAATGTATTAAGCTCTGCCTAGGGTAGATGAACAACCAGTCAAGAGCTTATGGGTAAGGATTAAAGGGCAGGCTAACATGAGTGACAGTTTTGGGTGCTTACTACAGGACGCCTGATCAGGAAGAGAAAGTTGATGAGGCCTTCTACAGGCAGGTGGAAGTAGTTTCACAATCACAGCCCCTGGTTCTCATGAGGGACTTCAGTCACCCTGATAATCTGCTGGAAAGACAACACAACTAGGCACAAACAGTCCAGGAGGCTCCTGCAGAGCATTGGTGATAACTCTTTGATACAAGTGATGGAGGAACCAACGAGGAGAGGTGCGCTGCTGGACCTTGTCCTAACGAAGAAAGAAGAATTTGTTGGAGATGTGAAGCTTGGGGGCAGCCTTGGCTGCAGTGACCCTGAGATGGTGGAGTTCAAGATCCTGTGTGGAAGAAGCAGGGCAATAAGCAAGATCACAACCCTGGACTTCAGGAGAGCAGACTTTGTCCTCTTCAGGGACCTACTTGTAGGAATCCCATGGATTAGTGCTCTAAAAGGAAGGGGAGTCCAGGAGAGCTGGTTAATATTCAAGCATCACTTCCTCTAAGCTCAAGAGTGGTGCATTCCTGTGAGTAAGAAGTCCAGCAAAGGTGGCAGGAGAACTGTATTGATGAGCAAGGAGCTCCTGGCAAAACCCAAACAGAAGAGGAAAGTACACAGAATGTGGAAGAAGGCACAGGCCACTGGGGAGGAATATAGGAACACTGTCAGAGTATGCAGGGATGCGATGAGGGAGGCTAAGGCATATTTGGACTTAAATTTGGCAAGGGATGTCAAGGATAACAAGAAGGGCTTCTTCAAATACATCAGTAGCAAGAGGAAGACTAGGAAAAATGTGGGCCCGCTGTTGAATGAGGTGGCGACCCTGGTGATGTATAGGATACAGAGAAGGCAGACTTACTGCTTCCATCTTTACTGCGAAGGGCAGCCCTCAGGAATCCCAGAGCCTGGAGACAAGGGAGAAAGTCTGGAGAAAGTCCTTATGCCAGTCCGAATGCCTTAGTCAAGGCAGATCGGATTAGAGACCATTTACGTAAACTTGACATCCACAAATCCATGGGCCCTGATGGGATGCACCCACAAGTACTGAAGGAGCTGATGGATGTTATTATTAGGCCATTCTCTATTCTTCTTGAAAGGTCACGGAGAACAGGACAGGTGCCTGAGAACTGCAAGAAAGCCAGTGACACTCTAGTCTTCAAGAAGGACAATAAGGAGGACCCAGTCAACTACAGGCCAGTCAGGCTCACCCCCACCCCTGGAAAGGTGAAGGAACAGCTCATTCTGGATGACATCTCCAGATATATGGAGGAAAAGAAGGTGATCAGGAGTAGACAGCATGGATTCACCAAGGGGAAAACATGCTTAACCAATCTGATAGCCTTCTATGATGGAATGGCTGGCTGGGTAGATGAGGGGAAAGCAGTGGATATTGTGTACCTTGACTTCAGCCAGGCTTTTCACACTGTTTCCCATAACATCTTCATAGGTAAGCCCAGAAATTGTGGGTTAGATGAGTAGACAGTGAGGTGGTTTGTGAACTAACTGAAAGGCAGAGCTCAGAGGGTTGTGATCAGTGGCGTAGAGTCTAGTTGGCAGCCTGTAGCTAGCACTGCCCCCCAAGGGTCTGTACTGGGTCTAGTCTTGTTCAATTTATTCATGAGTGACCTGGATGAAAGGATAGGATGAAGGAACCTCATGAAGTTCAACAAAGGCAAGTGCAGGGTCCAGCACCTACGGAGGAATAACCCCTTGCACCAGTACAGGCTGGAGGCTGACCTGCTGGAGAGCAGTTCTGCATAGCACCTGGGAGTGCTCAGCAAGTTGAGCACGAGCCAGCAATGTGCTCTTGTGGCCAAGAAGACCAGTGGTATCCTGGGGTGCATTAAGAAAAGTGTCATCAACATGTCAAAAGAAGTGATCCTGCCCTTCTCCTCAGCCCTGGTGAGGCCACATCTTGAGTATTGTGTCCACTTCTAGGTTTCTCACTATAAGGGAGACATGGAGCTGCTGGAGAGAATGCAGCATCAGTCTATGAAGATGATGAGAGGACTGGACCATCTCTCCTATGAGGAATGACTGCGAGAGCTGGGCCAGTTTAGACTGGAGAAGAGAAGACTGAGCGGGGATCTTATCAGTGTCTGCAAATACCTTACAGGAGGGTGTCAAGGGGATGGGGCTGGACTCTTTTCCTGGTGCCACACAACAGGACGAGAGGCAACAGGCACAAACTGAAACACAGAAGGTTCCACCTGAATATGAGGAAAAACTTCTTCACTGTGAGGGTGACAGAGCACTGGACCAGGTTGTCCAGAGAGGCTGTGCAGTATCTTTCTCTGGAGATATTCAAAAACTGCCTGGATGTGATCCTGTTCAAAGTGCTCTAGGTGACCCTGCCTGAGCAGGGACTAGATCATCTCCAGAGGTTCCTTCTTACTTCAGCATTCTATGATTCTATGATTCTGTGATTCCAAATTTGTAAATATTGTAATATACTTCTAAGTATACAGTACAAGATGAACCTTTCTGATTTATTTAATGCCTTTATTATTTTCTGTAATTGTATTGCTCTAAATGGTTAGATTAAAGTTGGCTTTATTTAAGCTCTAATGACTTAATATTGCATAATGTAACTTTACAGAGCTTTCTCTGAACTCTGTCAGAACTACTTTTCCTTCAGTAATTCTAGGGTTGCTTTTGAACAATAGATATTGCTGCAAAGAAAATTTTTAAAAATAAGTTGCTTTATAATGACTATTATTCACTGTAGAATATTTCTATAAACCAGTATATTGCAGTCATACTAACCACAGAATGGTAAGGTTGGAAGGGACCTCTGGAGATCATCTAGTCCAACCCTCTGCGTAACCCATACAGGGATTGAACCCACGACCTTGGCATTAGCAGCACATGCTCTAACCAACTAAGCTAAACCTGCCCCCAATGGCAGCTCAGAATGTAATTTACAAAGGAGGAAAACAAAGCAAAGAAATAACTTACGGACTTCATTAATGCTACCTCAACCTTTCAGATTAAACAAACAAAAGACCCTCCACAAAAATCACATAGTATGGAGACAGTCTGCTGAGCAGGGTGGAATCACTGTGAATATTGATTCATACAATTTAATTTTACAGCTCTGGAGAGATGTAACTCTAGTTTTCTTTATTTGGTGTCTATTTCATAGAAAGTTGCATCCATATCTTACCATGTGTAGCATTCATTTTCATATATGATGGATCAAGCTGTAGAATCATTTTCTTAGACAAATGGCACTGACATAAAATCTTTTTAAATCATCACCAAATGTTGATAGTTTGTGTAGGTAAAATATATCACAAATTTTTTTAGTAACAATGAATAGATGCTTTTTGGAACGAGAAGGTTTTGACCTTCAAATCAAGACAAATAAGTCTATGGCAAAAAGTCTAAAGCATTACCTGTCATACTCAGTTTTAGGAGACCTTCCTTTTACTGCAAACTCTGTAAAAGTTTATGATATTGAAGGCTTCTGCTTGGTTACTCTATGCTTTTGCCCCTTGTGATATTTAATGGATATATTTGCTAATGCACGTTTTGGATAGTACTCTTGGGAACAGGAAGGAAAAATCTGTAAGCAGTTAAATATGATTTCTTAGTCCATACAGGCTGTTCATTTGATACTAAGATCCTTAATTCTTATTTATGCTTTAATTGCTTATTGTTATTTGAGATATGATAGTAATTGAATAACACAGTGGTGTAAAGCATAATTAAGCTGACATGAAATAGACAGCTGATGTATTATTATTTAAAGAAGACACAGTAGCTGGATCCATTTTATCTTCAGCAAAATGAAGATACATGAGGTTATTAGTGCACATACCGATCTATTTGTTAGAATCTTTATGTAGCTATAGTATAAGCGAGAGCAGGTTTTGGCCAATGATTTACATGCTATTGTGGATTGTAATCTCAGATAGGAGGAAGAAAGTTTTTGGCTTTTTGTTGTAACTTAAATATCCTCATTTTCATATATTTCCCTTAAATTGTTTTGTATTAAGTTAATGCTAAAGTTAAAGTTAAGCTAAAAATATGTTATTTCAGAAAACATGGCTTTATCTAATTGAACTGAATCCTGGTCTCTCTTTGCAATGATTTTTGATACACTGGTTAACTTTAAAGATATAGGCAATGTTTTTATTTACAGGTCATGAATGTGATGCCTGTGCATATGGATAATTTACCACTGAGTATAAATAGAGAAAAACATTTTGGCTTTTATTAAAATATTAATATCAGTTTACCTTGATTTTTCAACAGTGCCTCTGGGTTTTTTCCAGGCAAAAGAACTAAGGTAAATTAATACATTTTAACTGAGATTTATAACAGAAAAAATATATGGGAGAAGCTAAAACTGTAACTAACAGATTTCATTTCATTTCACCTGGCACAAGTAAACTGCAAAAGTGTTTGAGGCTCATGCGTGCACACCTGCTTTTCCTACCAGACACCTGAACTCTTTAATAAAATAAGCACCTATGGAAGGCTAAAGTTTACAGTTGACTCCCTCCTTTGCACTTGTCTGCCATGCTTCCATTTTTGCTCCTTTTCATATTGTGTTTCAGAGCCTTGGAAAAGGGCAACATTAAGTGTAAATGCTGTCTTAGTTATGAAACAAAAAAAAAAGCCTATTATTTCAAAGCAAAATTCTTTCTATTCTTTAACAAATTGTAACCAGCCTCAATGCTTCACTTGCATTCAATATCTAGTCAGTAAAGGTTAAGTCAATATAATGTATTTTCCACCCTGACCATCAATTACACTGTTATCCTTGTTGCGGGTACTGTCAAGAAAGTGCCATCTATCACGTAGTTGTTGTTTGGTTATTGCAGCCTGGATTAAGAATAAACGTCAGAAGGAGCTAATCTGAGTCATAAATACTTCCTTGATGGCAGGCACAACGGAATAACTTGAATCATAGCCTTTCTTGTAGTGAGGGATCTTTGTTCACCTTGTCATTTGCATTCTGTGCTGTGTCTTTAGAAGTGAGCTGAGGGCAATTAATGTAATGCTCATGATAGAGGGCATTCTTTCAAAGGCAAGATTTTATCTGAAAAAAGAAAAGACTTACCAGAACTGAATTTCATCACTCTTGGAGGAGGTTCATTTTAGGTAATATCAGCAGTTTAGGAACATGGTTCAAAATGAAAAATCATAAATCAGATCAGTGATTATGAAGTAACATCTTGCCTCAAAATACAAATCAGGTACTTCAGAAAATGATTGTGTATTGTAGGCCAACAATATTGAAGGTCAACATGAAGAAAACGCGTATACACATTGTATTTTTAATAGTATTAATTATTATAGGAGTATTTTTATTACCGTTATGTTTGAGGAAGTATCAAGTAGATTAATAGAAAGATTATGTTCTGTCTGATACTCTTGTTTGCAGATTAATAGAAAACTATTAGAGAAATGATTATAAAATGTTGAAAGAGGAAGATAGATTTTCTGGGTGTAGGTGTATGCTTTTTGTTATATAATAACTGAAATAAAAAGAAAACATAGCTGAGCTGATGATTTGAAAAAGAGAATTACTTTGCTTATACTAGTTTTGCCTTGTTTCTTGTTTTTCTTTTCTAATAGTGGTTATCTTCTTTCTATTATGGCTAAAGGACATCCCATTCTAAGTTATTTACCTTTAATTATTGTCTTATTTGTGCCTGGAGTAATATCTGTTGTCAAATAGAGAGGATGTTTTATTCTTCACCTTGAAAATTGAAAGAGAAGTATGATGGCCTCTCATTTGAGTGAGAAAGTTTCCTTCAGTCTTCCCTGAGTTAAGTATGAACTTCCCATTTTGGAATATACTTTGTTTTCATATTCTTTTACCACTATAAAAGCTAAGGCCTAACAGAAAAAGACTACTGCTTTTCTGGGAAAGAGATGGTTTTCTCCCGTTAGCACCTGTAAATTTTCAGAAAAAAAAGGTCTATTAAAATCACTGTTAATCACAGTTAAATCACAGGATTTTTGAGGGTGGAAGGGACCTTTGGAGATCATGTAGTCCAACACCCCTACTCAAGCAGGATCACCTGAAGCACATTGCACAGGATTGCATCCAGAGGGATTTTTAATACCTCCAGAGAAGGAGACTCCACAGCCTCTCTGGGCAACCTGGTCCAGTGCTCCGTCAGTCTCACAGGGAAGAAATTTCTCCCCATATTCAGGTGGAACTTCCTTTATTACGGTTTCTGCCTGTTGTCTCTTGTCCTGTTACTGGACACCAGTGAAAAGAGTCTAGCGCATTCTCTTGACACCCTCCCTTCAGGTATTCGTAGATACTGATAAGATCCCCTCTCAGTCTTCTCTTCCCCAGGCTAAACAGGCCCAGCTCTCACAGTCTTTCCTCACAGGGGAGATGCTCCAGTCCCCTGATCATCCTCACTGGACTCTACCCTACACTGGACTGTCTCCAGTAGCTCCATGTCTCTCTTGTACTGGGGAGCTCAGAACTGGATGCAGTACATGAGATGAGGCCTCCCCAGGGCTGAGTAGAGGGGCAGGATCACCTCCCTCCACCTGCTGGCAACACTCTTCCTAAGCACACCAGGAGACCACTGGCCTTCTTGGCCACAAGGGCACATTGCTGGCCTATGATCAACTTGTCATCCACCAGCACTCCCAGGTCCTTCTCTGCAGAGCTCCTCTCCAGAAGGTCAGCCCCCAGCTTGTACTGGTGTGTGGGGTTATTTTTCCCTAGGTGCAGGACTCGGCACTTGCCCCTGTTGGACTTCATGACATTCCTCTCTGCCCAGCTCTCCAGCCTGTCCGGCCTCTGAATGGCAGCACAGCCCTCTGGTGTATCAGTCACTCCTGCCCATTTTGTATCATCAGTAAACTTGTTGAGGAGATACTCTGTCCCTTCATGCAGGTCATTGATGAATAAACTGAACAAGTACTGACTCAGTACTGACCCCTGGGGGACACTGCTAGCTACAGGCCTCCCAACTGGACTGCATGTCGCTGATGACAACCCTTTGAGCTCTGCCTTTCAGCTAGTTTGCAAGCCACCTCACTGTCTCACCGTCTAACCCACAATACCTGAGTCTACCTTTGAGGATGTTATGGGAGACTGTTTGAGACAGTTTCAAAGTCAAGGTAGACAACGTCCACTGCTCTCCCCTCATCTACCCAGCCAGCCATGCCAACATAGAAGGCTATCAGATTGGGTTAAGCAGGATTTCTCCTTGGTGAATCCATGCTGACCATTCCTGATCACCTTCTTTTCCTCCATATATCTGGAGATGTCATCCAGAATGAGCTGTTCCATCACCTTTCCAGAGATGGAGGTGAAGCTGACTAGCCTGTAATTTCCTGGGTCCTCCTTCTTGCCCTTTCTGAAAACTGGAGTGACATATATAAATATAAATATACTGAGGAAGGTAATGTTATGGGTGTGGGTAAGCCTGTAATGATTTTTTTGGGGGGGGGGGGGGAAGGAGGGTTTGTTTGATTATAAATCCAATGGAAGCCTTCATTTTGAAGAAAAATGTTCTTCAGAGCAAGATGCTAATTTGTAATAAACACTTAATGTGGTATACTGGGAGAGTGCTTTCTTCCACCACATCACAAGAAATCTCTGCCAACACTGCCTCTTGCAACACTGAGGAAGAGACTTTACGTATGTTGTAGAAAACTAAGAAGCCAAGACTCCCTGTCCAGAGGGTTAGATAATGAGTGTCAAAGATGGGAAAGTATTTAAAAAAGGGGGCAGAAGAATGGGCAATTCTTATTTATATAGGCTTTTTGTTGACTATGAAAGATGAAAAAACCCTGTTGTCTTTTTATAACAATGAATATAAATTCATGCCTGAACTAGTGGCTCCAACTATTCGAAGTTCTGGGTTTTCTGCCTTTTAGATAAAGTTTTTTTTTAAAGAAAAGGAGGACATCTGCTAACCTCTCTAATATCTTTATCCACAGTGTTTTCTCTCTCATCACAATTTGTACACATTCAAACCCAAGTTCCTCTCTCTCTTCTTCCCCAGAAAGCATGTTGGAGGGCTGACATTTTAGATGACTTCAGGCTCCTCCACTTCTCAACATGCTGTTCAGACAAACACGCTTGATCTGCATCTGGTGTTATCAGCTTGTTAATAGTCTAAGAAAAAAGGCAAATTCCTGTTCTGCTTTCAAGAATGTTAAGAAACTAGTCAGTCTCAGTGGAGTATGACTGAAGAAAATTGTTTTCTTTCATAACTGAAGCCTTATTTCCCCAGTCCATTGAATAACCTAGTTTCTTCATCCTAAAGAAGGCATCAGATTATAAACTAATCAGTTTAGATCCTGTCATATCACTGGAATGCAAAACAAAGGGAAATAAACTAGCATTATAAATCCTACATACATATCAACAAACAGGATTTACAAGACAAATAAATTCCTTGCAGCAGTTGCAGAGTTATTTTCAAATGTCAAGCACATCATAGGTGAAATCTATAGAGCTTGTGATCTCTTTCTGGCTATAGCCAGAAAGAATTAAAGAATACATTTTTGCTTGTGTTATGTTCAATATTTTGAGATAAAAATTAAATAAATTCAACATAGCTAATCCTTTGTCTACTTAAATGTACAAGTATTTTTCCATGTGGATTTAATGGAAACAGATCCAGCTTTTATATTGAAAATTAATAAATTAGAATTAGATTTTGTCATTTTTTTAAAATGTCTCAAGGCAATATATTTTTACAGTAAGTTGTGATAAAGTTATATAGCCAAAACACAGTGAAAAGCATTGTAGCTCTTCCTTTCGGTTATAAAATATTTTAAATGTCAGTAAACAGCATGAAAAGCAGTATCTGAGGTGCTGAGGAAACATATTCTAGAAGTGGAATATCTGTATTCTAATCCCTATTATAATGAATGTTATTTACAAGAAACGGAAATATTTCAGTGAGTAAGATGGAGGCCAATCCAGCTCTAGAACATCTCTTGCAACACTCATCAAAGAGCAAAGGAATTATTTCTATATCAGCTGCATCTTCCCTGTTGACTTTGATCTCCATTGTGTATAAAGTGGCTGCTATGACTTTTGCAGTTTTTGTAATTGATTTTTTTTCTATTTGACACTACTCAGTGAGCTGAATACAATTTTGTTAATTCTTGTTGGACAGCCTGAACTCATGTTTCTAGCAAATTGACTGTTTTCCAATTTAAAATTGTTGGAAACAATTACTTGGTATAAATAGTTACTGATTAGCTATCTAGTTGCTACTAAAGGGCTTTTTTCATGAAGTCTCTTTCTTCAGGAAATGTTGAAGGTTAAAGAAATGGTTTAAATGTCCAAGAAATCCAACAAAGCTGTTACAGTTCCTAACATTCTTTTAATTTCCGTATGCAGGTTGAATTTGGTTTATGGCAACATATGAAGGGTAGGAGAAAAAAAGAAAGGAATTATTTTCCCAAGCTGCTTGGCAGGATTTCTTGTTTGTTTTTCTTTGTGGTCCCGTTAGTCTGTTTAGCTTTTCCTTGATCTTTAGTATGGAGACTGTTCCAATTTTTCCACAAAGGAAGATTTCATCTGTGATATTATGCAATATCATCTAGTACATTATTGTCACTGTAGAACAGATTGGCTTGACCTTATTATATGCATTTCTTTTTCTGTCATAGTGAAGGAAGATAGTGAAAGACAGTGAAAGGAGAATGATTTTTTGTTAAATTTCTACCAGCTAAGAAACATACTTCAAAAAAAATTCAACCTTCCTACCTGGTGCATAGCACTAGTTAATCGGAATAGTCTGCTAACAACGAATTACAAGTATTGTTCAATCAGTTCTTATTTTCAGGAAAAGCTGCATCAGAAGGTAGTCACAGACATAATCTTTCTTGCTGAGGGAAAATCTCTGAGATTATTTACTACAGGAAGGACATGTAAATTTAACAAATTCTAATCAGGAAATGTCAAAGATGTTTAAATCTGACTATTGTTTCACAGAGAAATTGATTTTGCAGTCAGCTGACCTTACTGAAGAATAAAAGTTTGCTTCTGGCTTAATCTTTCAGTTCTTTGATACTGAGGCTAGTATCTTGCATATTGTGCTCATAGAGTATTAGACCGAAGCTGCTCGGTACATAATAATACGCTGGTTTATGGGCCTTTATTATGGATGATTTCATAAGCCACTCAGATATGGTGGAGAGCATATTGTAAGAATACTTAACTAGGAAGACTAGATGTATGAATTTTCAAGCTTCTTTGGAGTTCTTTTGTGATTGCTAAGTAGGTTTTACTTGCACAAGCAACATGCAAGTATAAAATAATAGTAGCAGTTCTCCAAGAAATAGACTTTTACTTTATTGTCAGTAAAATAAGAATCTAGGGCTTTTGTCTGGTTAGTCACTTGGGCACTGTTAAAAATTACAGCTTATGGTACATACATGTGTCCTGATTCCTTTTCCCATTATATCTGAATTATCTGAATTAAGTGGATTCCTTGACTGTTATTGGGCTGTTCTGGTTACAACCTCCAGTTATAACCCAAGTCTGGTAGGGAAATTACTTTATTGCACCTTCTAGAGGAAAATTCTAGTTCTTTATAGCTATTGCTATGGTTTCCCGTGACAAAATCTTTTTCAATTATTATGTAAATTACCTCTTTTTATAATATAAATGTAATGGATATGGATTGAAAGAAGTGAAACAGTTGTGTTTCTACATGAATATTTGACAGTGAATTATTATGTTTTCTTTAAGAACTAATTATAATTTTAGCTGTCAAGAATTCCAAAGTGCAGCAAATGTATAGAAGTATTTTAGATCAAAGAAAAAAATAGCAAAAACTGGAGAAAGATAGAATTTCAAACCTCAGGCTTTTTTTCCAAGAACTAATGAGTGATACAAATAGAAAATTGAATTTCCAGGTGAATTTAGACTTCAAAGAGATGCTTGAGTGCAGTAAGATATCATCATACGCCCCCTTAGTTTGACTCACTGTAGCTGGAAGCTAATGTCATTAGTAGGGATTCTCTAAGTGTTTCTATGTATATGTGGGTTGTAGGCTTATTTTTTGTTAAGGCCTTTAAGTAGTCTGCAGTGATTCAGGGTAAGCAAAACAAAGTTATATCTCATACTCAAACCCTGACAGGACTGAGAAACCAAACCAGGAAGGAACGCTCTAGCTCTAGCTAGAGCAAGGACAAGAAAATTAAACTATACAAAAGCATGGTCAGTGCTACACTTGTAGGAATTTCGTAAAAGATGTGGGTGAAAGCTTAAAGCAAACAAACAAAAGCCCCTCAAATTTTCTCCTTCAACAACAACCAAAAAACCCCACCAGATTTACCTACTTTGTTATTTGTTTTTGGAAAAGATCTTGTGATGGACCTGCATGGTGTCAGTGGGAATGACTAAATATGTAACTATAACAATTGCAAATGAAGTGTTAGCACACTTCCACACTCAGCTCTAATGCAAGTGGTTGAAATGTTTTAATTACAATGTAATTGATGTTTGCCAATACATAGCCTGAGTTTAGCACCACTGAAAATGCCAACATGCTTCAAGAATTACAGTCTAAGTCATTTATGCCTTCAGGTGAAGCATGAGCATTAATGTTGCTCTTTTTGACTTACTGTAACACTTTTAGCAAATGTGTTTGCTTTGAAACCTCCTCTAAAAAATACCTAACTTGTAAAGATCTTGGAACAGGTAAGGACTTTGGACTTTGCCAGAAAACCTCAGGCTTAGTCTTCACTAGCATGACATGATGGATAGGCTGAAGTTTTGCTGTCTTTTGTTTTGTTTTTTTGTGTGTATTTGTGTAAATGAGCAAAATACTCAATATAAGATATATTCTGCACTAGAAGCATCAACAGTTTAATTTTCTGCTTAAAGCATACTTGAGGAATCTGTAAGGTAGATCGTGAATTTAGGTATTTTCAATGCATTTTTATTATTATACATGAGAAGAAGCTTTCCTTTTCTTTCTTTCTTACATTAAATGTTATAATCTGTGATTATTTTTCATAAGATGTTCTCTGCTCCGTTTGAGCAAGTCTACAGTTTGGGCGTGATGATTGATAACTAAAAGCAGAACTGTTAAAAATGTCATTTATGTTTTTGGAAGTACTAGATCAGGATTACAGTGTGCTCCCATACAAATACTTCACTGTTCTCATCAAATACTTCATAAGAACCTATCTCTGCTTACAAGATGGATTCTGCTTGTTTTTCTTTGTGTGCATGTTTTTCTTTGTTCTTTTTAGTGAAAACTAGTCTGTATTTTTTTATTCATAATAGAGAATGAAAGATTACCTCTTCACACGTCGAATCAATTTTTAAAGGAAGATGTGGAAGACTGTATAATTAATTAATACTTTTCCTGATTGTGATCCACTATGTTGAGGGTCAATGGATGTTGCTTACTGAGACATTGATTTCTGCATCTACCTCTTCCTCATTTTATTTTTCCTTATTAAGTGACTTGGGTGCTTAGTGACAAGCTAAGTATTACCAGTAGATTTTTCCATTAAAAACAAGAAATAATTAATTAAAAGTTAACAATTACTACGTTTAAAAACAAAGACAATTGGTCCAGGTGATCATTAGAAATACAAAGAATTCAGACAAAAATCTGGAATTTCTGTTACATAGTCAGTGCTAGTTACACAATGTGACTTAGAGAATGTAGCACTTTTTATTAAATAGGATGTGCAGAGAATATTCCTGTGTATGGCAGAGGGTTTTTTTTTTAGTAGTAAATCAAGCCTTAATGCAGTATCTCCCATAAAATTCAATTATAATTTATATGTTTTATATGGGCTTAGTGAACACTGCTTATATCCAGCAGTCAAAAGAATGTGTCCTTTCTCCAGTTAGGTTTGCTTTCCTAGATCCAAGAAATGGTATTGCAGACTGAGTTGGAAAATTCCCTTAGCAAAGAAGAATCTAAAGGGCACATCTGTTCTTATTTCCCTTCCTACAGTATTATTCTTTATCCCAATACAAATTTATCTTCTGAAAAAGAAAAGTGATTAGGATATCACATTAAATTTCTATCTTTGATGATGTTCTCTGTGGATCATATGCAATTTTACATGAAGTAAAAGAACTTAGAAGCTTATCTGACATCCCTGCAGGGAATGCCAAACCCTGAATTGTAGGAAGTGTCTGATTATAAAAACAACATAAGGCCTTTTTTGCCCTTGATTGAGTCCTAAAAAGTCACGTTAGACTGGAAATCAGATCAACTCCTGTAATAATTAAGCAGATCTAGATGGCATTTTATGGACATTTACTATTACTGTTCACTTCTGGAATTGCCTGGCTTTCTTGATTGTCTAGAATTTTTTTCCTATAATAATAAATATAAGTCCTTTCTGATTTCGTCTTTATTTTTTTTTCCCAAGGCATCTTTTTTTTGATCAGTACTGGTCCTCAGATAAAAATTACTTCTAGTACTTTAGCACTTTGATATTTGGTGAGGGACATTATGTCCTAGTCTAAAGGGTGCTAAAGCCATCACAATCACTACTTTAATAGAGGCATGGTTGTACATCAAAGTGTGGGAAAATCAAAGAAACGATGCCTCAGAAATTGTGTGAGGCACTTGTTATCGCTAGGCTCTCGTCCGGTGCAAAAAATCTATGCACTGTGTAATATCTCAAAGTAGGACTTAAGCAAGACTTGAATGATTTTTCCTACTTATTCTGACTCATTGCCTCGGGGCAAATTCCATCCTTGTACACACTTGGCAAATCAAGCTGTCTATTTTTGTCTCCAAGAAGCATTTCAAGACTTTACATTCATGATTTAGCACAACAAGTCACAAATGGATGTGTGATTGAAAGCTCTCGTTCCTGAAATTCAAAATAGGCTTTAGAAGCATAGAGTCAAATCACCAACACAAAGTGTAGCCAAAGAAAAATGACTTAATCACTTTCTGATTTAGCATAGTTTTGGCAGAATATACAAATAAGATGGACACAATATCTTTGCTACAGGCAAATTTTATTAGTATTTGTGAAATTTAATCAGTAAGATGTTGTTTGTGCTCTGTGTCGTGTTTGTATGTGAATTCTTTGTAGTGTTAGTACCTTAAGCATAATTGCTTCAGTTTGCTTTTCTGGGGCACCAGTTCTCTCTCCCTTGTTCCGTTTATATCAATTCAGGTACTGAACACCCATAGGCAAGGAATCAGACTTCCTTCGTGACTATGATATGATGTTGTGTTGTACAGATTTATTCCTTTACAAGCACTGTGCATTTGCTATGTGCATTACTGAGGAAGTTTTCAAAAAGCTGAAAAAATGTTTAGGGAGCTACATGAAAGATGAATACATGTTTCCAAAGGTTATTATGGAGTCTGTAGAGAATTGGCTGGACAAACATGGATATCAGACCATGCTAATGAGCAACCCTGACTTGTTGATCTGGAGTAACCTTGGAGACACCTTGAAGGACAAGTAATGAGGGAGTAAGTATGAATGCTATGTAAAAACAGGATGAAAAGATTAGCGAGACGGGACAGCGAATACGTGGATAGCTAATAGCAGAGAGCTTTACAGCATGAACTATAGTAGTAAGACAATTAGGTATAGCCAGCAGGGTGCTTGAGCATGTGAACAGCATAGGATGGTATATAAGCAGGTTAAGTTGCTGAAATAAACGGATCATATTGCTAGCTCATATTGGGTCATCTTATGATTCCACAAGCCTGCCTCCAGCAGGAGTCAAATTCATTTGAGTAAGAATTGAATACATCTGAGTCTTCCCAGCACTTTACAGCTGTATTTGAGTCTTGCTCAGCTGTTCAAATTCACCCTGAAATGCTTTTTGGTCCTGCTATACTTTGCTAAGTTTTAGGTGATACTCTGCAAAATGAGGGCCTTGCACCTCACTACTGGTGCTGCTTCATCAAGCAGCAGCTTTGGTTGCCTTGGCACCAATTTTACTTGGCACCGCTTTAGTATTAAGTTAGTCCTCAAGTTCACAAGAGCAATCTAGTCTGGGACCATCATCTGCTATAGCGGCATCCCTCCTGAACTCAGTGAGAGATCTCGGACTCTTAGCTCTAGGTACCTCATCACCAATGCCCACTGACAGGTGTATGATCTAAGTGATAAATGATGCAGGTTCTATCTTGTCTCCCTCCATCATCCATATACTCCTATTTTCTTGGACAAAATGAGAGATTGCACAAAAAGATGAAATGGTGGTAAATATTCTCTCTTTCTGGTAAATGCTCAGTTATTTGATCTGGTTTGCCTCTCTGCTGCCTCCAAACTTCCTTTTTGTGACCTGTCTTGGAAGTTCTTTGAAAAAACTCTACAGTGCAAGGCCTGCAGAAAGAGCTCAAAAGTTTTCAAGTGGCAATTTCTTCCTATCCAGTTAGGAAGAGTGATAACATACTGGATGTGTATAAACTGAATATCTACTGTTCACATTGAATGTCGTTTGTCCATTCTGGCACACATCTTACCAACAGTACAAGCAAAAGAACTGGTTCACACTTCTAAGTGCAAGTTTTTATGAAACCATTGAACTGTTACACCCTGCCTACATTCTCCTGGACATACTTGTGCTGAAGGCCTCTCGCTGGGATGTGGAAACAAAATATTTGCCAAGTAGAATAGGTGTTTAAACTCATATTACTAGTCTCTCCCCCCCCCCCCCCCCCCATGTACTTTGATTCAGATTATCTTTAAATATCTCTTGGAGATAATTGCTTCTTTTAGCAGTCAGCCAGACATCTTCACTGGGACTACTATGCAAGATTTCCGTTATGAACTTCCACAGTGAGGCCACCTGAGTTCTAGTCAGATCTTCTTCTAACACTGTGATGTCTGTTCAGTACTCAGAGTTGGTGCATCTTTTTATAAGGTAGTGTTGCAGTTGTCTGGATGGAGGGACTATATGTCCTTTGTAGGGTATTTTTTGGAGGGTGATTGTTTGGTATAAGAATGTACATGTGGAGACTTTCTTCAAGAAAAGGGTTTTTCAAGTTGAATAGTCCACAGATAAATTTCTTTCTCATATTCTTTTGTTCTCTCTTTTTTGGATACAACCTTTTATTGAGTGCCACAGATGACATACTATGCATTGGAAGGGTTGACACCAGAGTGTGTAGACTTTATAAACTGCACATAAATTGCTCTGGCTTCGCATGACCAGGAAAGACTCCTCACTGTATGCACATATGTGTTGATTGCACATCTTGAAGAACATCTAGTTAGAAGAAAGTTAGTCATCAAAGTGAATGGGAATGGCTCGTGAGGCCACTAATTTACTATGTTACACTGTAGTTCACTAAAGTAAATCGGTGCCTTGCAATCCAGTCTGTGTTGTCCATTTACCACAGGGAGAACTAACGCTGGACAAGTACCAGCACTTAAGTATATATATATATATATTTTATTAAGAAACAGTTAACTACTGAGAAAATGAGACTAACTAATAGTTTCTTTTAGAAAGTGTGATGCATTTTAGTATTAAAAAGCCTGAGAGTCTTAAACTGATTCATGAAAAACTTTACAGTGGTAATGTTGACTGCATTTCTGAGGCAGGATCTACTCTTTAAAAATTCATGAAATTGACTCTTAATGCCTAACATAAAGTTATACTTTACTTCATCACCATAATAGCCTGAAAACTATTTTCTTTATGCTAGGCTGCAAATTATTATTTTGAGTGGTGGAGAACTAACCCATGAAATATTAATTTATCTTTTTGCAGTAGAATAGGCTAAGGTCTGCATTTCAGTTTCCATCATTCTTCTGAAGTTCCTTAGCCACTTGTAAGGTTAGAAACAGCAAAAAGTACTATTAGTCTTTTATCTAATACTTCTGTTTCTTAATATCAATAGGGAAGAGCTGATTCTGTAATGACAAACAAATAGTAGACTCCAAAAATGTCTCTAATCCTCAATTCTCTACCTTTTAATGTGTAAGCAATAAATTTGCAGGAATTTTTGATCAAGGAAAATTAACAAAATTTACATTCCTTATTTTTATATCCATTTTAAAGGCATCAGCTGCACATATGTTCATGCAGCAAAACAAAAAAAATGAAAGAAAAAAACTTATAATTAGAAAAAATAATTGGATGACAAATTCTTTTTCATGGACAGTACAGTTTCATTTTTCAATGTATACACTTTGGTTACATTCAGGGGAAGTGTGTGACTACTTTAAATTGTAGTATATGCAGTTTTCTTAGCAGTCCTACAAGACAGAATTGTATCTGTTTTATACATAAAGATTCATAAAAGTAATATTGGGGGAAGGGTAGTCTGAACATCTTGGCATCATCTGAGGAATTTAAAGTTAAATTCATTTGACCATAAACTTAAAATTATACTATTTTCTGTATATATATTAAAAATACCCGAAGTGTCTAAATGGTCGTCCATTAGTGAAACAACAAATGTTAGAATTACATATGCAAAGCTTAATCAACTAGTGTCTTAATTCAGGCATATCTGATGCAAATCTAGTAATAATACTGAGGAGGAAAAAAATACAATACGATTTGTAAGACCTACTTAAAATTTTTCTTTTTAAAGTGTGTAAAGAAGGCAGGATAAAGTGAAAAAACATCCAGACTGGAGAAAAAACTTTGGATAGTACAATCTTAGAAAAAGAGAGAAAGGCATTTCAAAAAAGAATCATATTCTGAAGTAAGAATGACAAGCCCTCCATCAAGGCATGGTAGATCAAGGTCTGGTGGACAGGAGAGATGGTCCGGGTGAGGATTCTTCTCTGGGAGAAGTCTTGAGTGGAAGTCACACACTTGTTCTATCCCATGGTAAATCTGTTCCTGGTACACTATGTAGAAGAACGTATACCGGTAATGTTTAAGAAAGGGACCTCAAAGTGATACTTAAAACCCCTTTTTTAGTTGGAGAATAACTGTCTTAATGAATGTGCATATTTATCCAGGTAGTGACTGTAAGAGCTATTAAGATGAAATGAGATGTAAACAATTGGTGAGAAACCAATGCATATGTTGTATGCATTTTTTTATATCTTCATAAAATAAGACATACCTCTCGACCTTTTTTTGTGTGAGATTTGGTGAATAAGGCTAGGCAATGAGTTGTAATGTTTTTAATGTTAGAAGTGAATGGCTTGGAGTCTCTTCTCATACAGCTAGCATTTAGATGATCTGATGTGGAAGGTGACATAATACATTGATAGTAATGTACAACATGGGACTAGGAGACACAAATGTGACAGTGACACAGACGTTGTTAGAAGATTAATGTATGCCAAGTATATGGAGTAAAGAGCCCATTCTTGGTGAAGAAATGAAACTGCCCTTGTATTTGTCACAGTAAACAATTTGCAATAGTTGTGCTATGTTACAAAATGTCTCAGATCACTGTTTGGAAACATCTGAGGGGACTTGTTTAACTGGTGAATGTGAATATTAAGAAACCAGTTCATACAGTCTTAACTGTGTCTTCACACTGAAGGCAATAGGTGTTACTATCTGCAGGTGAGTCCAGAGGATGAATTCTGATTCAGCTGTTGTTCATCAATGATTCCTGTTTCAAATAAAGGGTTGTTTGGAATAAGCTGGAGTGGAATTAGCATGCTTGATTTGTTGGCAGTTGTCCAGTGGTGAAATATTGAGATACTTCATCTTTTATGTAATATTTATGAAAACAGTAATCACCGTATATGCTTTCTGCTCTAGTCTGAGAATTATGTAGATAGCTTTCTTATCCATTTTCCATCCCTCTGGATGCCTGACCCAATGTGGGCATGGCATTGTTGTGCAAATGAAGAACACACAAACACCAAAATATTTTTTTTGCAGGACTCAGCCAAGTATTTATCCTGAAGTAAAACTTTACTTGCCTTTTGATATACTTCTAAGTCAAAGACAAGACTGGAAACATTTCACAAAAAAAGAAGGGAGGATGAATAGATGGCTGATTTCACTTCTACTTTAACTAGGACTCTGGTGGCTAAGACAATTACTGAAAAGTTGAAGGAAAGCCAAACTCTTCCTTTTTTATCTGTCTGAGCAGATTTGAGCATATACTCCAGCCTCCTGGAGATACTTTTGAAGGAAGTGCCTCAGTTTCTTCTGTTGAAGCTGTTACGTCTTGCACAAGTATTTGAATTCTAGGCCAAAAAAAAAAAAAAAAAAAAAAAACAAAAAGAAAAAAGAAAATGAAAAATCTTGCTATTAATGATTCACAGACCTAGCCTGTTTCTAGGGTGCCATAGGTTAAACATATGAAAGTTAAATTATTTTCTATACTTATATCTTTTCCAATATTTATTTCTGAGATTCTTCACTTGTGGTAGAAGACTCTCATTCTAGTTTGTAGCTTTTCTTTAAGTTTAGAGAAACTTAGTGATTTCTTCATCTTGCCATTGGGGTAGCAGCAGCAAAAACACATTAGGCAGCTGTGGAATAACTTGCTGTCAGTCTCAAAATATGTTATTCTTGCTTTTGAGAGGGAGAGGGAGATAGAGAGATGTATGTATGTGTGTATATTTATGTATGCATGCATATTTATATATTTTCCTATGTATATGTTTATATATTTTTAATATATTTTATATATATATAAATAAATAAATCTGTTTTTATATAGATTTATTTAAAGTGACTGTTAAACTTTACTCCAGAAGTTTTCAGACTTTTCTCTCTTTCTATCAGCATAACTCTTCTTGTCACCCAGTGCTGACATTTGGACTGATTCTTCACAAACATGCTGAGACTATGAAATGATAGAGCATTACATTTGTAAAGGACTGTTGTGGTGTATCATGCCATACTTTCTTCTGCTGCATCCGATGAAATGCTCTGTATATCACCAAACACTGTGCAAAAAATCAATCTATTATTGACATGAGTCATTCCAAAGACTGGTGGTCTATTTTAAAAAAAATTCTTCAAAAAATATGAAGTTAAAGAAAAAAATATCTGTTTGAATTGGAAGGAAACTCATAAGTCTGATTCAGTGGTTGCTTCTGTGTGTTAAATGGCAAAAAGGCAATGCCATGTACTGAAAGGCTCTTTTATGATTCAGAATAATCTCATGACTAAATTGTCATTACAATTGTAGTTTTTTAAAAAAAATATAAAGAAGAGAGTCATCAAGGTCTCTTGGGTAGAGATCTGACTTGAAATTTACCTTTTCTGTTTACTCAGTTACATTTGAGATACCTAAAATCATAACTTATGACTTAGCAGGAGTTCCTCTAACAAGCAAAATATTTAATTTAAGATTGAATGTACTTACTGAGCGTTTATTTTGGCTGAATAGAGTTAGGTCTTTAGTAATATATAATAATACTTGGAACTGCTCTTCAAGCTTGTACACTAATTTCCATTTCAAGCTTTGAAAAGGCAGGTGTTTTTAAATCTCACTAGGAACTTTCTGAGGAAATAGTTTGCTTTCCATGAAAACAAACAAACAAACAAAAAAACAGATTCCATATACCATATAACAAACTTTGCAGAAAAAGCTGTTTCTAACATTCTTAAAGTATCTATTTCTATTCCAAACAAATGTGTCAATCTCTAACAAGCAGCAGACATACAGTAACTTTTTATAAACATACAACTTTTTTCTATTCCTGTATTTGGAAAAAGAAACTGGAAAAAAAAATGTTTTCCAGGAAACTACTGAGCACCTGAGTCATTTTAAACTGTGTGCTTCAGTGTTCGGTCTCCATTTGTTGTTTCATTTACCAAAATACAATGTTACTCTACTCAAAGTCAATTAATCACAGGTTTTAAATCTGATCTCATTGTGGCAAGGAATTCCATATGCTCTCAAAGAATATACTCTCTAGATGCAGGTACGTTTGTAAAGTGTTTAATTATGTCTTTGAGATTGTTCATGCTCCTAGTATAGTATAACAACTGTGGTTTATTCAGTTCTACAGTTAGCAGATGCCACTATTATTACACAAGAAGTATGGTGTCTACATTTCTACTTTGCGACTAGACAGTATTTAAAAATTCAATATCTTATTTTGCTTCTCCTTAATATCTCTTCCTAAGTCAAAATATGAATTCTTCCTTTTCCTTGCATCTATGTGTCAGGGTTAAAGGATGTTTATAGTCAGAGAGAGATTTGAGCAGAAGTTTTCTTGTTTGAAAGATCATTAATGTCTGCCAAAATCTGTCCTGAGTTCTGCCTGCATGTGCAGTTTACTAGTGGTCAGAAACAATGCATTTTTTGCCCCTTTTCTGAGGGTCTGTCTGCAGGGGGAGTTTCTTTCCATGCATCTGCTTTTGAGACAAGAGCATAATAGAGTTAGATGCAAGCAGCTAAGATGCAAGATTACATGAGTCCATGAAACTATCAAGGATTTGCAGTTGCCACTGAGGGCTGATTTAGGTCTAGCTTGAGGTCAGAGTAATTGTGGTTTGTGGCTCTTGAAGAGTTAATCAGAGAACAACAGAACTACTCTCCTCTCTTATTTATATAAGAATTTGACACCTTTATAAATTCATGAGCTGAAATTGCTCTGCAACAATGCACAATATCCTATTTTTCATTCAGCACTGTTTCCATTTTCCAGTGCCCTGTCTGACTTTGCTCATAGGTTGGAAAGTAGTGTGATGCATATTTATGTTCTCTTCCACCTTTATTGACTGATGGCCTCCATTGCCGTCAATCACTTCATTGCATTCTGTCAAAAATAATGTGAAAAATTTAGTTACTGAAATGACTGAAGTGCATTCACCTGTAAACAAATACTTGAGACAGAAATCAGTAAGAGTGGTTAGCTAAGGTCATTTCAGTCATGACAAAGACCTAAATGGAAGTCATATGCTGTTATCTAATAGACAAAGTGAAGAATATCATTTCCATGTTTGATTGGAAAAAGTGTGTTTCAATAATTGTTAAGAGTTGCTTCTCTTTTGAAAGAAGTTTAATTTGTTACAGCTTGTACAAAAGGCACTTGTGAAAGTTGGATATTTGATTTGATCACAGAACTGCCCTATTGCCTGCCTCTTGCTCCAGTCCAGGAGTACTATATTTAAACAGCAACACCAACTAGCTGATAGCAGTTAAGTGTTGGAGAGCAGACATATCCAGGCTGTTCCCCACAGGAAAAGCCATGAGCCAAGGCTAACTACAGCGCAGAAAGGATCCTCATTGACCAAGCTGCAGTCCCACAGCACCTGAGTTGGGTGAGTACTGTCAGGTGTTGGAAAAAGGCTCCATGAATAGTCTCAGACAAGATAAATAATGCATCAGATCAAAGGTCCATCTAGGAGCAGCAGGAGATAGGACTGGAGGACAGTATTGACTACAATGTGGTTCCAAGGTCCATCAAGAAAGCAGAACTAGACATAGGACTGAAGACAGGCTACAACATAGCCCAGGCCCAAGCTTAAATGTGGCTTCTGAGTCCATGGGCAGAAGAGGTGGGCAGAGTTCCCCGGTAAGGCTGTTCAGGGCCATTATGACCTATTAATGTCCTCAGGACCCTGAGAGTAAATATATGATGTCAGTGAAGGTTTTTTAGGGCTTCTTTATGTGGCATAGTGTGTTGTATAAGGTTATGGAGAGCTAGATGATCTATTTTGAGTCATAGAGGTAGTATATACATCTCAAAGCCCAATGACTGGGACTACACAGGTATATCTGAGGATATAATTTTTGAGTTGTATGTTTGCAAGTATTGTGTTTGGCCATTGCTGCACTGTGGTTTAATCTTTTATATGTTTGCTCAGTAACTCATATCTTTATTAACTGTGGAGCATAATAGGTCAGGTGTGTTTAGAAGGCAATTGAAAGTACTTACCAACATTAAAAAAAAATAATAGGAGAGTGGGAAGTGTGGGTTTTAGAAGCGTATGGTCATGGTGGACACTAGGCTAACCCACAGTGTACTTCTACCTCAAACAGAACAAATAAAATGAGGCTGTTAGGAGGGAGGATCCAAATGATGAAGGGAAGTTTTGATGCCCTTTTGCTTAATGCTGATGAGGCTACATCTGCAACCTGAGCATCTTTTAATCCCACTTAGAAAAAGACTAGCCTGGCAATGAGAGAAACAGAGGAAGACAACAGCAGATAAAAATTCTGAGAATTCTTTATCAAATCTAGTCCTAGTCTACATCCACTGAGGCACATATGCCTGTATGCACATATGCACTGTAGAGCATAGTTAACAGATGAAGAAGTGAGGATTCAAATAAGTAGAAGAAGGAGATAACGTTCTTCTCTCATTATTTGGATAATGGTTATTTCATCTGTCTGAAGAAAAGGCACACAGTTGGGGTATCTAAACAAATGTTTTTAATTTCAGTATCTCAAACAGCTTGAAAATGAAAGGCAGATGCTGTTGATCTGATTATAGCTTTTCTGTGTATTTGTTCTTTTTTAATGTGAGTTATGAGGTGCAGTTGTAGACAGTTGTGATACAGGAGGTATCATGGAGAGATATTCAGAACTAGCTGAATGAACAGGCAACCTGCCCTAGAGCCTCAAGGTGCTGAGAGCAACAGTCCTAGCAGAGGTGAGGAGCACATATTAAAAGCTGTCATTAGAACCTATTTTTTTCATTCTTCTCTGGAGATAGAGAAAAGCTGGTACAAGAACACAGTCAGCTTTTGATATGATTTGGTGACTTATTGAAGAGTGTATCATGGAGACTCAGCTATTCCACTTTAATATAAGATTTATTTTGAACAAGTGACAGATTGGAATGACATGAGCAGATAGGCTGCTACAATGGCAAACTGGAGAGTCTTCCATCTTCCTCAGTAAGGGTCCTGGTGGTGCCAGTAGTGCAGTGGAGTTGATGGTATTGTCAAGTTGCTGCAGACCTCCCTTTTCCTTTGTTCCGCATGGGAGAACTCGGTTCAGCTGTTTTTATCCCTTATTCATCTATATTTTCATAATCAGTCATGATCTCTTTCTACTTTTTAACAGTAACCATACCACCATAAATGCTGCTTCATTTTGCAGCCCTTCTCATTACATTTGCCTGTAGAGATGCAGGCATCTGCCGTCAACTGCGCTAAGATGCCAACAAAATATAGGAGAAGGTCATAAGGAGGTCACGTTCTAAAAAGCCACAAAGTCTCAACATCAAATCATTCCTAACACTTGGGACAGGCTTTAGACCTACTGCTTTAAAATAGATGATCCTGCAAAAACCATAAAATCCTATCATTCTGCCACTTAAATGCTAATGGGTATGTTGCCTGAGGGCTATTTCCAAAAATACCTGAGCAATACAGACAGCTCAGCATGAGTGATGTGTGTGTATCAAACAAAGGAGTGTAAAACAGAGGTGACCACAACGAGGTATCAGATCCAGCTGCTCCTTTTGTTTTGAGTAAAATGAAGTTTATGTGGAAAAAAAGTATACTGTAGATTTGCTCAGACAGCTAAGCTGTTTTTTTTCTAACAGGCAAAAAGTGAAAGTCGCTGTGAAAGGGCAGCTTTTAGATAAGCAAACGAAAGAAACGAAATGCTTGGGTTCTTAACAATAATTTAGACCTTGTGTTAATAAATGGCAAAGGTAGAATTTGTGTAGGGCTAACTGGTGGCAAATGTATGCTGCTGCAATATTCAGTATGTGCCCAAAGGAATAAACTGTGTTTTATTAGCTGGAACCTGTGGCTGCATGGGCTTAAAAGCTTATCAATGTTGCTGACTATAATATTTTGCTTCTTTCCTGAGCACTAATTAGTGTAATTTTCTGCCATAAACTATTTTTTACCTGCTTCCACTGCCAGAAAGTAATTTTTTTACCAAACGAAAGTAGGAAAGTGAAGGGCATATTCTCTATTCCAGTTTTTGTCATTTACTCATGTAGTAAGTGCTGGTCCTTGGGCCTCTGTTGGAAAGGATTGACAGAACATCTAAAAAATGTAGTTTTACATAAAATTATGGAAAATCTATGTATTACTCGCATTGCCACCTGAGCTTACGATATGATAAAGAAGCAGAAATTCAGTACTTCTGTACTGAATTCATGTAACAGCTGCTGTGATTTGACAAAAAGTAGATATTATACATATTGTTTACTATACCTACCCACTGAAAAAGAATATACTATTAGAAGGAGAACAACTGTGATTGTAGCACTATTCTTCAATTTACCTTTGAATTCCTTCTGTATCATTGATTTAAAAATTGTTTTTCCTTTTAATGCCTTGTTTCCTCATCAGTAAAATAGGGTTACTGCTCTGCTACAGTGAAAGGCTTTTTGAGCATAAATAGATCAAATGCTCAGATACAATAGTAATGTAGATCATATAATTATCTTATGTAGGTAGATTTTGATGGGGCAGAAGAGTTATAAATATGTAAATATGTACAGTTTGGATATATAACTGCTTGAGCACAGCATCTGGATAAATGTCAACATGAAGCTGTGAAAAAGTTGTTTTGGTGATATATATAGCTATAACTATGAGTAATAGAATGAGGCTTTAAAAAGGAGCATTTAAGGTGAATATCAATAAAAGCTCTCTGAGAATGACACTGGTGAATAACATACTTTCAAATGACACCAATGGACTCATTTGGCACCTTGTTTGAGAACTGAATTAAATAAAATGCTGAAAATACATTGTAAATCATTTTTTGGATTGGATGGTGACTGTGAAATTTCTCTATATTTCTAAATTATTGTGGTGTTTGGTTTTAACTCTTTCTCAGGAAACAAAAAAGATGTGATATGTAGTGACTTCTACCATCCATTATTATGAGACACTTTGATTAAAGAATTACCAGGGGCATTCTCTACTCAAAATGCATGTGAAATTTTGGGGTGATTGAATCATAATATAGCAGACCTTTAACATAATACTTTAATATGTTTTGGATGGTGTATGGAATTGTGAGTATTACATGAATTTATCTAAGACTTTCACTGGAAGTTTCTTCTTGGTAATCTTCAGCAATTTAAAATTCCAAAGTAAAAATATTTTTTAAGTGTAAAAGTGTAATTTTGAAGTATAATGTTGTTATTCTTCTGTTCTTAGCTAGTTAAAAACATGGACCTTCTATTAAACTATTATTCAGCAAAACCATTTTTGATTTATAAAGAGAAGGCAAAACATCAACAGTAATCAAATTCTCAAGTCTTGTAGCTGCCTTGTAGCATTTGGTCACTGTTAACAAAATACAATCCGTATTTATATAGTAGCCTTTATATGAGTATCCCAGAACTCCTCACAAACAAATCATGCAGAACCACTAGAAAAAAAAGAGTAATCTGTCTCAAAGAAGCCATTTTGAAAAGACATGTTGTCATTTTGCTTGTAAAAATGTTCCAAAAATCAACACAGTGAATATGTGCTTGAAGCAAGCAGTACATCCCAGATGCTAGTAAAGAAATGCTATTTGAGATAAAAAGAAATCATAAATATTACTGAAAACAAAATAATAATGACAATAAAATATGAAAATATTATGAGAAAAATATGGCATTGATTCTCTGAGTCCCTTTTTATTTCTTAACAGCTCTGGCAAGTATTTTTTTTGGCTTCCTGTAACTACAGGTTCAGTTTTGGCAATAGATGAATATATTTTTGTTTTAAATCTCAGTCTTTTAATAAGAGAAATACAGGTATTTGACTCCTGCTTCCAAAAATAAGAAGGTAAAGTTTGGATACTGGGCATTTCATGACATGTGATAAATTTTCAAATATTTAACTGGTCTGCCTCTTTTTCAAGCCAACAAACCCAGTACTGCCTAGGAACACCACAGAGGCACAGGGATTCACAGTTTCAGTTCAGATAGGCAAAGAAGGACCAGTTCCAAAGAAGCAGCCCTAGTCATATGATAGGGGAGCATCAGTGGATGAAGGGCAAAGGATACCAGTGAGGAGTCCTTATTGAAAGTTGGACACCCATCCTCATGTGCTATAGAAAAGTATCTGGAAGCAGCAGCTTTACTGGAAGTAAGGGAAGATTGCAGTGGTCGGAAACTGCTAGCAGACAAATAGTCTGAGAAAATTTCAGTTACTTGCTTGGCAGGTACACACAAGTGTCAGACCTTGCAAGATGTCTCTACCAGCTGCTACCAAAGAGAAACCTGTAGCTTATGTGCATGGGACTAAAAATAGGGGAAGGCAGAAGAGATTTGAAGAAGGAGGGGAAAAGAGCTTTTAAGAAGAATGTCTTAAGAATACCAAGGACCTCTAAGCTAGTGTTGTATACGGAGCTGTGAATAATTCACATGGGACTGGAGAGGGAGGAAGCAGGCCAGGCTAGAAGTTTAATGCCTGGCTCAGAATACGGTAGTAAGGGGAAGGCTTCAGTTTCATCAGAGACTGACGACACTTCTGGTGTAACAGAAGATTTTACAGGTGAGATGTACTTTATCTGAATAATAAGTGGACCTAGCTGCTGGCACTTTGTTAAGATCGAGCTTTTCCATGAAAGAGTGGGAAAAAGTTGACAAGTACAGAGCTGAAGATGACATATCTATTATGGATGAAGTTATGGAAATTCTGTTTGTATAAAAGGTAGAACAGGTAATGGTATTAGTTTAACATAGAGTATCATTTCAGCAGAATGCTAAGAGAACCAGTCTTCTACACTGATGGTAGAAAGTCTAAGGCATCAGTTGAAGGAAAATGAATATCTGGCCTAAATGAAATCATCAAAATAATGGACATTACAGAAACATGATGGAAGGAGAACAGTCAGTTGAGCACCATACAGCTGACCGAAAAAAGTTACAGTAACTATTCACCAAGATCATAGAATCATAGAATTAGTAAGGTTGGAAGGGAGCTCTGGAGATCATCTAGTCCAACCTCCCTGCTCAAGCAGGGCCACCTAGAGCATGGTAGACAGGATTGCATCCAAGTAGGCCTTGAAGACCTCCAGAGAAGGAGACTCCACAACCTCTCTGGGCAACCTGGTCCAGTGCTCTGCCACTCTCACAGGGAAGAAATTCCTCCTCACGTTCAGGCAGAACTTCCTGTGCTTCAACTTCTGCCCATTGCCTCTTGTTCTGTCACACGGGAAAACTGAAAAGAGTTTGTCCCCATCCCCTTGACACCCTCCTTTCAGGTACTTACACACATTGATAAGATCCCCCCTCAGTCTTCTCTTCCCCAGGATAAACAGGCCCAGCTCTCACAGCTGTTCCTCATCAGTCAGATGCTCCAGCACTCTCATCATCCTCATAGCCCTGTGCTGGACTCTCTCCAGTAGCTCCAGGTCTCTCTTGTTCTGGGAAGCCCAGAACTGGACACAGTACTCGAGATGAGGCCTCAGCAGGGCTGAGTAGAGGGGCAGGATCACCTCCCTCCACCTGCTGGCAACACTCTTCCCAATGCACCCCAGGACACCATTGGCCTTCTTGGCCACAAGGGCACATTGCTGGCCTATGATCAACTTGTCATCCACCAGCACTCCCAGGTCCTTCTCTGCAGAGCTCCTCTCCAGAAGGTCAGCCCCCTGCCTGTACTGGTGCATGGGGTTATTCCTCCCTAGGTGCAGGACCCTGCACTTGCCCTTGTTGAACCTTATGAGGTTCCTCTCTGTGCATCTCTCCAACCTGTCCAGGACTCTCTGAATGGCAGCACAGCCCTCAGGTATATCAGCCACTCCTCCCAGCTTGGTATCATCAGCAAACTTTCTGAGGAGGCACTCTGTGCCTTCGTCCAGGTCATAGTGATATGCACCCAAATGATATGCCCCCAAGAGTTCTCATCTTCTCACTTTAAACTCTCCTGGTACCTGAAGTACTTAGCAAATGTGAAGTTACTTTTAAAAATGATCCCAGAAGTAATTCAGAGAAATGTAAGTTCCATAAGCCTGATATCTTTACAGGCAAATTAGTAGAACGTGTAATAAAGAATAAAATAAGCACATGGATAAACCAGATATGCTGGGGAAAAGTCAATATGATTTGTGAAGGGAATTCCTGTCTCACAGACATACTAGAGTTATTTGAAAGATCAGCTCGTGGATAATGGTATTCTGGTTGATTTACTCTACCTAGAATCCCAAAAGGTTTCTCGCAAAATTTCTTAACGGAAGCTTTTAAGGAAACTAAACAGTTTTAGCATAAGGGAGAAAGTCTTTCATTTGTTCAAATAACAAAACAGAGTGTAGGAATAAATATTCTTTTGCAGTGTAATCACCAGTGAGTTCTGCATAGATCTGTGCTGGGAGTTGTGCACTTCAAAGTATTCATAAATGGTCTAGAAGAGCAAGTGAATAGTGAAAGGACAAAGTTTGCTACTGGTAACAAGTTATTCAAGGCAGTAAAAATGAAGGCAGACAATGAAGAATTGCAGAAGGACTCTAGGAAACTGAATGGGTGGTCCGTAAAATGGCAAATGAAATTCAGTATAGATGAATGTCAAAGAATGCACATGGGAATGAGCAGTCATACATTCACATACATCATAATGGGCCCTGAACAGACCATTGTCACTTATGAACAAAATCTTGGGCTTATAATAAACAGCTCTGTGAAAATGTCAGCTCAGTAGTGGTTAGAAAGTTAAATCAAAGTTAAGAATTATTCAAAAAGGAATAAAGAATAAAACAGATAATGTAAGTCATTGTATAACTGTCTGTTTTCACCCCTCTCCCTTCCACTTTAGAAAGAATCCGTGAAAATTGGAAATGGGTCAAAGAAGGAGAACAAGGGTGATCAAAGGTATGGAACAGCTTTGTAAGAAATAAAGAAATAAGGTAAGACTGCCAAGCTTGGAAAAAAAGGATGAAAGAAGCAGGGTAAGACAGAGGTATTTAAAAAAGAGTGTCTGGAAGAGACAGAATAAAGATTCAATATCCATTGCAAATATAACATTTTCCAAAATAAGAATAAGGGAGGATAAATGACATTAGTCAAGTCATGTTCAAAACAATCTAAGGGAAGCAGTTCATCATACAGCCACTGCTGTGGGTAGGCTGGTGGAACTACTCGCTGAATGATGTTGTAAACACTAAAAAGAACACGGACCTAAGGAGAGGTGGACAAACACATGGAAGTGGAATCCAAAGACATTTACTAAATGCTATGTCTGCCTCAGATCCTGAACTGAAAGTGATTGGAGACAATATTAGGGGGAAATGTCACATATACTTGTAATTTCTTTATTCTTTCCTAGATTTCCATTTATGATATCTCTCATGTTGGAAACATTAGAATAGGCATTTAGTCTAACTTAGGATTGCCCTTATTATGTTCATTGTCCTTGATTCTTTCAATGACAGGCACTGCCTACATTTATGCTGGTAATAAAACAAGATTAAGAGTAGAGGCCAAGAGGCACAGCCTCACTGTTCATACAAGACAATCCACTTCACTGTGGTCCTTGTGCTTCTCCTTTTCTATTCAAAGTTTCTGGTGGCTGTTTTGCAGCCCATCCAAGTCCTGTTTTCACAGAGTAATTGAGAAGGTATTGTATGTCATCATCTATGGTGCAAGGCCATTAAGGAGTGCTTGATGGTGTGAAATTTGCTGGGCACAGCACAGAGAAATGTGGGAAGTGGAACTGGCCAGGCTTGGCACAATGTGTCTCATTCTGCATTTCAGAATTGGCCCCTAAGATATGTATGTACTACTAGGGGGTTATTCCTCCCTAGGTACAAGAACCTGCACTTGCCTTTGTTGAACTTCATGAGGTTCCTCCTCACCCAACTCTCCAACCTGTCCAGGTCTCTCTGAATGGCAGCACCACCTTCTGGTGTATCAACCACTCCTCCCAGTTTTGTATCAGCAAACTTGCTGAGGAGGCACTCTGTCCCTTCATCCAGGTGACTGATGAATAAGTTGAACAAGACTAGACCCAGTACTGACCCCTGGGGGATACCTGGAGAGAACCAGAAACCAGAAAGTTTCTTCTATATCAATTGTTCCTGGAGAAGTGGTTAATAAAAGATTTATATTTCCACTTTAGCCATACTAACATTACTCTTCATAGATATGAAGTGTATACATAACAAGAAAACAGTAATTGTGGAAAGTGTTTCTCCTCATAGCTGCTAGCCATCTTATCTCTAGTCCATAAGCCACCCCTCTTTATTCAAGCTGTTAAATTGGAATATCCTCAAGGTCAAAATATTTCTGGTACTTCTACTATTTTAGGGACAAATCACTGCATTCACTAGAATGTTTTATACTTCTAACACTTCATAGTTTTTGATTGTAGCGAGAACACCTGCAGAAGATCTGGCAAGGAGTCAGTGACTAGCAGACTACATGGTAGTAGGTCCAGCATGTGAAACTACACACTGACCAAATTGTCATCAGGACTAGGCATGCATATTCTGTTTTGTCAGCAACACCTAACTGCTTCCCAAGTAGTAACTGCTCAAGGTTTGAACAGCTGAGATAAGGAAATAATTCTAGTAGATTTAAGGAGCTCTTATGAACAATGAGTCAAGTCCTGCCTGGGTGTCCAACCCAAGTGTCTGATCTGTGCCTCCAGCAGCCTCCGATTGGCGACCCGTCCTCACGGTTCCCAGGGCTCCCCATGCACTCTGTATTGTAAGTCCTTTATTAAACCTATCCTATTTAACCCCTTGTAAACCTTGCGTATCTCTCTCCGGTGGTATCCGACCCTTTCTCGCCTGTCTTGTGGTTACACTGGTCTTTCCTGCTTCAGATGGAAAGATGAACTCCTGTTCATCTCAGGAGTGTTTGTACATTTATACTGTTTTTAAGAATCATGTTTACTTAACACTAACAAAAACTAGCTTGAGTTTCAGGTTAGCATGAGAGGTGCACAGAGAGAAAGGATCCAGACACATTTGATTTAAACTATATATTTTTTCACTTTATTTTTTCCCAGTACTGTCTGCTTGGAAAGCAGGTGCCAAACCCTTGCAAATTCTTTAGTGAAGAGACAAGTATATAATATTTCCCTCTTTCCTTATTTACTGAGACTCTTGGTACTTAAAAACTTACAGTAACATCTGCTTTCTCCTTTTCCCATTAATTGCACCTTTTTAGGATATGAGGCTTTTTCTTAGGCATGCATTATTGTTGCTAAACCTGGCAAAACAATTTTCTTGAATGGAGAGGGTGCTGTTTCTTAGTCTGTCACCAACAGGTATTGCAGTTCTTCCTAAAGACAGTGTTTCATTAAAATCAGCTTACAATGTGGTGTTAGTTAAAGATTGTCTCCAGTGAATTAACATATGGAGAATGCAGGAAATTTTTACTTTCTTTTTTTACTTTCTTAGAGCTGAGAATGTTCTACAAGATGATCACAGTTCTGTTGCACAGCTAGAAATGCTGAATTAAATCTACTTTATATTTGTTTTCTGATTAAGACTCAATGGAAGATCCATATGTTTCAGCTGAGTTAGAATATATACTGATTAAAGACTTTTGACTTAGAAAATAATTTTCCCACAAAGTTATTATATTGATGTGACTGGCAAAATAGCTTGATTAATATTATAATAATGAATACCAAAGGAAATATATAACGATTTGCTACCTATGTCAGGCTAGCAGAATAATTTATTAACATTATATGTTGATGAATCATTACCTACCTAGTTAGTTTGTCTAAAAACTGTTAATTTATTAGGCTCTTTTATCTCTTTCATTGACCTATGGAATAAGATTTAAAAGCCCCTTCTTATAAGTCTTTAATTCATTTGGTATTCAGTGTTTTTATACTAACCATCATGAAAGCACTTGACATTCATTCAGGCACCTCTATAATGTCTTGCACTTCTGTGGGAATCTGTCAGTAATTTAGCATTAATCAATGTGTCATTGAAACACAATACTACCAAAAAAGAGAATAAAATGTAAGATGCTGAGTAATTGGAGGAACTTAAATAACCCATATGAGTCTAACCAAGGCTGATCAGATGAAGGGCTAAGTCTACCTAAACCTACACAATTGCTTAAGTTTTCAGTGAAAGCTCCTTCAAGTTACTGATTTTTCATAGGTACAGATTTCTGGCTGAGAAGAGTCACGCAGATATTTTGGCTTTGGTGTTTTCCCCAGGTTGGCTACAAGCAGGAAATATATATATATCTTAATAAGATTATTATAAGAGTCAGATTATATTATTTTATTGGTTAAATGTACCTAATTAAGATTTAGGCAGACATCTAGGGATGCAATTTTAGAATTAACTTAAACTGATTTACCTGAGCTACCACCAAAAAGGAGACAGCTCTTCTTTAACTGTCTTTGTAGTGACTTCAGTGATAATGTGTCTGTGATGTGTTCGATCAGCAACTTTAAAAACTAGCCCTGCAGAAAAACATTGTTTGCACCCACACCCAGTTTCCATCTTGCCTTATTTCTTGACTCTGAGGTGCCTGATTTAGGAACCTGTGTACTTCTGTGACCTGTACGGTCAGCCGCGACTCGCAGACTCTTCCAGAGAATGATCCAGAACATGGTGGTAGATGAGCTACAGATGTGTCTACAGTACTGCAATTCTGTATGTATGACATGTCTGGTGATGACAATGTTGCTGATGCCAATTGATGTTAAAATACAATGATATCAATGTTGCTAGTCTTGTACTCTGCTCCTCATTGAGGGTCATATCCAAATTAGTTCCCATCTTTACCATTCATCCCTGCAGCATCCCAGCCTCCCTCTCTGACTCTTGCGTAACTGCAGCAGTGGCATCTGCGCAGCCACCACTCCCCAGTACTTTAATGGGGAAAGGTCATTTTCTCCTTCCCTCCATTTCTTCTTCTTCTGATAAAATTCTTGAAACTCAGCAGAGCAGCAATACGTGGAGGAAGAAGACCGTTGTCTTATGAGAGGGTCGGGTAAGGAAGGATGTCCCGCAGTCTCCTAGAGTGCCATGCTCTAAACCCCTTTCCAGGTAAGTTTAGACTGCAAAATCAGGCCCATACTTTCCTTGTCCCCAAATCTTCCTTACACTCAGGGCTCCTTTGCTCAAAAACTTGAGTAATATTGCAGGATTCTTTTATTTGTTTGTTTTCTTGCGTGAGTTTTGTGAAACATCTGAATTTTTTTTAATGTGGCCCTTGGCTCCATGGACTAGATGGGATGCTATAAGCTGGATGCTTGGATATCAGTATGAATGCTTCTTTCAATAATGCAGCAAAATGAATGCTGAATGAGAACCTATCCTTCTGGATAACTACAGGTCAGATGTACCACTACCTGTGTTTTGTTTTTTATCTGGCTAAACTATATTACCAAGAACATGTCTAATTGAATTTAAATGATAAAGTGTTTTTCAGAGTTGTATTTCTGTTGTTGCTGTTTCTTTCTTGGTAACATTCCTAAAAAAAAGAAATTATGTCCTTTGAGTCATATAGAAGTACTCTGTAATCTAATATATACATCTAGTTCATAGTGAAATCCAAAAACCTCCATGTCAAATTCATAGCAGAACTGACATGAAACCTATGAATTTCTAATGAAATCTGCTGGAGTAACTGAAGAATTAGCCTAGTAACATATAACAAAATAAAGACATTTTTTGTTTCTCTAACAAGAAAATGATGAAGAATCTTGCTACAGTACTTTCCAGACAGCTAATTTTTTTAACTGGTTCAAAAATAATCTACAATGAATAATTTGTTGTTTACAGGACTGCATATGAGAATTTCAAAAATTTACTGATAATAAGCTTGGTTCTGTTAAAGGCACTCAAACACTGTTTATCTTTACTAGCATTTGAATAATTCATAAGTGAACAAGAACATTTAAAAAAATCAGTTTATGGATCACAGATTTCTTTTCATTAAATTTTTGTGAAATATTTGTATTCTGCACAGATTGACTCTGTGTTCTGCAAACTGTTCTTTCAAAGCTTAAAGGTTTTATGAAGGACTTTGCATAAAGCATGTGAAATGACAGTGAAACCCTGATATGAAATTATGGCCTTCACTAAACTTTTTATGCTTCACTTGTGCTCAGATTCACAAGATTTACATAGAACAAAATATACAATGCATTAGGTTCATTTCAATTCTGCAGGTTTGCTGTTCCCTGAAATTCATAACTATAACAACTCTTTCCCACTTCCCTCAGCGTTGCAGCTGAGTGTCTAGCCACAGGAAATAACCAGAAAGCAAAGTTTATTTTTTCATAAGAAAGTTGGGGATACTTTTCTCTCTGTTGATTTCAATTTGAATCGAAAGTAGATATTTTTTTCAAAATTTCCTGTAGACCAGAGGAAATATTGCAGCTGGTCACTAAAATTAAAGCAATTTTAGTAAATAAATACATGAAGCAAATTTTAGCACTCTAAAATCTAATAATAGTGGCAAATGTGAATTTCAGATGTGAGCTTATGTGGGATCTTGGGTTCTAAAGTAGCCTTCCAGGAAGACAGCCCAGAGCTGTAGACCTGGACAGCACATTTTATTTCTAGCTTTGTAGCAACCGATATATTAGGTCCCCTGATTTTGTCATAAAATTCAAAATAATTACTCCCTCCCTCATCAATCCTGTTGTAAGAGAGTCTCCCACAGCTGCAGTGCATTACTGGAGCCTGTCTCACATTTCTTTACTCCTTGTGATAGACAAAGATGAACAGTGTGATTGCTGATGAGTAGAAATGAGGTTTGGCTTCTGCAGCCTATTGCAACTGAGACACAAGGTAACGCTGAACAAAGCACATTGAACAACTAGAGAGTTTTATGACCAGACACTTCATTTTATGTCAAAAAATATCATATATTCTGTGCCACAACATAATATAATAACCTTCATGTGGTAGGAAAGAATTTGCTTGGGAGACTATAGGAGAAGCCTGGAAACGTTTAGAGATGTGGTGTTCTGAGGCTCAAAGGCCCCTGGAGTTGCAGTCTCCCCAGCCATTGGTACTATACTTAGCACTTCTGTCTCAGAGATACAGATCCTGAAATCCTGTCAGTGGCATGCTGTCAAACTGTAAGAACTGCATATGGCAGAACCTGAAGCATTTTCAGTAAAGTATTTGGTAACCTGGGGCTTCTAATATGCCTTTTTGGTTTTTTTTTTTTTAGCATGAGGGGAAAAAGAAATTTAATGGATTTTAACATGATGACAAATGACCCATCATTCATTTTTAATCACGACTATAGCAGTTAACAGCATAAAGCAACAATTCTGTTTCAAATGATCATTGCAATTGTATGTAGTAACCTTTTTTTCTAATATCAGGCATGATCTGAGAGATAATAACTGCAAGAGCAGTGCCTCTTAAATCTCCTGCTCTTCAATACTTCAGTACAATATCATAAATCATTTTTCCCCCTGTGGTACAATCTATTCATTGACGTGAGTAGGATGAGATTTCAAGAGAGAAGGGTATAAAAGGTATCTTGTATTCAGAGAGAGTTAGAGGTTGCTGTGATTCTTTACAGTAAGTAGTAGGTAAGCACCGTCACTCTCTCTTCAAATAGTACCATATGTGGTAGATAAGAGATGAGAGAAGAAATGGCAGGGCAAGGAAGAGAATGCAATGTAAGTTTGAATTCTGAAAATATCTTTATTCTTTTTGAGTGTTATAAATTAAAGCATGTTATTGATACCATGTAGACACTTTTTTTCCTCTACTTCTTTTGCCATTTTCCATGCTCTTTGGTTTCTTCAAATCTTAGGCCAGATGACTGGGTGTAACACCTCCTATATTGCTGTATGCAAACTTCTAGCCTTTATAAACACCTTTTGTTCCTGTTCTTTGGATCCTCTAAAAGACTTAGGTACTCGTTTTTCTGTCCAGATACCTAAATCCAAAACCTGGACTGAAAGAAATTTCATTTAGTTGATGCTTGACCTGAAAAGTTAAAGGTATCTCTCTGTTTAAACATGAATTTCCTGTGATGTACAGGAGCTCTTAACTGAGATATCTAACACTTTCTGAGACCACAAATGTTATGTTTTATATTATCTGCTTTCATTCAGAAAAGCAGTGGTTGGAACATTTGTCCAAAAATACTCCATGTTTGCTTGGGTAGAGGAAGCTAGGTTTTCCTTCTGTCAGAGGAGTACTTTTACCAGTAGGCTATGTGGTCATGATCTTTGTTTCCTCATGTTGGTGTCCCACTGACTAATTGTTCCATCTTCATGAGGAATATTGAGAGCCTCTAGCACACACTGCAGAATGGTGTCTCAGCTGGTAGTTAAGCCACTCTCTTGGAAGGTGATAGATGGACACAAGGTGTATCCACCAAGCTAAGAAATAAAAAGCAGACAACCATCCCATAGGTTTTTGACAGGAAGTTTGAATCTTATGAGTTCTTAAAGAAGAGGCTTGGATACCTAATGATCAGAGCTACAAAACTGAAATTGAAGCTAAATTCTTCAAGCAGTTTGAGTACGTTTGCCCAAGTCTGATCTATATCAGGGCCCCGAGTACACGAATAGGCCTCAGTTAGTCTGACCACCTTCACCTGAGGTCCCTGCTCACACCCGGTGCCCATGGGCACATGTACTCAACTTCAGCTCAAGCCTGGGCCTTCATTTCCTGCCTAAGCTCTGTCACAGATGTGCCTGTCTCCAGTTCAGTCTCAGGCCCTTTCTCTTGGATGGACTTTGGACCTTTGTAGTAGGTCCTACCTACCTACTGTAGGGCTGTCTGCCTACCTACCACATTGTGCTCTATCTCTTGCTCTGTCTTCTGGTGCTCCCAAATGGACTCCCTGGATGGACCCTGGACCTGAGTCATCACCTTGCCTTGTCAGAGACTGTCAATGGAGCCAGTTATCAGCACCTGGCTCCGTTCATCCTGCTCAGATCCTGCAGGAGTGCATTGTAGTTGGCAAGGACACTGTCCCTGCCTGTGGTGCAGTCACCTTCAGCTCCAGGCTCTTCATCCATTGTGGAGTATCCCTGATCAGGCTATTTGCTGACAGTTTATACTCTTGCACTTGGCATTTTCATTTGGCTAACAAATACAGTAGCTAGTGTTACAGCTTTTGTAACTCTCATTCCTAGAGCTTTATTTTCAGCTTTTGATTCTAATAGGCAACAAAATATTTAAAACAGCTGTTTTAGACCAAGAAAAGGTCATCCATCAACCATCTCTCAACTCAGTGCTAGTTAAAATTAACTGACAGAAAGCATTATATCCCTGTGAAATGACAAACATTTTTTGCTTAATATTTAATTTACTTTTTGAGACTTTTGATCATAGACAACTGTGTCTATACCATGTAAAAGGATGGTAAAAAGAAAAATCACACTTCTTCTGACATTCTATTTATAATCCAAACTTTAGTAATTAAACATGAATATTTAAATTGGGAAGAATTTGTCTTTGTTTAAAAACTAAGAAATAGGAAATGGTAATGAAGTTTTATTAGAGGGACAACAAAGAGTGTACCTACTAATTGTTAGGGGACACTAGACAGAACTATTTAATTTAATTAATTAATCTGTGTCCATCAACTATATTATCAATGAGCAGATTGTCAACTCAATGTCATAGGATGAAATAGATTGAGTATTCAACTAAAGAAAAGATTATGGAAGAGATGAAAGGACCTATCTATCTTTTCTGTATGCCCTCTGTAACAGGACAAAAAGAAGAGGAATTAAATTACATTGTGAAGAACATTAATCATAAAGGGGAATTTTCTAGTAGTAATGATAGTGGAACTCTGTTACAGGTTGCCTAAGCAGTTCTTAAAAACACCGATGATAACAGACCTCATGTCTTCTACAAACATCTATAGCAGCATGATTTAGAGGTGGTGTAGTAACGACTTTTTGAGGTCCTTTTTGAGATCCATTTTTCAATAATACATTGAAGAACTGAAGCATAGTTGCTTTCTTTGGAACTCTGTGTGAGTTCTGAGGAAGAAACACAAACACCAGCATAAGCCCTTGATATAACTCTTCTTTGCCTACTAGTATTGGCCACAGAAAAAAAAAAAGACTCCAATAAAAGGAAAAAGATTTTATCTTTCAGAAAACTGTGTTCCCTACCATGTAGTTTTGAGCAATCAGCAGGTTTGATGACTGTCACAAATTTTATTTAAAAAATAAAATCTGTTTTTTTTAACTTGGCCTTTCTCAGATTACCCTTTGAAAACTTCAGATTTTATTTTAGTAAATATGGCCTTTGATGATCTTATACCATAGAACAAAGAGACCAAAGGAAGGAAGTTTCTGTCAGTTTAGTTCTCCTCCTCAACCCTGATTTGTCTTGAAAGAAAGTGTTATAGGAAGAGTGGGCTCTTCCACATCTGGCAGGAATAAAGAATGTACACTTAAAGTGTGGAGGAAAAAAAGTTTAAATAGCAGTAGCTCTTAGAAAAGAAAGGGAACTGGCAACCAATTCTATATCTTTACTAATTAAACATATTTACTAGTTGCTTAAAGCCCAGCATCATAATACTAGCCTAAATTAATACTTTCCAGAATAGTTTATGGCTCTTGAAAGATTCCTGGTCTGTTAGTTAGGTCAACCAGAACTACCTCAGCTTCCATCTGGAAGCATTTCATTGTCTCTTCAGAATCTTGTCTTTTTAATCTTTGGACAGCAGAATTTATGTCTAAGGTAATGCAAACTAATGTGCCTGTTTAATAGTTGTTCTGCAGGCATGTGAACTGGTTAATGAACCCCTCCAATGGAAGAAGGCTCTGAAGAGCTAGGCAAGGGCTATGTGGCCACGAACTCAGGGAAGAACATGCAAAGTAAGTGACCAAAGCTACTGCAAAGAAAGCTGAACTTACCTTAAAATAAAGAGGACTGGAGGGTACCCTTGTTTAAGATAAACAGCTGTGTCAGTTGAGTGGATCAACCAACTCTGTAACTATTTGTCCCTGAGCTAATCAAAAGAGTGCAAATGTCTTCCCGAATTAGCTAGACCAGCATGGCGTTGTGGGATGGGGGGAAGCATGTATGTGGCTCAGCCCGACATAGAGAATAAAAACCAAGCAAAAAAAAAAAAAAGAACTTTGAAGAGAGCAATGATTTAGAGCTGATTTCAATGCATGTACAATTTCTGACAACTAGGAACCCCAGTGTTGTGACAGTGAGCATACAGTAAATACTGGTAGTGAGAACTGTGCTTGTGTTGTGACTCAATTGTACTTTGCAATTGCTATACTCTGTTAAGCGTAATTTGTACTTGTATTGTGATTTAAGTACATTGCAAGTTCACTCTATTAAATCTAAATCCTGTATAATTTCAAACAAGTTTGAATAAGTAAATTTTGTATTAAACATTAAACCCTCCACATGTGGAATATCATGGTCAGAGTATTAGATGCTAACAACATGATAGTTATATCCCAGCAAGAAATCAGTGTCTTATTAACACAATAGAAAGATTCAAGTCTTATTAATCCAGTAGAAACACTCATTTCAGATATCCAAAGGTTTACCCTTCTCATTAGTTCTGCCTGCCAGGAGTTCAGTAATAGAAGCCTGAAGACTAGAGAACTCATTTTGATCACATCCAACTTCAGGACCCCATGAATTCACTTCACAAGTGAACTCCAGGACACTGGACACTCTGAATGAATGGATCTTAGAGCTCTCTGCCATAGATGTGAGATGTTGCTGTTGTTTCTTCATGCTATAAACAACAAATTGCTGATTGCCAGAAACCATAAGAATATATAAGGGATAGCATTTCTCTACAGTTGTCATATTACTATGCTTTTTCCTTATTATCTGCATCTTATGGTGGTTATTTTTACATTGTAATACTACAGTATATTTGTTTGCCCACCACAAGGCAATAGAGAGAGAGTTCTTATTCTGAGTCAGCCCCACAATTACGGAACTGGTGGATTCTGAATGAACCACAATGCTGTTTTTTCACCTTCCCTGTTTTAATAGTATCTTGCCAGGTATATTCAGTAGATAGAATTTCCAGACATGTTCAAGGTACTGCAGTGTTGGATGTATTGTGGGTTTTTTGGTATGGATTTTGCAAAATGGTACTTGTTTCCCATCATTTAAAGCCATTTGTCTCAGTCAATATGCTCTAGAACAGGTACAGAGACAAAGTTCATAGACACATTTTTCAGCTCTTTAACACACAGACCCACTTGCCCTGTCATGGCATATTTCTCAACTACCGTGTATCTCAAAGAAACTGAGACAAGATGCAGGACAAATGAGTGATGATTTAGACCAAGCATTGTTAATAATAAATTCTGATGGACCTTTCAATACTGTCTTTTCTCCCTCTACTGCTCTACCAGCTTTACTTGTCAGTCTTATTGAACCTGGTATGATCGTGCTTGCCTATGTCTGACAGCCGTGATGCAAGACAGAAGTTCATCAGAAGAAGCTCTTGCATTTTGTATCTTCAAAACTGGGAAAAGACTTTCTATTTGAATATCTCTGCCCCAAGAATATCTTGCTCATTTCAACACTAAAATGCTTTATAAAATATGGACTTTCTTTTAGCTCCATAAAGATGTGACTCAGTGATCCAATAACCTATTCTTTTGGATCATACTTCTTTTCTCTGCCTTCGAGTGCCATCATTTTTGAAAAGCTTCATCTTTCTTTTCTATTTCAGAGGCATCTTCTTGTAAGTGTACTAAATACTTATTGTACATCCCAGTATACTGAAAGGAAAGGGAGAAGTACTTTTTCTGTCTACAGAACTGGTTTTGTCTCTTGCCAGAAAGTATTTACCTGGAGTTCAAGATTAAGCAGTCTGTAGGTCTCTTTATCTGTCCTTTGTTAAATTTAGGGGTGCAGGAGTGTTAGGGGAGGGTTATCTGAGACAGTAAGAACATCGTTAAAATTTTCTCTGGTGAAATCAATTTTTCTCAGCTAGTGAAAAGGAATGCTTATCCTGAAATCAATGCAGTAATTACATACTGATTAGCACGCAATGAATCTGAATTAACATTAACAGAACGTGCACTTCATTAGGAAGTATTTAACACAAAATTAAAATCAGCTTTATTCTGAAAACAACACTTTGTATTTTTCAACCTACTCTATTTAGTTACAAATCATCTCTGAAAAGTATGGATTTTTTAGAAAAAAAACAATACCCTTTCCTCTGGTGTATATTCAAATTAAGTTAGAGTGAATATTTTATAGCAGTCAATCTTTCAATTAGGACTTTATATTTTTAACTGGTTTGTCAATTTCCCTTACAGTATTTTTCACTTGTAGTCACTGTTCAATTGATTTCCATTTCCATTTATTTTAATAAGAAAAGGTTCATATGACATATTGATAAGGTTTCCTCTTCATGCATCCAGACGAAGACACTGAGAGGAAGGTGATCAACTTTGTGAATATTTTGTCTAATTGAAATTTAATATTTTATTCAACAATTCATTTTTATAGTGAATTCTGTGCTGGGTGCAAGAGGCTCTTTAAAAGAGAAGTATTAGTATGTTGTATAATCTGTAGGGGAAATAAACATTTATGTTGACATAAGTTAAGTTCCAAACATCTATATTGTTTACAATTACTCTGTAAGTCTTTATAGTCTACAATGGTGATAGGTGCCAATGACCTTGTAAGTGTATTTGTAAGTGTGTATAAGTCACTAGTAAAGACAACTGTTTTACTTTGAATCTAAAATTACCATAAATACTGGATATTAAAATCTCTAAGAATGACTATGAATATATTTGCTGAATCAAAAAAAAGTATTAGGACAGATTGTTTTTTCAGAGACTCAGTTAGAAATCAGTGCTATTTTACACAATTATTTTTCAGTTTTCTCTGTATAACAATGGATATGCATATCCACAAAGGAAAAGTAAATAAAACACAACAATTTAATAGAAGTTAAACAGGTCATTACACTTTTCAGTTACCATGTTTTTGGTATTTGACAAGCTCTGCCTGAACACCTCTTGCCCTTGTTTTCTCTAGTCTTTGAAGATAGCATTGACTGCTAGTCATTACAATCCCTTGGACAAATGGGGAAGAGCTAGGTCTGTGCAATGTTTCCTTCTATAGCCAGTGCTTCAGCAGTCATTCTACATTCATCCCTAACAAAGTGTCAGGCTTTCATCCTGGCCTTTTTCTTGGTTAAGAAGTTAATTAATCTGCCTGTTTATTTCTCTACACTTTGTGCCTTTAGATTTGATGCAACACTTCCTCCTCAATGTCAAGAAGACAATTTTGTTTTATCTCCGCGGATGTGGTCATTTTAAAATGACTCTTTGGCTGTTTCTTTACCACTAAAGAAAGAGTTGAGGCTCTCTTGTCTGCTTTCAGTGTTTGACAAGAAGATATGCAGCTGTGTCCAGATTTTCCATGAAACTGTCAAAGTGCAAATTCCAGTGCAAGGCCAGAAAGCATCCTGCCAATGTTTCTGCAGTTGTGCTGACCAATATCTTGGTCCTGAGCATGCTTGTGTGACCAATTACCTCTTGTTCCATCCACATTTTCGGTAGGCACAGTTTCCATTGCAAGCCATCCAGAAAAGTAGTGCGAAAATCATCATCCCTGAAGCGGAGACTTGAGATCCTCAGCACTATGCTTTATGCTAATATAACTACTCAGAATTACCATTGCTGAAAATGGGGTGGGGGGCTCAGAGAAGGAAGAAATATTATTCCAACAAATGTTATTCTTCAAAACATATAATCCACACATACATTACTCTTCCAGCTCATTTTTTCTTCTCTTCTGTGGTTCTTTACAAGTATGATTTTTTGGTTTTGAGAGGGACTGAAATGGCAACCCATGTAAGTCATGCCCATAACAGTAGAACAAAGTACACTTGACTGTACTATCTACAGAAGCTACAAAGGAAAATATTCCTGTTCACAAGGGGCAGGACACAGCTATATCTACCACAGATATGTGTAATCTGTGTAGATATGTGTACATTCTCTATGGTGTAATGCAGAAGATACGTGCTTAAAGGACTGTCTAGATCATATAATAAAACATACTGTTTGACATTACTCTTTATATTGTATTTGTGTAAGGTGCTTTTTTAGCAATATTATTGAATTCACAATTCTATCTTTAATTCTACCACAACTTTCTATTTCTAAATATGCATACTGGTGCTTTTCATAGACAAACCTCTTAGATAAAGCCATAGTCTGATAATAAGAAGCTCAGTCCTAAGACCATGAAAATCAATGGAAGCTGTAGACATAGTGCAACAACTGCACTGCATACAAAGTATTGCTATATAAGAATTGTGTAGGTTTGTTGAAATGTAAGTAGAAATCCAAAAATTCCATCTATTCTCTACTCATGCTGATATGGCAAATGTCTGTGATGTAGCACTAATTAACAGCTGGTCAGGGAAATTTAAAAAAGAAAAATACTATTCTTTTATAGGAATTGATAATTTCCCAGGTGAAACTTCAGGAAATATTTCTTTTCTTCTGTATAAAACACTAGAAAAAGTTATCCTGGAAAAAAACCCAATGAGTCTTAATGCCTATATTCTGCAGTTGACTATTGACTATTGACTACAGTGTGCTTTAAATCAGGTGCTGCGCAAAGATTGCTAGAGTGAGGTAAGGCTTTGGTCTCTTCTTGCTAGGAAACCGGATATGGTGAAGCGTAATTCAGTTTGGTCATAATGTATTAAATCCGTAAAGGAGTTGGTCACGGTAATGCTGACCACTGTTTGACGTTTTGGCATCCTGCCATCCGTGCTCTCCCACGTGTTTAAGAATGTACCGTAACACAGCAAATTGCATCTCACAGAGATGTTTAAGTTTTAGCCTCCATCAAGATATAAGTAGGTTACCCTGTAGGGTCTCTTTTGGAGCTGGTGCCTAAACCATACCTTTCTCCCAAGGCTTGAGAGGAGAGGTTCATGTTATCACCTGACTGGTTAAATGTTTTCGTTAGTGTGTGGAACAGTGGTCCCAATACGTCCTGTGTCTGACATACAATAAAGCCATATTCTCTCCAGCTAGGGGTAGTGCACTACCTAGAAACACATTTCAAAATGAAATTCTTTCTGTTACTTTTCTGCAAGTTTTAGCCTGAGTAATTAGACATTAGCCTACCCTATCCTTGAGACTTAAGACGTAGTTGTGGAATAGGTGATTTTAGCTCTTTACAGGCCAAAAAATGAGGAAGGGGTGTTTTGTTTATTTGTTTTTAACATTTTAATATTTCCCAAATTACAGACCAGTAAAAGACTAAAAGAAGATGGTGGCTTTGCACTATTTCATGTTTCTTAGGACCCAATAAATCTTCTGATTTAAACTCTACAGGCAACATAAGCAGTGGGTTGGCTGGTAGGGAGAGAAAAGTGGCTGAAGAGATGACACATATGGTAAATGTTAGATACACACAATACCTCATGGTCAACAGCACCATACCATAATTAATGCCATGATTGTCTTTGCTATTCTATTCTATTTCTATTATATGTAGAAACGTGTTGTCAGACTGTTACCTGCCTCCTGCCCTTTTTAAACATCAGAGATCTAAAAAACAGTGTGGTGGACAAATGGAGTTGTTTATAAAGAAGTTTCCCTTTCCTCTAGTTTCCCAGAGAATGGCCAGATTTTAGTCCACAAATATTAAATGAAGAAGAAACTTCAAAAATAGAGACTTACTGAGGTTCTTGTGTGGAAGCTCAGTTTTTCTGAAAATTACTTTTTGGACACAAAACACTGAATGCAGAAAAAAGGTAAAGAATGTGTATTTTGAGACAAGCAAAATATAGGATATTTTTCATGTAGTTTTCAATTCTTTTTTTTTTCCACAGAATCATTATTTTCTGACTTTTTACGTTTTCTTCTTGTGAATAAGAGAGAAATGTGCATATTTTATCTCGTCTAACTAAATATACCTCACAGTTTCCTCCCTATTTCATTTCGTATGCATGTCACTTAAATTTTCTGCTTCCCGTTAACACTTTTTTTCACTTTCAGTGAAATGAGTATGTAGTCCAGTATAACTTTTTCATGCATGAGTATACTTTTGTTACAATGTATATGGATCCTTTGCACTCTGTATAGAACATTATTTCATCCATTTTTTTTAACGTCTGTTTTCTGATGACCTTACTTTTTCATATATACTGTGTTTCTCATCTAGCAAATACTTTGTTGACTCCATTTCTAAGTTTTTATGTTTCCCTGTGACATATACATGGTCAGCTATAATCTCAGGCTTTGCAGTACTGCAAAGAATTATGACCAAGTTGAGCACTGCTGATGAAGTTAAGTATTTCATGGAGTGGGAAGAAAAGAAAGAACTTAGGAGTAAGCTATTTTTCTGAAGCATACTTAACTCAGTGAAAACATCAGCAATAATCAGTCACATATACACTCCTTCCATGCCTCTGGAAGCTGTGGAGTCTTAGTCTATTGTTCTATTATTGAAACTACACCAAGTCCTTTTAACCATAACTTTCCTCCCAATCCCTGCTCCCCCACTGAAAAAAAAAAAAAAAAAAAAAAAAAGAGTCAACACTTAATTCTAGCTGAAATAAATTCTTCCTTTTTTCTGTTGGAAGGATTTTTAAAAGAAATTTCATATTTAATGTGTGGGTACTCCTCCGCTATGCAAAAATAGGTTACACACTTAAAACATGATGTTAGCTAGCTCTTGGCAGGATAAATGTTTAGTTATAGTCACATCAAATACAGTGAGGGTATTTGTGCTGACCACAGGGTGATTCTCTTGAGCTGACAAACATCATTTAAGAAGTCAGATGAAGCTGTTGCCACATCTGAAAATGTGTTCTTCAAATTTCATTAACATTTATATGTCTAATAGGAAGCAAGAGCAATAGCTTTTTTATAGATGTTCATTGTAGAACTAAAATCAATAACTGAAAATATAATAATTGTAGACAATCTTATTTGCATTTGGACAGCCATTTAGGAAGATCAAGATGTAGGTCAATGACTATTTCTTGTACCTGAATTTATTTTGAAGGTTTTATCTGACTTGGACTTTCAGATATATACAAGTATCTGTACTTTCATTCTGCACTGTATCATAACTGTACTTAACACTGTTATTTCCCCTCCCTTCATTTCTCCCTCCTTTTCTTCCTCCCTCCCTTTTTTCTTTCTTCCTTCCTTTCCTCTCTTCCTCCTTCCCTCCCTTATTTTCCTTCTGCCCATAAAACATTTAATAAGAGTCATTCAGAGCCCTATAATTCTGAAGAGGCTTTAAAATCGAAGTCACTTTAATTTCATACTGATTCTACATGTTACATATTTTAGCTTAGTTGAGAAATTCTTTTGCTGTTCTCTTGTTGATGGGGGAGGGGAGAAAAAAGCAAATAGCTTTTCCTTTGCTTGCTTAGTTTGAGAATACTGAACTAGAATGAACTTTCAATTGCTTTCACTGCTAGCAGTAACCACATTTACAAATAAAAGCTGACAGAAATCATGAAGCTACCAGCTATTAAGCAGGTTATACATTGACTTACAGTTGCTATCCTTAGATCTACATATATTGATCATGAATCACAAAGAATCTCAGATATCTACTCATTTCCTCTAGAAAAGAGAGGGAATAATGATTTGTCTGCAAAATTTATTTAGCAGGCCTAATAGTCTCCTTACGTGTGTCTTTCTTTCCTTCAGAGGAATTGTCAGATTCAGGAATATAATCTGACACATCTGAGACATATATTCTCCATATTTTTTTTCAGTTACAATGTCAGTACATGTCTAGTCATTAATAATTAGATGCTTCTTCTTAACATGTGTGCAGGAAAGAAAAAAGTGGAGTGGACAGAGACTTTTGACAAAAGAATTAGAACTGAAAATCACTCTTGCTTGGAGGTAGGAAATGTTTCTCCTTTTCATTTATTTTTAGCATAAATTCAGAAGTGCTGGATGAAGTTCATTTGCAGAAGAAGTCATGGCTTCAGAAATAGGAGAAAGTTTAAACTCTAGATTTGAATAGTAGGGTCTTTTTTCAGTTGGTCCTGATAGCTTCGAAAACTTAGATCTGGTTTATAAAGACTGAAAAAATTGGCGTAGATAATATTGCAAAACAATGTATGAACAATTAAAAAGCAAGACACAGAAAATTAAAATATATGAGAAGATCGATGTTTAGGCCTTATATAGCTTGTAACACTTCATCTTCTTCAGCTGATTTCATTGACATTGAAAGAAATGCCGCCTAGTTTTGTTGCTGTTCTGAAAGAGAATGAGAAATACAAAGTGTCTGCTGGACTAATTACGTAATTCCTGCTGTTTCACTGACTTTACCTTTGGCAGCCTGGATCTGGCTACTCCTTAAGCATATTGAATCAGTTCTACCCCATGTTATATGCAAAAGCAGCAGCTACATAGCTGCTACCTCATCCCTCCGATCAGCTGTGTCCTCCCCTGTGGGGCTCTGCTTTAGGGCCATGCTCCATCACTAGGTGAAAACTCCAGCTCCGCTACCAAGCTAGTAGGTAATAGGACCTGAATTACTGAAGAGCAGAAGGCGATGAGCAGAACAGTGACTGCAGAACTGCTAGGTCACATAGCTAGCCTTACCCCTTACTTTTTATAGACTTTCTGGAAGATGTTTTATCACTATTGTCCCAAATTTATTTATCTACAAAATAAGATTAATGATCCTTTAAATCATTCCCACAAGAGAAGTCTCTGTGTTATTTTCAAAATGTTTTCTTTAGTGCTTATCTTACATAAGTGACAGAAATGTTACAGCACATACATAAGGTTGTTTTTCCCTCTGTTGCATACATATATTTTTCAGTTGAAATAAATTTATTTGTGAGGCATAGCACCAATACAATAATGGCAGAGCCCAACATGAGCAAAATCAGTATTTTACAAGCTGGCAAATGATTTATTGGCATTTGAACATTTATTTTAATTGGCTACCAAATGTTACCTATGTTTACTTAATATATTTAATATAATTAAAAATTGGCATAATCATATTCTGAAAGTATTTTAACATAAACAGAAATGCTGTATTTAATTTTTTGTCTGTTATGGAGACAAGTAGCTTTTAGTATATTGAAAATTCAAATCATGCTGTAAAAAGTAAATCATAATAATCTAGGAAAGTTAAGACCAACAGATGAAATCACCGTAATTAAACCTTTCCCTTAAGTTTCAACAGATAGTAATTTTTACTATTTTTAAAATTACCATTATTAGCAAATAAAAATGATAAAGAATGAATTTTTACAGTTGCAGTTTTGGGCTTGGCATTTTGGGAAAGTCTGAGCTTGCAAATAGCTTTGGCTCAAAGTCAAACACAAGCTTCTCAGAGTTACTGTGGCTCAGAAATTTGCTTCTAAACAGTAAAACACTTGCAAGAATAGTAAAATCAAAACAGTCAATGAATCAATGGAAGTTTATATACATTTTTTCAGAAATCTTTTCCCTAGTGTCAACCAAATTTTTGTATAATATTATCCTATATTCTGTGATGCCTCTACAATGTGTTTGGCACAACTCTCTCTTCACCTTAAAGAAATAAATGCTAATAAAAAGGAAAAACCCTCAATCATTTAACACTGCTTCAAACATCAGGCATTTCATCAATCATCTGTTCAGGAAATAAATGCAGGCTCTGTAAGATTTAGCTTCACTGAAATCCAAAGTAATTCTGAATTATCCTGGAAGATATCTTGTCAGGTATTCTTTCACAGTGAACCGTTGCTTACCAGTGGTTCAGGTCTAAGTTATTCATTAGCAAATATGTATTGCATCTAAGTATATTAAAACTACTTATAAAATTTACTGATAAGAAATCTGACATATTTTTAGCATTATGTAAGCATCCATGTGATAAAACCATCAACCTATGCAATTTACTTATGGAAGGACTAATTCTGCCTTTCTTGCTCACAGTTTTTTTAGCATTACTCTATCTGGCATAGCCAGCTCTTGAGGGAATGGTAGTTTAATTTTGTGAATAGCACTCTATTGCTATTCCTAAATCCTATTTTCATTCATGAACATTTATGGCTTGTAGCTGTTGACCACACTCAAATATCTGAGCACCTGAATTTTTCTTGTTTGTACAAATGTTTGAAGAACAGGTCTGTGAATGCAGGAATGTTTAAGCAGAAGACAAAAACAAGGACAATGTATAAATTAAATCATATTACAACTTCATGGTTTTTGATAGTCTTGTGGAGGCCTCTTCACAGGAATTAATTCTACTTCTAAAATCATGTCCTCTTACGTAACTGTAAATGTATCCTTTATTTTACATTCTGTTTTATTTATTGTTACATTTTAGTTGTTCTTTTAGAGATCCCAAACAATGCCTTGTAACTTCAATATGAATACTCACAGACTTGATTTAATAAATATAAAGACATTTTAAATACAGACAGGCACCTGATTCTAGGTTTTGTGCAGCCATGTCTCCCATTATGTTCAGCTGCAACTAAAGAAATGCATGTTGTATGGTTGTTGAATTAAATGATTTCTAAATTTACTCAAAAATATTTGTTAAAATGAATAAAAGACATTTTACTGTCAAATTTGTTACAAAGTAGTTGCTTTTAAAGGAAAAGGTGAGTGTGTCCTAATACATGAAAAAAAGACAAATAAGTATCCAGGGCTGTGCATAAAAATACAGCTCCAATAAGGCAGTGAATTATCTTCCAAAGACAAAGGAAATTCTTTAAGTGTCCCCAAGACATAGAGAGATCTTTTCTTTTTCTTTTTTTTTTTTTTAATTGTGCTTCTAGGAAAATTCTTACTAAAAACTCTGATATTTTACATTTGTTGGTCTCTGTTTGAGGAATACTCCTTTTGATTTCATTTTCTTGCCAAAGGGGCTCATTTATATTCATCAGAAAACATTAGTACATAAATTTGATTCTCATTGTTGGTTTCAAATGTCAGTACAGCTACACTTGATGCAAATATCTTCCCCATTTACACTCCAGGAAATCTGTACTAGCCCATTCAGGTGAAGATTATAATATTGCAAAATTGCTATTCTGATCATTTTTGTAGGAGTAGTTATTTGCAGAGTTATGATTAATAATATAGCAAACATTTCCATAATAAACAAAGTTGTATTAATTGTTGACATACAGCATAGAAAATTCCTTTCTAGACTCAGTTTAGCTTTAAAAGTCTAGATCATCTTTTTTAACGAAAATGTCTAAAATGAATGTTTTTTTTCCCTTGTGGGTAACTAGGTTTGTAATGAAGACTTCTATAGGATTTGGAGCACTTGAATCATTCTTGGTTTATTTATATTCAAAGAAAGACTAGCAGACTTTTTGTATGTATGTTTTATTACCTAACCCAGTTTAGGGACAGTTTAGAGCTATTATAGTGTCTTAGGTAAGAGATTTGCTTCTAAGTACACATTAGAGTATCCTCCTTCTCCCAATGAATACTGGTAGGGTTTCTGCTGTGCTAGCAATCTTACTCGATACCAAAACATAATGACTAAACTAACTATTATAAATATCTTTATATATTGTAATAGCACTAAACCTAGTTTATGGTGCTCTATTGGCAATACAAGCAGTAGGCATAAGATTACAAGACTTCTTAAATTCTGAGAAAATTTTGAGACTTATAGGTTGTATTTGAGAGGCAGACATCTGTCTGCTGGTAATGTCCATGAATGCATGAATGCAGGGAACACACTTTACGATTCAGAATACGTATTTTAGCTATCAAACAATTGAATGACTATCATAGTTTTTATAAATTAGCTGGGAAAGTTTAATTAAATTTCAGTTTTCTCCTTTTGAAAAAAATGGTTTGTAGCCTCATTACATGAAAATATTTACAGATAATTCAATCTCAATTTTTGTTTCAAAAGGTTAATTACATTCTAAGAGCTTAATATTTCTGCCACTGGTTTTGGTGTTTTTGAACAGAATCTTACTTTAACTAAACTCCCTGAAAATTTCAGCACTACCACAAAGAACTTTATTATTTTGAATGAAATCTAAATTACTATCTAAATTCTTGTGTGAACATTATTTTTCACACTTACAGATTCTGAGAAGAGCCTGCTTAGCCATTCTCCTTGATGAACAAGATGAATTTACTATAATTTTCATTTATTATGTACAGGCTTTCTGGCAGAGATCTACATCAGGAGTCTGTCTTAGACCTGATAATTATAAATCCTATATACTGTTACATCAGCATACCTCTAGGAAATGATGACCCTTGTTTTCTCCCCTATCAGGATATGGATCTGTGAGATACACAGATAAATATATATATACATATATCTCCCATAATTATTTTCTTTCTTGAAGATGAGGAAGCTGAAACATGATATTTCAGTGGCAAAAATGAGCATATACTCTCCCATAATTATTTTCTTTCTTATAGATGAGGAAGCTGAAACATGATGTTTCAGTGTCAAAAATTAGTGTATACACAAAATTGATGTATTCTAGGGGGGAAAGTCAAAGCTGTAGGTCCTAACCTGGTTTTGTTTCTGATTTAGCCTCTTGTGATTTTGAAGAAATCCATTAGAGTTGAATTTTTAGAGGCATGCTTTAATTTTAGTGTTTGCATAGAAACGGTAAGGATGCTTAGGGTGTGCAGTCAGAGGAGCAGCAGTCCCAGAAGTGTAGGGGTGCACTTTTAACCCACACGCCCTGCGACTCCACGGGTGCACGTGTGTGTGCGCGCGTATGCAACTGTGTGTCTGTATGTGTGTATGTGTGGATAAAATTTTTGAAATTAGTTATACAGAACAGTGTTTAAAAAATCTGTAGGCATTATTAACATTTTCTAAATCTCTAGGCCTATGATTAATCTGTCATAATGTTGATGTTGATCCTGAAAGTATAATTCACTGATTGAGAGTTAAGTACATGTTGTTAATAAATCAGTAAACTTCAATGCTTGTTTTCTTAAAACTATGCAAATAAGCAGTTCTCCCCTGAGACACTGGTCTTGAAAACCTCCGAGGATGGAGATTTCACAGCTTGTCTGGGAAAACTGTTTCAGCATGCTGCTCTCATAGTGAGAAAGGTTTTTTCTTAGATCTAGTCTGAACCTCTTATTTCGGCTTATGCCTGTTGTCTCTCATTCTCCCATATACCCTTCTGTGAGGAGCTTGGCTCCATCTTCCTGATAATCTGCTTATAGGCACTTACAGGCTGCTTTTAGGCCACTCAAAGGCAACTCATCTCTTCTCCATGCTAAACAATCCCCAGTCCCTCAGGCTCTTCTCACACCATAGCCACCAAGCATACTAGTGACCCTTCATGGACTCGTTCCAGTTTGTTGATGTAAACCCTGAATTCAGGTTGTGCTACCTTAAATGAAAGTCCCTTTATATTTTATCCTTCCACAGCCAGAGCAGAAGACTTTCCTACTTCTACTGATTCAGATTCTCTGGAGCATCTCTTGTCTTTTAATAGTAGCTACTAAGCCTAGACAGTTGGGGGGGCTCCAAAATTTGCAGTTTTTATCACCTTTATGAAGAAAAGGAATCAAACCTGTATTCTTTCTTTTCCAAACTATATTAATTTCTCCCTTTCTTCAATGTATTGCTTTGACTTGCCACAGGTATGGAAGTCAACTTTAAGTCCCCCAAGAAAAAAAACCTCACTGAAAAGATTTCCAATGTTTTCTAAATCTACTTTAGCAGATCATCTAGATGAACTTTACCTGCTATGTTTACTGTAATACATTTGGAGCAGAAATTGAGAAATACTGAGTATGAAACATATTATTTAGGGAATTAGATGACTTTTTTTGTAAAATTAGGGACAGTGGTGAGATCTTTGAAGAGCTAAGGCTTCATTATGTGACCCTACCTCATGAGAGTGGAAAAACCTTTGAGGCACAGGAAAACAACTGTGGTAAAAAAATGCAGAAAGGCAGAATGTCAGATAATTCAGAAAAAGATGAAGGGTAATATTTCAAGGAATCTCTGTCACTAAGGAAGAAGAAAATAGACACTGTGCTTTCTATCCCATTAGACACTGATCAGACTCTTATTCACCCTATGAGGAAAGGAATCTTTCCATTTGTTAGAGGACTGAGCCTGTAGCAGATATTGTACTTGAGGAGGGACCAGGTGCTCCCAAAATTTGATTTCAGAATGAATTAATTGGTTGCCAGCAAGCACACAAAGGGAAAAAGGCACTGTTTGGGTAATTAATGATCTCATTTCTGCCTGTGCCTAGAAAGGCAGTTCCTCTGAAGCACTTCCATGGTTATTAATTGCCTGTACACCGCCTATGAGTGTGGCCTTGCTTCAGCTATGGATTCCAGTGGTGCAGCCCACTGTCTTCTGCCTGTGAAGTAGCTCTAGTTTGTCAGGACTGCTGTCAGTGCAGGGAAGGGGCTGGCTCCAGAACTCAAATGACTCACTACATGTCTATTTCTGTCATCTAGTCTGCAAAAAGAGATGCTTAATTAGTGTTGCACAGACAGTGTCTAATAGATGAACTCTGACTGGATGAAAATGATTCTCAGTAACATGAAATTATTTTTATCATATATATAGAAACTAATAGGAAGGTGATTCAGAAGCTGCTCCTCAAACAGATCTGTTAGTGACTCCTTATCTCAGTCTAATTAACTAGGAGACAGAATAAGGTGTTAAGCATAGTTTTTAACCAGTACTGTGGATGCTGGCAAGATATTCCAAAATCCTGATTTTGTTTTAAGTGTACATTTTAGAATTTGTATGTTTGAAAATGTATATAAAGTATGAAAATTGAAAAATAAATAGAAAATGGAAAATTGTAGATAGGTCTCTACATTTTAGCACTATAACCCACAATAACTACAAAACTTATTTTCCATCTTCATCTAATTTATGCTGTGAAAGACCTGTTGCTTAAAATAACACAAAAACTGTTTGTCCTTGGAGATGCATATTGATGAACTTAATAGCTCTATTTCTTCAAAAGATAAAAAACATGCTATTGTGTTGCATTTTAATACTGTGAAATATGAGGTGTTCTCCCGGGAACTGGTTATTGTGGATTGGATTTAGATATCCTGGAGAGAAGTTGATTTGAAAGTTAGATTAATTAAATGGGTCCATGGTTTGTCATCAAAGTTTGATTTTTACATTAGATTGGTTTTCTCCTGCATTCTTTAGAATTTTACTTCGACACTGTTTTTACAAATTGAAAAATGATAGTATAAAAGAGAAAACATGCTGAGGTTTTGTCTTTGTTCCACCTTGATACTTTACTGAAAATACTTATGCTAACTGTAGAGATGTCTAATAACTGGAACACTTAATAAACTGTCAGTATTTCCCCATCAGAAGAGCACTGATTGTGGACTACAAAAACACATGCTCTATTTCCAGTTTTACAACTGGCCTGCCAGCTAATCTTTCACTAATCTGTTCTGTCTTTGTTCAGTGAATAATGAGGCTGACAATCTTTGTAAAATGCTGTGACATCTCCTTGTAAGAAGAAATATGGTAGATTTAAGCAGTATTTTTAAATGCAATGCCATCAGGACCTAATCTCTACAGCTAAAATTTCTCAGTTCCGTCTTTCCCCGTAGCTAAGGAATTAACAGCAGCCTGGTGGCCAGGCTCTTTGTTGGCCTGTACTTATCCAGAGAATTCTTAACAATCAAAGGATCAGAAACTATGTACTCAAATTTTCTTAAATTTTTTACCCTTTATTCTCTCTTTAGTTTATATAATAGATACTAAAATAGCATTGTAATACACTTTAAAAGCTACATTTTCCACCCATTCTCCCTAACAGGCCAAACGATAGTCTTTTATGTAGAAACTTTGTTCCACATAAAAGCAATGCTTATTACAGCAGCAATAATGTATAGCTGGGAATAATTTTTAACTCATGGGAGCCCTAAAGAGTTCTACATAACATAAACCTACATGAGTTCTAGCTGGAACTCATTTTGAGTCAAATTAACTAACACAATTATTACAGGCCTCATTAATCCAAGACAATTTAATTTATGCAAAGAAACATTTTAGATCATACTGGGAGGATGATAGTGGCATTTAAATTTATATAGTCCAGCAATTTCCAACATAAAAATCTTTTGCATAAAGCCTATGTCACCATTCTTTGTAGGGGATTATGGGTATTGAGTTGAAGGTACTCCCCAAAGGACATGACTTTTCTTTGTCTTATTCACTTATATGTTGTCAAATGTTGAGCAGAATGTTGCTGCATCCCTCATGGCTGTTTGAAAGACATTGTCAGCTTTCCAAAGTGACTGAGCAAGAAACACTCTAAGAATCCAACTCATTCTGATTTATGGCCCATGACTTCTGACTTATCTCCCTCCCTCTGCTCTGAGAGAGAAACAGAAGACTCAAGAGATGTCAAGGATGAATATAACACAGTCTCAATCCATCTGCTTTTTCAGTCAGAGTAGACTAATGACCTCAGTTCCTGGTAGCAGACCAGAGGGAGAGACAAGACAGGCTAGTTCTAAGATGGACCAGGTAGACTAGAATTACTTCTGCAAAGATGACCTCTCCTATGACTAGTTAATATAATTACTTCACCCGCAGCATGACAAGTGGCAGCTTTGAAGATCTAATATGAAGATTTTACTGGGAAAATGCTGTGTTTGGGAAAGGGAGGAGCTTTCTATCCCAAAATACCCCTGTCCCCTGTTATAAGTAGTCTGAACTAGGAAAATGCAAATATTCTTAAAAATTCCATTGGAATTAAACTTGTGGAATTTTAACTTAGCCATTTTGAGCCTTAGAGTCATAGAATAATTTAAGATTGAAGGGACCTCTGGGAGAACTTCTGGTACAACTCTCTGCTCAAAGCAAGGCCAGGTTTGAAGTTAGGTCGGGTTGCTTAGGGCTTTGCTCAGTCAAGTTTAGTATCTCAAAAGATGGAGAGTCTATAGCCTCCTTTGGCAACTTGTTACAATGTTTCACCAACTTCTTGTGATATTTTTCTCTTAATATCAATATTTGGAAAATATGGTATTCCTAATTCCAAATAATTTCCATTTCCCTTTCTACAGTTTGTATGTATTGCCTCTTTTCCTTTCACTGTGTGCCTCTGTCAAGTTACGCTAATACTAGCTAATTGCTTGCTGGTACAGCTTGGTTTGTGGATTGCCATCATCACTGCAAGGGTGTATTGCTACTTAACTTGTGCCTGAGGATCCTGAGGTACTTTTCTGCAGAATTGCTTACTTTCCAGCCAGCCCCCAGCCTGTGCTACTGCAAGGAGTCCCAGATGCAAGACCTTATATTTGCTGAAGTTCATGTGATTTCTGTGACACTGTATCACCAGCCTGTCAAGATCTCTCTGGTGGCCCTACCCTCTGGTGTATCTGCTGCTCCTCCCAAGTCTAATGTTGTCCATGAGCTTACTAAGGAGACAATCCATTCCATCCTGCAGTCTTTAATAAAGACATTAAACAATATTGGCCCCCATTATTGACCTAGGAGTAAACACTATTAACTATCAGCTTTTGGTATCTGGACTTTGAACCGCACAATGCTGCTCTTTGAACCCAGTAGTCTAGCTAGATTTCTAACCACCTTGTAGTTCACCCATCCATCCATATCTCTTCAGCTGGCTTTTAAGGAGACTATAAAAAACTACATCAAAAGCCATAATGAACATCATCCACTTTTCTTCTGTCATCCCTGAGCCAGTCCTCTTCTTCTAGAAGACATTCCAGGATGGCCTGGCAGACCATGGCTTTAAGACAGATTTGCCCGATAATCTTCCTGGGAACTGAGATCTGAGGACTGAAGATCTGTAGATTAAGATTCTTTTTTGTTTCCCTTCCTGAAGTAAGATATTTACCCTTTTCCATTTCTCTGAAATCTCACCCTGTAACTGTGACCTTTCAAAGATTATTGATAGGAGCTCATAATAATACAGTATAGCTCTACCGACACTCTTAGATACATCCTATCTAGTCTGATGGACTTGTATACGTCCAGTTCACCAAAATAGTCTCTAATTAATCTTCTGTCTTGGATAATGCTTCACTCCAACAGACTCTGCCATTAAGCTCAGTAACTGGGATGTCTGATAGTAGAACTTGCCAACAAAGACTAAGTAAAAAATACACTGAGGACCTCAGCCTTCTCCACATCCTTTATCACAGAGTCCCTTGCCTCATTCAACTGCAGACTCCCCTGTCAGGGAGGAGCTCCCTAAAGAAAGGCAAGTAGAGCTGAGGGTAAACACAGCACATGCTGTGCCCCATTACCAGTGGGGCACGCTTCCACAGAGTCCGAACACAGCAGGGCAGAGCAGGGAGATAAGGCAAGGAATGATCATTTCTAGGGTCAATCCAGGGAGTTCACTCAGGAGAAAAAGGAGATGGGGCCAGAGGCAAAAGAATGGGAACTAGAGACAAGACTACAACATGAGTTCAGAACCCAGGCCAGGGGCAGGACTAGAGGAGGGACACAATGTACATATGAGGGGGTCTATCTAGGAGACAAGCCACCTACAGTGCAGGTCCCAGATCCATCCAGGAGGCAGAAAAAAAGACTAGAGACAATCACATCAACAACATAGTTCAGGCAAGGACTAGGCTAAAACGGAGCCCCTGGGCCTATAAATAGGGGTGGGGAAAGTCCGCAGCTGAGGCTGGTCAGGACCAGTAAGGCTTGTTAGTGCACTCAAAGCCCCACCTTAATCTTCCTTTTAAGGCTTATACGCCTACAGAAGCCCTTCTTGTCACCCTTCATATCTCTTATCAGTTTCAAATGCAGATGAGCTTTCTGATTTCTGTCCCTGAATGCCTGTGTGATGGTGTTGCTTTTAACTGTAGGAGAACTTATAGCCATTTTCCATATTTCCACATAGGAATCCATATAGGATTGCTGCCATATTCAGCAAAAAAGGTAGAACGGGAAAGATTAAGGTACCCACTGGCAGCTTTAAAACCACAAGACTGTGTTTTATAGTATTTGATTAGCAACCAAATGCTCCTCTAAGCTATTGATGACATAAGCATTTTTATAAAAAGCAGGTAACAATATATAACCATTATTAAGACCAATTAGGCCCAGCACTTTACAGAGTTGAATCTATAGACTGATATTTATACATGCAAAACTGTGTGATATATATTTGATTCCATAAGAGAAGCTGCAGGTGAAAATATATATGCTTTGCCTTTATTTGGATGACATGTATCTTCAGTAACTAAAGAGCCAATGACTTGAATTGATTGCAAGAGTAAAAATATATTTTAAACTCATATTTGGCAAATTAAAGCTGCTGTTCTGAAAAGGAGGACCTTAAGTGTACGAATATGCATAATAATATAAATAATAATAGTTTCATAATAATTTGCATGCATACATTATAATTTTATTTATTTTATGTTTCAAAAATGTCTCCCACTATTTTCAATGGGACAATAGCAAATGAGAAGAGACTCTTGCTAGCAGTCATTCTCAAACTTGACATTAGAAATCATGAACCAGATATGTGATACAACTGTAGATTATTATTTTTGCCTTTTGAGTTTATTCATAATCATTATATTCTATATTTTGCCAAGCTGCAATATCATAACAGAGGACATTTGGCCTGAGCTACAGCAAGAATAAGGTATTATCAGCACATATCCCAGAAATGAGGCAAGCTTCTTGTCAGAGCATACTTATTTTATGGGTAGTCTATTTATGATAGACTATTACATTATGCCGAGAATACAAGCGGTATCCTGAGGGTGGTTTTAAGGCACCTCTCAAAGCCTGTGAATCAAGGAGTTTTTACACTAGTAGTGGCCTATTTCCTAGTGGTTTGCCCTACAGTAAAAAATCACCACAAACTAGAAGACAGTAAAGGAATAAGCAGAAGAGAAATAATTGAAAATAAAAGGTGAGTGAAAGGAATTAGCAGTCTTTCCTTCCCCTTTACATATTATTATTACGCTTGTTTGGACAGACAGTCAAGCCTGCTTACCTTTTTTTTTTTTTTTTTTTTTTTTTTCCTGAGAATATAAGCTTAAGCTATGGAAAGATTGTCTTTATAGCTCTCCAAAGTAAATTTCCAGCATGAGAATATACGGACATAGTAACAACTGAGAGCAAAGTAGTTGACATGGCAACAGCAAATACCATAAGACCTTGTTCAGACTCTGAAGATGGAAAAGGTTGATTTTCTTCAGAAAAAGGGGGGTAGGGGGGATAGAAAAGAAAAAAATATATATATCTCCAGCTTTAGATAGATAGTCTCATTTGAATAACATAATAATTGAATTGCCTCATGTCCTGTTTTAGATCTGGCAGTGAAATTGTAATGAAGAGTAGTGTTAGCACTGTAAATGAGAAATGATTTACTTAGAGGGCTATGCTCTCTAGTACTGTTTGCTGCTGACCTTGGTATGTGAGATATTGGATTTGCCTTTACCTCTAATGACACGTTGAGAGGATATGGTCAGTGAAGGTATTAATTTTCTGTGCAGCCTCAAAGCAGCATTTATTGGAGCATTCTGTGTTGTAGTTTTTTTTTTTCAGAGTGTATCAAAGAGTAAACAAAGCTTGTAAAAATTGAAGAAAAATGCTGTGTTTAATGCCTTTACTGACTGAATATAAACTTTGAATGTGCTCCTGAAATATATATACCAATTTTACTATTTTTATCATAGGTGATACAGTCATCTAAGTATTCTTGGAAAGCACTTAATTTTGATTCATTGTATCAAATGTTCATTACAGGGCTCATGTACATAAATAATAGAGGAATCATGTTTTAATGTCATAGAAATTCTGTCCTTCTACTGAATACATATACAAATTCAAATACAGTAGCAGTAATATTTTTAATATCCCCAATGCAATGGACTGCTGCCTCCAGCAACCCTACATTTTTTTTCTCTTCCTGTCTTTGTAGTATCAACATTTTTAAACTGTATTTTTTAATTACTGGATGAAATGTGTTACTTGTCCAGGTTTTTGTTTTCCTCTCTTTCTTCTCAGCTTAACTTCTATTTGTTCCTACCCCAGCTTCATTTCTTCCGATCTCCCCTTCCTTTCCTTTATCTTGAGGTCCTGGTGGCTAGGGCCCACTTCTTATGCATGAAATTTGCCCTTATGGCTAATTGTGTTACAATATTGACTTTGAAGAAACAAACGAACGCTCTAGAACAGATTGGCATATCAAACGAAGTGTAAGGGACAAAAGAGGGCAGATAACTGTTTTGGTTATTTTGTAATACCGTGAATAAACATTTAGCATATTGAACATATTCTCTTTAAACTTGATTTCAAAAATCCCTGATGTTAGAATAACTGGTAAATTTTCTACTGGTGTCACTACTTTATGCTTTGACCACATCCTTTGCTGGTGACAATAAAATTTATTGATAGGTATTGGGAAGGAGAACCAGTAGGTTCCCAAAAGAATGTGAAGTCTTGGCTGTCAAATGCAAAGTCATTCTGCATGACAGAAGCCTCAGACAAGGAGAGACTGTCCTGTCTGGACCACGGTCTGCTGCTCCTCAGCAGAGAATGGGCAGTTTCCATGTACGAGGAGCTTTGTTTTGTCCATTTATTTGAATTTTGACAGGAATGGGAGTTTCTGAATGTGCAAGAATCTGAAAATGTGTAGTGTATACCAGATACTGAACCTTCACATAAAATTATTTTGAACTTTACATGCAGCTGGCATACATAGATAGCAACGGAGTTTCTAAAAATCACTCTCAGTTTGTGCCTGTAGTTACACTTCTAACTTTACAGGTAACATTTTTATCTGCAACTTAATATTGCCTTTGTATTTCCTGCACTGGTGTGTATATATATGTATGCAAATATATAATTTGTTACTTATATTTATTGTTTTACCACTTGGTGCATAAAAATAAGTTGTTTTTGGTAAGTCGATAGACCCTGACTGCATTGAATAAAGGCAGAAATTTAGTTTATCTGTAGTTCTATTTAATTCTATTCTCGGGTATATTCAGGTTGATAAATTAATGCTTCGTGCTTCCTTAGGAGGCTTATTTTATCTATAATAAAGATATTTTGAATTTCAGCCATAAGGTAGAATATCTCAGGGCAGTTTATTTAAGTTTGATATCTGAATAGATATCCTATTGGTCCTATTTGGTCTTCCAACAACATGCTGTGATGTAGGAACTTTCTAGTTCATCATGAGGAAATTAGTGATTCAGCTGTACTTTTTTAAAAAAATCTTGTGTTATAGAATTGGCTAGTTCTAACTCTTGTATGAATGAGGATACCTAAGATCAGAGCTAAAGCTGTTACTCTTACTTCTTCAGTTGTAACACTGTAGAAGCAACTTGCACCTGAAATCTAGGAGATAACTGCTGGCATAAAAAAGATCTTAAGGTAGCCTTTATTTATATATTTTTTTTGCTTGTCCTCAAAACTGTTTTATTGTCCATATTTGTTACAAGTGCATAAGAAAATGAAGGTGTTAATATTTATTACATGGCTCTGGAGAGTAAGGTGATTCTTACCAGGGTGTACATCAGCCCCTAACAAGGAAAAATGGCACTTCTGTGCAAAATCTTCATTCTTGTGCAACATGGCCCATTTCAAAGTCCTCCCTCTAAAAAGATACAGGTGGATCTACCATAGCTGGGTGAGTATCTGGTATCTATGCAGGCCACTGTGATTAGTGTGAGGTTCTGTGCTCTTCCCTAGCAACAAGAAACAAATGAAACTAGACTGTGTATCACTTTATCAATCCCGATTGCAAATGGCTCAAAGCAAAGAGTGCAAAGTAATTTTATTGAAGAAATTCTCATAAGAAGTTGATGGACCAGTGCCATGGTATGATAATAACTTTTGACATAACAAAACAGTTTTAAGCCTCACCTGACTGATCCCTTGCAATCCATGGCTCTGACAACATTGGTGAGACCTATTACTTTTCCATCTCTTCAAGAAGATTTCATTCCTTTCCTCTCAGAAGAGGATCAGGTCAGAGTGATTGCTGCAACTGTTCTTTCCAGCCTAAGTGACCAAAACTGAAGAGTTAGAAACAAAACAAAGGATTCTATGCAGAGTATTAGCTCCCTGTATTGGCAGCATGGGCACTTGGTTCCCCTTGCCTTATTAGCCTCTACCTGATTACCAATTCAAAGGCTTGCTTTTTACTTTTTCGGTCATCCTCTAAGAAAAATTGTCAGAAATGGCTGAAACTGTTCATTTCACAATTGAGTCATGTCTCCACATCATTATTAACAAACTTATGGAACGTATGACAGCTGCAGACAAAGCCAACGTTTTTCAAGACATTTAACCACAAAATGGTGCAGAGATTAAGCTGCTCGAGAAGCTGGCATCCGATAGACTTTTTAAAATGTTTTGCATATAAAACATAGTGTACTTGCAGAAGCCTTTTCTTAGGATTTGGTGGTAAAATCACTTAATGAAATCTACTGCAGAGCACAGTGTACAGATTTAATTCACCTGTGCAGCTTTGGCTTGCCATAGTATATAAACTTCTTAGTTCCTTGTGCTTAATGAGACTAAGAAGCAATTGACTCTCACCTCAAACATGCTGATGAGCATCTAATGGAAGTGAGTTCTTGTAATCACCATAACAGGATCCCCCTGGTGTCTTTGTTTGTGTGTATGTTTGTATGCAGCGGCCTTTGCAGAATAGAAAGCTTAAGTTCAGTTGTTTTCCTGCAGGGTTATATGGCATGTTTCCAGGCAATTTACTACACAGATTTTCATACTGTGATGAGGCATCATCTGCTAGTCTTCAAGCAATTGTACTTCCTGCTGGTTGCAACTTCTTGCTGGGCTTTCTGACCAACAAAACTGTGAAGTCTACAAAAGCCACATAGATGTCTGACTATTATTGCTTTATATTAGATTGAGATTTCTTTGATATGTAAGTTTTCTAGGTAGAAGCAAAATGGTAGATGAGAATTCAGTGTAATGAATACACTAAGCTACAGGATGTTTGGACAGTATTAAAAGAAGTAGACCATGAAGAGATGTTGATCACAACAAATCCATAGTTATTCACAGTGGCAGAATAAATAAATGACAAGATTTGAAATCTAAAATTCAGAATGACGTAATGCCACCAAGAAGCAATCACAAGTATAGCATTAAAGTCTTTCATTGACTCCTGTGTATTGACCTCATATTTACTTTGCTAAACCTATAAGCTTCCACAAAGTGTCTGAGGATAGAAATGGAAGCATAAAGTTTTTTGACTGGAGTTTTCCTGGGTGTGCCTGAATTCGGCAGAATACTGACTTTTGTTTACCTTTATGCATAGTTTCTCTGAATCAACATCTCAGTCTCTAATGAACAAGAAGCAGTTGTTTCCTAGCATATAAGTTCATTTTGGTCTTTTCTTGTATGTTCAGAAAGGAAATAGTGCAAAAGAGAATGTCAATTTTGAGATACTATCTACATCATCAGCATCTTCATTTGAATGGCGTACTAGGGGTTTTCAGCAGTATCCTGAATTACTTGAACAAATCTCACATAGTGTAGAATGGAGGCCTCAAATACTATACAACATGATATATCTCTATACAAATAAAATCCATGCTGCTTTTTAGATTTTGTTTTTTTGGGGAACAGGTAACGGAAACACCACTGTGGAGATGGGTTACACAAGGATCATACGCTTACAGGCCAAGACGCATTCAGAAAACCACTTGCAAATTACTCTTTGTGTATGAGGACAAATCATTAACCATATATGAAATGATTCTGTGGGTTCAAAACTATACAAAAGCGATGTTTATATACTGTGTATACCACAGTTCTAAATACAGTAATATTGTATGCAATATTCCTGTGTTGTTTTAGTGCATAGATTTTTTCACTCCCTGTAAGAAGCATTTTTCTCCTTGCTATATTATCAGGTATTCTTATCACAGTATATTCTAGCAATAAACTGATTAGTACTTCTTATTTTATAACTGGTATAGTTTGATACATGTTTTTTTTCATTTAGAAATTCCTCTGCAGAAGATTCACATTCAAGTCTTTACTTTCTGAAAGCTTTTGTATTTTCCAAATTCAGCTAGACAGATACAAAATTGTTCTCAAAAATGAAGCTAAAATAGATTGTAGAGATCTCAGGAAAAGGGAGGTGGGTGGGGTCTTTTGCTTGTTTAGTTTTTTTTAAAGTCTATTTCTCTCTTCTTGCAGGATACTGTAAAAAAATGAAAACATAAATAGCTAAACTTTTCCTTAGAACTTCAGCAAGTATATTTCAGTTTTCTGGGAGACATAATATGGATTATCCCTACATCAAATCAGACTTCATTAATTTAAGAAAGGATTAGTGATCCGTAAGTCACAATGTAATTTATACCGTATACTCCAATTGCGTCAAGCATTCACTATTTATGACTTTCATTTTTTAATGTAAGGGTTTTCTTATGATAAATTGCAAAGATATTTATATGCCTGCATACCTAGAGTGTCATTGTTTGTTACTTCTCAAAAAACCTGCTTCATTCAAATGTGTTAGGTCTATGTCTCTCAAACAGATAAAGTATAATTTATTTTTGTTTTTTTTTTTTAACTTCTACTCAAATGAGTACATGTAAGAAGTCATGTATTCTACCACGGTTGTAACAAAACCTTACAGGAAATGCATCAGCACTATGTAAAATACATGAAGTATACAAAGGGAGAAATATAGTGATTAAAGTGAAAATTTCAGCAGAAGCTAAATTCATACACATACATATATATATGTATGTGTATATATATATAAAATAACATTATAAAATGATGCTAGACTATCAAGTTAGACTATCAAGAGCTCTAATTTATGGTATTGGCTTTTGTAAAGAGGTATAAAACAAACTGAATATGAATCTCCTTTTAAGAACTGGTCAGGATTTAGCACATTTGTACCTCCTATTAAACTAAAATAAACAAACAGTTAAGTTTTTTTATAATGTTATAGGAGCTTTAAGATTTCTTATCACAGAAAGAGGAATGATAAAAATGGTGGTGGAGGATGTAGAGTTGGCATTACTACAAGCTAGGTATTCAGAAACTCTGGTAATTTCTGTGACTGTTGCTTTGCATTACTGTTTCATTTGATGAATTTTATCATTTCATTTTAGTTAAGTTTATTTTATTCTGCCCCTCACTGCTGGAGCCTTATTTTTTGCTTTGCTCAAGAGGGCATTTTTCTTATTTTGAAAAAAACAAAGCCTAAGAGATATTAACCAGGCTAGGAAACGATGGTCCTTGCTTCATAGTGGGAGGGAACAGCAGTGATCAGTGAGTTTGCATTCTGTTGCTCAACTCATTTTAGGTAGGTCTGGCTGTCTAATGAGGGTCTGAGATGAAGGAAAACGGAGACTAAAGAGCACTTCAATCCAAAGAGCAATATTAAAGTAACCATAAAACAGAAAGTATTTTAGAAAAGTGAAAAGCTCTACCAGTACAAGGATTTAGAAATAGATCAGAGAAAGAAAAATAGAAATGTTTGACTGTAGATTAGCTTTGTTCAAAGCAGGGAAATTAGGTTTCTTTTTAGGTAAGGCTCATAGAAAAGTATCAGAAGAAAGTAACCTGGGTCAAGGTGCAAGCAGATGACTGTATGGGTGGCAGGGAGCACATTAGGAAAAAAGCATCACTGGAAACAGTTAAAGCAATATAGAGCAATGCATGATACTGTGAATATCTGCAGACTTGTTCACTTGATAAAACTTTTTTTAATGCGCTATAAAATAATGTCTTTTTACTGTAAACCTTTGGATCATGCTTGCAACATGCAGAGTTTTTTTCTGTATTTGTGACATCTAATAACTTTCTATTCCTTCACAATTTTTTAGAAAGATGCTTTTTTTTCCTGTTTGTATTTCTTATATATGATGAATGTTAGAGCAAATCAAAATGACTGTGTTATTCTTTTTAACATGCTCTGTCTTCCCAAGACACTTGCCTTAAAGCTTTGTTCCTGACAGATGTTTCTGGTTACTCCTAGAAAAGCTCTTTGCTACCTGGAGTTACGTATGAGTACTCTTTTATATATATATATAAAATTCAGTATCAATTTGGTATCTTTACTTTTCAAAGAATTTTATCTTTATAGGATGATGAAAAGTTAAGCTATTCAGCTTCTTGTTATTTTGTTTTGATACTTAATTCATGAAGTGATTTTTTTTGACTTTATGATAAGGGTTGCATTAAAATACCTGAAACTGTAGCAGCTGCTTCCGTTAATTTAAATTCTACTATTATCTGTCCAGAAAATGTGCATTATCGTCTCAGTAAAAAGACAAAACAGATGCAATAGCATAATGTATCCCTACTCAAGGCTATTTCTGTTCAACTATTTTGTTTTTTGACTGTAAACTAAGAGCAAATATTAGCAAAAGCACAGCTGATTTATTATAGAGCCATAAAGTTAATTCCTAATAAAAATATAATTTCATCAGTACTTGGCACTAGCAATCCAAAAGTAATGGTATCAAAAGGAATAGAATGCAGTTTTACCCAATGTCTACAGATTGTTAATTTACCCAATCACCCAGGATTTACAAAATCCTGAGAAATTTTTTGAAGGCCTGAGCTACTCAGCTACTTTGCAGTAACTCATTCAAGAGGAGGAAACTGAGAATCTCAGGTTGCCATATCTCTGTACTTGGCATTTAGGACTGAGGAACTACTGAGGAAGTTTTAACAGGTTCCACTAATTTTATATTTTGGATCTTTAGTCTTAAAGATAATGGAATGGTTGGATATTTAGTAGCTTTGACACTCAAGGTTATTCCTAAGATTTTTTAAGTGTGTGAGATTTGTAACCGTGGGGTTTTTTTTAATTCACAGTCAGGATTTTAGCTTCTGTTTCAGGGAGTTTATGGGATATATTTTCTTTTGAAGCAGTTCCATTATTAATTGCTATTAATTCATATTAACTAGTAACAACAGAAGGATTCTGCAGAGTAATCTTGAAATATCTGACATTCAGGATGTAGCAACGGTTTGGTGGTCGGTTGTGTACGCACAGAGGTTTTGAAATGTAAAGAGATATTCTTTCACAAATCTTTTGACATTCCTTTAAGTTAACATAGCTAAACGCATTTGCTTTAGCAATGCTTTAGCAATGAATTTACTTTTGAACTTTTGTCTTCAGGTATGTTTCTCATAGTGAATAATCACAAAGTCAGTCTCATAGATCACATGACTTTTTTTTTATCTTTGGTATTATTAATAGAGTAAGTCCTAAGTCCTGCAAATACCCTTTCTTGCTTCTAAAAACTGCTTTGATTCCTAATTCACCTTTCCACAGATACTGTTTCTTTGTCCTTGGGAGTATTGTGTTGCTTCAGTGTACCAACATGCAGCATTTGATTAGAGTGTCAGCTTGTTCATTTTTCTCCTTTTCTGATGTATATCAGTGAGCTGTTCACAGACCAATGATTCTATTGTGAAGACTGTACCAAAATTCTAGAGATGCATTAAGGCAAAAAAATAACCATATTTATTGCATAACCAGTGACATTCTCAACAAAATCATGACCACAAATATAAAAGGATCTTGCTTTCCAATAGGTTTTTTCTTTAAAATATACATACTGCCTTTGGGTTATATTGCAGCAGGCTGTAAATGATGAATGAAATAAAACATGGAATTCTGGTAGAAAATGAGTTTGGGAAAAAAAAACTGATTACTAACATCCTTTAAAAAGAAAAAAAAAACATATTTCTAGGATTTGTAATGTTGCGAGTAAAACAAAAGGCACTAGGGAATGTAAATGAGAACTGAGAAAGTAAATGACAAAGAGACTTAAAGCAACCACTAATGAAGTAATATTGGAATAGAAGACTTTTGTTAATAGAATCATCTATAATAGGTATCAAAATATGAATTACCTCACTAAGCATTTTTATTCTTTATTATTTAAATTTCATTGTAAAATCGATCATAGTATGATATAGATAATATAAAAAACATATCTCCTATTGTTCATACAGCTGGAGCATTGTTCTAGTGATGCCTTTGAAATGCTGTTTTCAGAGGAATTTTGAATTATTTGAAATGAAATCAAACTTCAAGGTCATTTATATGATTAAAAATACAGCATAGTAAGACAGACACAAAAGTCTTTTGAAGCTATCTACTGTTAAAACCGGAACTATAAAGGAGAGTACAGCGGAAAACATACAAGTCAAGTACTGTGTACGTGGGTAACAACTAACCTTTTTGCAGGCACAGTGGTATAGACCTACAATCACTGAGTTCTTTTAAATAGCTTGAAATAGGAAAATACTGTTAGCTACTCAATGATGGTTTTGCTGGAGATAAAGTTGAGTTCAGATGGTCAGTATTCTTAAACTAATTTTACATGGGACACTGGCATATTCAGTCTTTTCAAAGTACAAATATTGACTTAGCTGCCTTAGCTTGGCCATGTTCCAATACTGACCTTAACCTTTTTCTCCTTAATGTTTGCCATCTATATAATGCTAATAATGATAATCATGTTGTATTCATCCCTTAAATATGTTGTAAAAATTACTTAATTCTTAAGCATTGTGGAGTTGGGTCCTATCACCTAAATCAAGCTTATTCATAGAAATATTCCCACCTCCAGTAGAGAATACTGATTCAACAGTTCATCAATAATAACACCTTTTTTCAGGTCAGTTTTGATATAAACTTCATGATTGTCTTACTGGGTGTGTTTCTGGCACGTAACTAAGGAGCTCCAAATGCTCACTAGCATTCACAGCCTGAGGCTAGAGCAAGTCCAAACTAAAATCCTCTGAAGTATGTTTAAGATGGAGGTCTGCTCTTCAGTAATGACCATTAAACTCTACAAGCTAGTGGTATATGATACCTGATCTAGATTTAAATTAAGCAGCACCGGCAAAGCTTCAGGAGCCTCACATCTTTTGACTGACTCTTAGGCACAGACAGGCAGTGCTCATGCTATTCATATAAACAAAATGAACAGCCAAGTGTGCACAGAAAACTTCAAAGATGATGGATGCCAACAAAAAGCTGAAGTAGATAGAAGTCTTGTGGCTAAAGATGGTTTGAATGAGTGAGTTGACGTAGGAAACAATGGTCAGTGCAGCTTACCAGTTGCTCCTGTGAATCATGAGCAGCTGCTGGGTTCTTCGTTGCCTCCAGTAACTATTGATATGGGATAGACTAGTCCTGAGGACTGCCTTGTGCTAGAGACTCTGCTTTTCGGGTATGTGGGGCTGGAATGAAACCGCTGTTCCAGGGTCTGAGGTTTAGTCCTGGGAAATCCAGTAGAAATAAGGCTTCACATCTGAGCACTACTGAGGCAGGGGCAGAAGACGCCAAGCAGGGAATGCTAGGTGGCAAGAAGTAGGGAGTTACCTTGCACTTCTTTTCATTTCTTCTGTGTGTGTGTTGGGGGGGGGGGTTGTTTTTGTTTTGTTTTGTATCGTGGCAGTTCTGTATTTATTTGCTTAGTTGGTTGGTTTTTAGAAAGACAAGAGGGGTGTCAATCTACCTGTATTGAATTTGAGTTTTCAAAGGTGTCTCACAGACTAGGAAGACTACATTACAGCAAGCTCCACCAAGGAGTATGAGAACAAGGAAGAAAAGAAGAACTGATATTAGAGCAAGAAGAAGGGTTTTAAAATACAACATTTGAAAGGAAGTAATGAGTTGTATCCATTACCATAAGAAATCAAGATTTGTGAACTGCAAGAGTATTAATTTGTTGCTTATCTTTACAGGAAATAATTGATAGTTGAAACTTATTTATTGGCTCTTAATAAATGCTTGAGGGAATAGCCTTTCTGGTGCTTAAACATAGTCATCAATGTATAGAAATATGTTTGGATTAGCTTGGCACAGTGAGCATCATCTTTCCTGAGAGTTCAAGTGACCATAGATTGAAATGTTGTTGATTGCTAGATAAAGGTTGGCCAATTAAATTCTTATCCCATACAGCATATACAATATGACATACATTTATGTCAAGCTCACAACCTACATGGTAGGCAGGAGTAAGGTGGAGGATAGATGTCAGAAATGCCTTTCCAGGAAAGAAGATATAAAAACTGCCATGCAAATTTGATTTTTCTCTCCTAAACTATCTGATTTTCATTTTAAAAAATAAATAGTATAGCTGATGTATCATACAGTATATTTCAGACATCTTTTTTATCAAATTAAGGACAAAATCAAATTTAAACACTAGCGAAAGGAGGGTTACCTCAGCTCTACTTTATAAGTATCCTAAAATGTGTGTCAACACATCCCAAACTCAAAAATATTTTATAAAGACACTGCTAAATCAGTCTCATTACCTTCTCTGCACACACTTTAATTAAACAAATTAATATATTATAAGATTTATTACCTAATTATACTATTCATTGAAAACTTGTGTACCATTCTGTATTCGAAGTAGTATCTTAAATTTATTTCTATTCCTGAAATAGCAAAGCTTTTAATTATCCAAGGTTCTCAAGATTCTCATAGCTTTCTCTATACATAATTAAAATATTAATGCAGGCAAACATATGTCCAAATGTTATATGCAACATAATATAGACCTTGCAATTATTCACGGAGTGTTCAATAATTTCATGAGGAGATGCCTCTTTCTGTCACGTGGCATAATCTACTCTTTCAAGTATTTTTTTTTAAAAAAGTTCTAACCTGAAGTCAAGTGCTTATGGAAAAAATCATTGTTGTCTGTTATCATTTGGAAATCACAAAATATTTGAGGTAGCTCACCAGTTCTGTACACAATTTTCTTGACTTAACCTATGGCAAGTTAGCAGGTTTGAATTTAACACATTTTTTGCATGGGATGTTAATCCATGGTTGTGCAAAAGGAGCCAAGACAAGTTTATTTTAATGTTCTTTGAGGGAGATTGGAGGGTGTGTGTGGGAATATGAAAAGACTATGACCAAGTATGAGAATATTTTGTTATTTTTGACAATGATACATCCATAAATGAAAAACCCTCAAAATGCTTGTGAGTCTATTTTCTGTAACATACTTAAATATTTTTCCAAAAATATAAGTATATATTTACAAATATACAGATATCTGTAGATAGTAGTAGTCCTGTTGTCTCATTTCTTACAAGTCACAAGAAATGAGATAGGGTATATTTTGTATCCAGAGCACTGACATGAATGACTTGTTTTTTTCAGTAAATGAAAAAGCTGCTCAGTGGTGTTTGTTCAGGGGGATGTGAAATGGATTTTTAGTGTCCAATTCATAGTAGACAATATTTCTTTTTAAAAATCAAGCTATATGTTAGAATGAAATCCTCTGCATACATAGAAAGGGTATTTTAATAGTGGGTACACTTATGCCATATCACATGAAATACAAATCCTTCCTCTTGTGTGAAGACAGGAAAAGAGAGATGACCCTGGGAACTACAAAGTCATGGTGCTTGAAGGAGGAGAGAAGACAAGACTTGCTCTTCCTGCAGACTATTGACACAAAGCACACATTCCCAAGCGTAGCCTTGTTTCCTCCCTTCCTCGGGCAATCATATGTTTGCGCCGTTGGTAGGGTATGGATTCCAGCAATCACTTCTGTTTGCATTTGAACTTCCCCACTTTCCCTGCTGCTTCCAAGTTCAGCTCCTCCAGAAGACTAGAAAGAAGGAAAATCATTTATTTGTGGTTTTATGCATTTAGCTACTCTAGTTACGCATATGTAATAACGTAGAGTGATTCAGAATTCACGACTAAACAGAAAATCAGGAGGGCAAAGGTGGAGCTTTTAATCCTCTCTGCAGGTCACTTGCATTCAAAACTACATCTTGTGCCAGCCACTTATACTTTTTCTAAGAGACTACACCTTGGAAATAAATTTGTGACTTTCGGTTTTAAAACCCTTTTGAAAACTGATACAAGTTGTGGTGACAAAAGGGATTTCCCATTGTGCCTTTTTGCTTGTCATATAATTTATTTTTGCTGGTATATATACCAGTGTTTAGAATCCCAACCATTAGCATATAAGGAAAGTTAATTCCCTTACCAATTATTTTAGAAACTAGATAAGACAATGAATAAGTAGCAGGAAAAATGTTGAAATAATATTGCTTATTTGTGATTGAAAATTGATGTTGCAAAATAAAAAGTAATACAGAAAAATGATAATTGGGAACAGTCTAGTTTCCCTGCTCTATGTCTTTATTTTTCAGTTATGAAATATGACAGTTGATTAGAATTTTGTCTAATAGCTTTTATCTTCATGTCTGGAGTTTTAAAGAAATGAAATAATGCTTTATCTACTTGTTCTTTGCCTTCAAATATAAGAGGCATTTTATTTCCTTTATAGAGCCTTGTGAAAAAAAGAGCAGATAATCATACCAAATGGTTATGTCGGTCCCAATAGAAAGAGTAAATCTGTACTTGTGCAGATTTTCAATAGGTTCTTCAGTTCATTAGAGGTAGAGGGTTTTCATGTCTTTATCAATTAAAATTAAACAAATATCCAATTATCATTATGAAATACTACTTTTTTTGATTTTAAAATTAATTTTTACATTTTTTCCCCTCTGGTAATAATGAGGAAGATTGTAATGTAAAATCAAGAGAGTGTCAGTGAAATACAGTGAGTGATGTAAATGGGATTTTAAGAATAGCAGTGACATGACATTTTTTAAAGACATAAAAAGGAGCTTTCTAGCAATGCTCTTCACAACATAAATATTTAGAACAATAGGAAGCATAGACAATGCCTTATTTTGGGAAATCTTCAGAGGCATTATTTTCCCACTTGAAATGAATATATGCTAACTGAGACTTGAGAGAACCTAAATTATTTTCCCCATGAAGCTTGCTCTATAACTGTTGCCATATCACTTCATCCCTTTATGTACTGGTTTTCTGCCTCTAAAGAGTCACAAAAGAGCTGAATGCAGACTAGTGAAGATATCTCTTAGGACTCAAGTTATTTTCAAGATTCAAAGCTCTTGAGTGAAAATAATCTGTTTCAGAAATACCTCTGTTAAACCATGTTTCCACATATATAGTACAGAACAGAGGAGAAGATTTTTATGCAGCTGAAAAAGGAACTGTAACACAATTAACAGGAACTCACTGGGAAAATACCCAGTCAAAGGAATTTACATGAAAATACAAATTGTTGTGTGAATTTTAGTGGCAGATTTTGCAATATATTTATGTTTTGGTCTCTTTTTTCAGCTCCATTTTCAGTGATTTGCAGCACAGTACTGATGATTAGGTTCATGCAAATATATATACCTTAGAACACACTTTTAATAATTCAATGCCAGTGTTCATTTTATGAATTTTGTATTTTCATGACAGGATAGAAGAAGCAGTGAGCGTCAGAATTTAAGAAATCTCTCTAGATTAGCATGTAAGTTTTGCATAACTTGGGTTACCCTTGGATTACCAAGCAAAATAAAACTGTACTTCAAAAGTAAACTAGAGAAGAGGTCTCATGTTATATAAGCTACTATTGCCTGTAGAAGGAGAACCAACAATATTATTGTCTTTATTTAACTCTTTAAAATATAAATTCAATTATTTAGCCTGTAAAAACAACAATTAGGCTCTTCTGTTTTGTTTTCAGGAGAAGAATTGAGATGTTAGTCTCTGTATAATGATAGGAGGAGGAGGAGGAGAAAAATGAGGTGGAGTGAAGAGAGAAATCTAACACAAGCGATAGCAATACTTTACATTCCTACTTTTTCCTGAAGGATCCAGCAATGACAAAAATCCATTTTCTGTACTTGCTGTCAAACTGTAAGAACAACATTTCTGTGGAATAAGTGACTTCTATATGAATATCTCACAGAATCTGTTTATTTAAATGGTTTTGAATGAAGAGAAATAGTATCAAAGTTGTTATAGTTTTATAATATTTTCTTCTCAAGGTAATGACCATATAATTACAACATAGTATGCAATTATATTTGTACTTGAGCTTAGATTTCATGTGAGTGGATCTAGTGCTTCAATTTCTCCTACATGATTATGCAGTGTCATAAAAATGCAAATAAATATGCTACAAAGCAAAATGTGAATAACGTGAGTTATAACAAAGAGACCTTGTTCAATCCAAGTTGCTTAATCATCATATATTTAGTTTATTACTGCACTTTTTCCTTTTATTACACTCAAGAAATTAGAACAAACTTTATAGGCTCTTAAGCCTCTGATTTATTTTATCATGTAAACTGCTTTACATTTCCATAGTCCGTAGATTTTCATTACTAAGCAGTTGATTCTTGGACTTGATAAGAATAATTTACGGAGAATATCTTCATCAGCCTTGCTATTTATCATGCAATCATGTTGATCTTGTTTATCAACAAATTGTGCAAAGCCTGTCTAATAAAGTGAAGAAAGATGCGAAAGTAAAATCTCCTTTAGACAAGCTTACAAAGGTTTGGGGTGTTCCTATATAAGCCAAAGTGGCGCTTTTTTTTTTTTTTTTTTTTTTTTTAAAGTAGTTGCAATTGCAGATAGTATTCAAACAGTAGAAAAAAACCTGTTTCTACATTAAACCAAAAGGTTTTTCCCTTTGGAATCAAGGTCCAGACCCAGATTCCTGAAAAGGAACAGTTCCTCTGAGGCTCCATGAGCTAAGTAGATAGAGAGATGAGAAAAGTCCTAGGCATGCTATAAAAGCAGATAGGATTTTTGAAGATAACACTTTTGGATATGACAGCTTAAGTTTGAAGAAGCCCGGCTGGATTCAGATGTTTCAGTAAGAGAAAATACTTTGTCCTTTTTCCTTTCTCCTTGTCCAACATGGAGATAGGAAAAAAGATGTTAGAATAAAGCAAAAACAATGCAAAATAAGCAAAAACAAAAGCAATCTTTGAAAATTCTATAGAAAGATCAGATAAAGGAATGCAAACTTCCTTTGTTCTTGAAATCTTTACCTAAAAACTGAGATAAGTGAAATCTCTTCTGTATAGCAAAATATATGTTTGACAGTTCTACCAAATATCTGTAGATTCTTCAGGAGAGCTGCTTCTTACATAGAAAATTGTTGAAAAAGCAGAGCAGCATACCTGGTTTCACTATTTTAATTTATGGAGGGGCGGGGGGGGGCAAAGGTAAAGCTTCCACCTTCTCTTCTATTTGCATTTCTGCCATCTAAAATTTCAAGAAAGTCCCTGACTGACTTTGCCTTAATTTAGCTAGCTGCGAAAACTGATGAAGTTAAAAGTATGCATTTTACTCACCATGTTTTTATCAACTGCTCTTCTGATTGCTTAGCTAATATTCAGATGAAATTTTTATTCCATATTATGACAGAAGATTTAAAAACATTACTTAATACACACAAGGAAATGAATTCATAGGAAGTATCTGGATAAGTATTAAAGTCAACCTCCATGTGCTAGGAATTCCTGAAAATAATTGTCTGAATGTACTTTATTTAGGTACTCAGTCATTAACGTTTTGAAGCAGTTAAGAAGCATTATCTCATGCTGTTTTTTACTTAATTTTTGAGTGTTTGAGTTTGCAATTATGATGGATGTTCTTCTAAGATATTATTGGTATGTTATTTCCCATGTTTTAGAAAAAAATGTCTAATGACAAGAAATCCCATGAACTAGCATCAAAACATTTGATATTAAAGCCACATGATTTACTAGGAAAGTAGACTCCTATTTCTCTGCAAAGTTGTTACTTGACTTATAGACCAATACTAAAGATGCATAGGAAATTCTAATTTGGGGAAAAGTGCTCAGTTCATGTATTTTAAACTAAATTAGGATTGATTTTCCTTTGTGTTGGGACTTGACTAGAAAAATCTAGAGCCTCAAAGAAGATAGCTGAACAGAAGGAATATATGATCCAGAGGCATGAGAATAAATAGTTTGGATTTTTAACATTAAGTGATGGCATTTTTGGCTTATGAGAGCACACTCTATGGCATGGGGATCCATGCCACTGTTATGCTGGTAACAGCTGGGGAACAGGGTGGGAAGGAAGGAGTATATGAAAGCCATTGCAGTGCAGTTCACTGGTGAACATGATGGAGACCCTGAAACGCAGCCTCTTGCGAGAAACACTAGTCATCTCCTTCTAGCCTTTCTGCTTTGGGTGCTCAAGCTCTTGCATGAAGTCTGTTCCAGGATGGCCAGTCTGCTGCCTCCTCCCCTGCACCATTGCACACCTCAGCTGGTTCACTTGCTCCCGCTTGCCTCCCCTTCTTCTTGTCCTTGCCACATCCTGGGCTGTGAGGTCCCCTTGCAGCATCCCCACCTCCCTTGGCTTCTTTCCTAGTCTCTTTGCTCCATCAGGCCTCCCCTTTATTCTTAGAGTCTTCCTTAGATCTTCTTGCCTCACTGCAGTCTTTCTTCTGCTCCTTTAGCTTTTAACCCCATTTGCTTGGAGACCTTCGGTCCAGCACAGTTTTCTTCTCTGCCTGCTCTGGTTCCCTTTCCCTCTCAGACCTGCCTGCTCAGAGCCAACAGCCTCCAGGGCCTCTGCTGGGCTTTGGCTTCTGCTCCATCACCCAGGTGTCTTGTCATGCTCTCTTTTGCCTGTCCTTAGTCACAAAAGCTTTGGACTTGATGCTGGCTTTGAATTACTTGGTTTCATGGTGCTGACTGCTAGAGTGCTGAGAAGGAATGCTCAGAGTCATCTGAAAGTTTACCTGCTAAGATCCAGAAAGTCGCTCAAGATTGTGATCTGCGTTTTGCTTGTAACTGAAGATTTAAATAACGATGAGTGGACTTGGGTGGGATTAGCAAAAGATGCAAATGCCAGCTCCTAGCAAGACTTCAGGTTTCTGTTTAGACCTCAACTTTACAGAAAAGAAAGTCACTTTTCACAATTCTTCTACATTTAGTCTTAAGACAGTGAGTTGCTTGGGCTTGAGGTTTCTAGAATAGTTTAAAAGTGAATGTAAACAGCAGAACCTGAAGCAGACGCCTAATAGCAAAACTTTCAAATGGGATATTCTGAAGTCTGGAAATATTACAAGCAATACAAGACACAGAAAGCCACACTTGGAAGTATTAGACAGCTTTTTTTTTTGCAGACAATATTGCCTCCATTTATAATCACATGTACCATGTCTTTACTCTGTTCATTTTTTTTTGTCATATTAGCACCTCTAATTGGCAAACCGAGAAATTTTCTAGCCTCATCTGTATGAAGCAAGGAAGAAACATTGATAGTGAACAATTTGTGACCCTGTACCAATAACTGGAGCTGTTGACATTAGTTAAAGGTCACAATTATAACCTTATGAAATCATGTACAACACTGTCAGAATGAAATGACCAAGCACTAGAAATATAGGATTACAAGGGATCTCCTGCCTCGGGAAATGCAATCCTCTGCTATATGAGAAAGCTTTATTATAGGATTTCTCTAATGAAATTTAAATGACTCTAAATGCACTTATCCATTCTTGTAGTCTACCTATACTAATATTTTACAAATCATTTAAATTGAGAATATTAAAATGCTACATTAAAACAATGTTTGTTCTATTTTGTTTCTTATTTTCTGAGTCATTAAGATAACTTGAAAACAAAGAATTAAAAAGAGTCTGGATTTTTACTTTATATCTGTGTTACTAAAGAAAAGTAATCTTCTGTATACTGTATTCTAAAACTGATGGATTTTTTTTCCTCATTCACCATATAAATACTTACATAGGGAAGAAAAAATGTTTAAACATCAGTGTTTAAAACATTGACATTTTGCAAACATTTTGGAAAGTAAAAACTATTTTCCCCTTTGTAGAGCAATTTGAAATAAACATCATCTTTACTGTTTTTTTTCCAAACTTTATTACTTAAATTCCATTTAGAATAAATTCCATTTATTGCAGTCTGTTGTGGATAATCTTTAAAGATATACTGTTAAAGCACCTTGTATTGAGGATTATACTGTAATAAAAAATAAAAGGGAAAGATATAAGAAATGGAAATGTGTGCACTTTTGATTTGATTGTTAGAAATATGAATCAGAATGAACATGATCAACAGGACTAAACAAAGTTTGTGAATGTAAAGAGAATATTTATTTCTCTTTTCATTAATATTTGAATATTAAATTATTCCAGATGTGTGAAAATGGTTGATGAACAGGACATGGATCCTGGTGTGAAAAGTGGATACAGTTGCTTTTTCTCTGTTCAAATTGATTAAATTTACTTGCCAGCATGCTCAGATCACCTGAACTACCACAGCAGATAGTAATTAAAGTATTGATCAACCTATTACTCCTCAAATATAGTTTGAATCTTAATTAATATCACAGGAAAATGTACAGAGACAGTGCCTTTTTCTTTTAATCTCTTGAAATTACATCTTAATGACACTTATAAACTATGCTTACAAACGATGTCCACAGACAATGTGACAACCATCTTCGTTATGTTGTTTTGGGGGATTTTTTCAGATATCATGCAATAGCTATTTGTTGACTGCTTTTGTGACATTCTAGCCATTGCCTCAAGAAAGAAAAATCACAGATATTTGTCACAGTGGGTACATTAAATCACAGTATTCTAGAATGAGATTTCAGTTCTGAATGTGAACAATATTTCAGGGTATACCTAAGCAACTCTTAGTGCTTTCTTATACACAATAGAACACTTTTGTAATGGTACAAATGTATCACAATTGTAAGTGTCCACAATACCAAGCTATAGCCAAAATTACGAGCTACAATGCTGATGCACACTTTCAGTAGTTTTCCTTTGGCTTCTAAAGCTCATTTCCATCAGTCACAAAGGCATTTGTGACTATTTGACCAATGGTGTTACATTGGCCTACTGTCTTTTTCATAGGATGATAGAATCAGTAAGATTGGAAGGGACCTCTGGAGATCATCTAGTCCAAACTCCCTGCTCAGCACGGTCACCTACAGCATGTTAGACAGGGTTTCACCCAGGTGGGCCTTGAAGATCTCCAGAGAAGGAGACTCCACAACCTCTCTGGGCAACCTGGTCCGGTGCTCTGTCACTCTCACAGTGAAGAAATTCCCCCTCACGTGCAGACGGAACTTCCTGTGCTTCAACTTCTGCCCGTTGCCTCTTGTCCTGTCACATGGGGCAAATGAAAGGAGTTTGTCCCTGTCCCCTTGACACCCTCCCTTCAGGTACTTGTACACATTGATAAGATCCCCCCTCAGTCTTCTCTTCCCCAGGATAAACAGGCCCAGCTCTCGCAGCCATTCTTCATAGGGCAGATGCTCCAGCACTCTCATCATCTTTGTAGCCCTATGCTGGACTCTCTCTGTATCTCCATGTCTCTCTTGTTCTGGGAAGCCCAGAACTGGACACAGTACTCGAGATGAGGCCTCAGCAGGGCTGAGTAGAGGGGCAGGATCACCTCCCTCCACCTGCTGGCAACACTCTTCCCAATGCACCCCAGGACACCATTGGCTTTCTTGGCCACAAGGGCACATTGCTGGCTCAGGGTCAACCTGTCATCCACCAGCATTCCCAGGTCCTTCTCTGCAGAGCTGCTCTCCAGAAGGTCAGCCCCCAGCATGTACTGGTGCATGGGGTTATTTTTCCCTAGGTGCAGGACTCGGCACTTGCCCCTGTTGAACCTCAGGAGGTTCCTCTCTGTGCGTCTCTCCAGCCTGTCCAGGTCTCTCTGAATGGCAGCACAGCCCTCAGGTGTTTCAGCCACTCCTGCCAGCTTGGTATCATCAGCAAACTTGCTGAGGAGGCACTCTGTCCCCTCATCCAGGTCATTGATGAAGAAGTTGAACAGGATGGGACACAGTACCAAGCCCAGGGGTGTGCCACTAGCCACAGGCCTCCAACTAGACTCCACACCACTGATGACAACCCTCTGAGCTCTGCCTTTCAGCCAGTTCTCAGTCTACCTCACTGTCCTCTCATCTAACCCACACTTCCTGAGCTTACGTAGGAGGATGTTATGGGAGACAGTGTCAAAAGCCTTGCTGAAGTCAAGGTACACAATGTCCATTGCTCTCCCCTCACCTACCCAGCCAGTCATTCCATCAGAGAAGGCTATCAGATTGGTTAAGCAGGATTTCCCCTTGGTGAATCCATGTTGGCTATTCCTGATCACCTTCTTTTCCTCCATATGGCTTGAGATGACATCCAGAATGAGCTGTTCCATCACCTTGCCACTGATGGAGGTGAAGCTGACCAGCCTAAAATTGCCTGGGTCCTCCTTCTTGCCCTTTTGTAAGACTGGAGGGACACTGGCTTTCTTCCAGTCCTCAGGCACCTCTCCAGTTCTCCATGACTTTTCAAGGAGAATAGAGAGCGGCCTGGCAAAAACATTCGCCAGCTCCCTCAGTACCTGTGGGTGCATCCCATCAGGGCCCATGGATTTGTGGATGTCTAGCCTGCCCAGAAGGTCTCTAATCCTTTCCTCCTCAACCAAAGGAAAGTCTTCCCTTCTCCAGACTTTCTCCCTCACATCCAGGCTGCAGGATTCGGGAAGGCTGCCCTTAGCAGTGAAGACTGAAGCAAAGAAGGCATTCAGTAATTCTGCCTTCTCTGTATTGCTTGTCACTAGGGCCATTGCTCCATGCAGTAGGGGGTCCACATTTTCCCCAGTCCTCCTCTTGCTGCTGATGTGTTTGAAGAAGCCCTTCCTCTTGTCCTTAACATCCCTTGCCAGACTCAATTCCAACTAGGCCTTAGACTTCCTCACTGCATCTCTATATACTCTGACAGCATTCCTATAATTCTCCCAAGTAGCCTTTCCCTTCTTCCACATTCTGTGTACTTTCTTCTCCTGTCTGAATTTGGCCAGGAGCTCCTTGCTCACCCATGCATCTCTCCTGCCCCTTTTGCTGTAGTTCTTACTGATAGGGATGCACCACTCTTGAGCTTGGAGGAAGTGATGTTTGAATATTAGCCAGCTCTCCTGGATCCTCCTTCCTTCTAGGGCCTTAACCCATGGGATTCCACCAATTAGGTCTTTGAAGAGCCCAAAGTCCATTCTCCTGAAGTCCAGGGTTGCAATCCTGCTTGTTGCCTTATTTCTTTCCTGCAGTATCCTAAACTCCACCATCTCGTAGTCACTGCAGCCAAGGCTGCCCTCAACCTTCACATCTCTGACCAGTCATCTCTGTGGGTAAGGACAAGATCCAGCAGGACACCCTTCTTCATAGGCTCCTCCACCATTTGTGACAAGAAGTTATCATCAATGCATTGCAAGAGCCTCCTAGACTGTTTGTGCCTTTCTGTGTAGTCCTTCCAGCAGATGTCAGGGTGATTGAAGTCCCCCATGAGAACCAGGGCCTGTGATCGTGAGGCTACCTCCAGCTGTCTATAGAAGGCCTCATCAACTTTCTCATCCTGGTCAGGTGGCCTGTAGTAGACATCCACAACAGTGTCCCCCATGCTAGCCTGCCCTTTGATCTTTACCCATAAGCTCTCAACTGCCTCCTCCTCCACCCCTAGGCAGAGCTTGGTTCATTCCAGTTGCTCTCTCACATAAAGAGCAACTCCACCACCTCGCCTTCCTGGCCTGTCTTTCCTAAAAAGCACATATCTATCCATGACAGCATTCCAGTCATGGGAGTATCGCTCCGTGTCTCTGGGATTGCAATGAGGTCATGGCCCTGTGATCGCACACAGATCTCCAGTTCCTCTTGTTTGTTTCCCATGCTGCGTGCATTGGTGTACAGGCATTTCAAAGAGGTAGTCATGCCTGCAGGTTTCCCAGGAAGGGTGTATGGGGGCCCCCCATAACCATGTCCCAAACGCCCATCCCCAGCTGCATGCACCCATTGGAGGCCCAACAACCCAACTTGTGTTTTGTTGTCTATCCTGTCTGTATGACACCCCCCTTTCCCTTCCTACCTAGTTTAAAGCCCTCTTTACAAGGCTGGCCAACCTGTTGACAAAGGCAAATGTGCCCTGCTTGGTGAGGTGAATCCCATCTCTCCCCACCAGTTGTTGGCCTTCAAACCATGTTCCATGGTCATAGAATCCAAAACCCTGTGGCCAACACCAGCGGCGTAGCCAGTTGTTGATTTGGAAAATCTTCCTACTGCTCCTCCCATGCCTCCCCCTAATGGGCAGGACCTATAAGAAGACCACCTGGGCTCCCGGACCCTTGACCACCATGCCCAAGGCCTTGAAGTCTTCTTTGATTGTTTCTAGTTTGTTCTGTATCACTAGCACCCACAAGAAAGAGCAGCAGAGGGTAGTAGTCTGATGAGCGGACAAGCCTTGGCAGCCTTTCAGACGCACCTCGTATCCTTGCCCCCGGCAGGCAGCAAACCTCTCTAGAGGAGGGGTCAGGTCAGCAGATAGGCACCGCTGACCCCCTCAGCATGGAATCACCCACTACAACCACTCATTGCCTCTTCCAAGTGGTCACTCAAGGCACAGGCTCAGACAGCCCAGTTGCTTCCCTTGAGGTCAGGTCTGGGTTCTCCTCATCCTGGCGTGCACTAAACCTGTTCTTCAACCTGTAACTCCAGGTCTACAGGAGGATTAGGGACCTTTCTTCTTTTTGTTCGAGAAGCAACTAGCTTCCAGCCTTCTTCAACAGTGCTGTGTTGTACTATTTCACTCTTCACAGAGCCTTCCAGCAACTCCGCTGCTGCAAGGGACTGGGACTTCGGGAGCAGTACGGTCTCTGAGAATGCCCTGTCTATATCCTGCTCACAAAAATTTTCTCGCATGTTTCGCAGTCTACTGACTTCATCCTGCAACTCTTTGACTTGATGACACAAACCATAAACAACAGCGCACCTCTTGCAGGACAGCAGACCATCAGTCCAAGCCTTCTGGAGAGGCTCCAAGCACTCCCTGCAGCCTGAGACCTGTAGGGCAGCATCTGCTGCAAGAGGCTCTGTCTGAGTTGAAGCTTCTGACACAGCTGATGCAGCAATTCCCACAGCCACTGGCAAATATGCTTTACGGCGAGTTACAACCATGTTAGCAAGAGTGGGCACTGCTAGCACTGGAAGAAGAAAGATGTCCTCTTGCACCTAACTGCGCTCTTCCTGCGCAAACTGCTGCATCTGTTCGCTGCCTCTGTTTGCTGCGCTCCAGAATATTTAAGTATAGTACATTAGTGATAACACACATATATATGTTTATGTATATATATCAGCATAGAAATGCAAATTATTTAAATGTTTTTTTCATTTCAAATGTGTTGAAAGAACTTAGTGCTCAGTTGCACTTTGTCTTCTGAATTCAGTGAAGTCATAGGGTAGATGCAGAGCAATTTTCTTCTTGAAGTTATCTTTGCAGGGTGTATTAAAAGGTGGGAGAATCTTCTCTTCATTAAAAGTAAATGTTTACTTATGCACTGTGTGCATTTTCCTTTTACATCAACCATAGAAATGGAGATGGACATCAGCAAAAAGCTATTTTGATTAAAAATAAATAAATAAATGAATGAACTAGTAGCCATAAGTCCAAAACAGGGTCAGAAGCATGTGATTTCAAGGCTGGAACAATGTTAAAAATGGGATAATTCTGAGTTTTCCTTTTCCAATACTCGTACCCATAGCATTACAAAATTACATTCTTGATCATAGATAATGACAGACTGCAGATGCAGACTGCATGAACATCTGTATAAAAGTCCTACATTTGCTGCAGCAAATGGACTTGATACCTGTGTCAGAATTGCAAATATTCAAATTCAACAAATTGTAAGTGTCTTTGCAAGATTGAATTTTTTTTCATTTCTGTATGTGTGCACATTATCCATTTGAATCATATGACTTGATCTGTGCTTTAAAAGTCACATGAGAGGAAAAGAAAAAGCACCCAGCCTATGGGATATGTTTAAAACTCCAGCAATGGAAATCATCATTCTTCTTATGTGAAAAGGATAGGACTTTGTGCAAAAATGCCAAAGCTGAAGATCAGTTATTCACGAGAACACAGTTGGAAAAAAATCAGAGGAAGAAAATTCAGTCTCTACTAGCCTCCTAGATGTAGGTATGATGAGAAAAATTGGAATAACCAAGCTGCAGCAGATAAAGATATTTACTGGCTAACTCAAGCATCTTGCTGTTATGGTGATTACTAAACCCTGTAATACTGCATCTGCTGAGTGTTTATCCACTCCTTCAAACAACCTTAAAACCTGAGAACAGCATAGAAGTAATTTTCAGCTGCTATCTTTAGTGTTAAAACTTTAAATCAGAAAACTGCCACATGCATGTAGAGATGCTTAAATTTTTATTGTCAAGTAGCTGAATGCTGAACTGAATTACTGAACTACATGAGGCAACCACAGCAACTTAATTTGTTGCTTATTGATTTTTAACTCCTACATTTTCTTAGTTCTGGTATTGCTGATGCATAAAAAAACAATTAAGTACAGTAGATGAATGACTGCAACAAGAACTTTAGTAACAGAAAGATAGATTACTATTGAAAGGAAAATGTGTACATCACAACCTTGGCATGTAATAGAATTTTATGTAGCAGACATACAAATGTCTAGCTACACTACGAGAAACTTGCTTTATTGCCACATTTAAAACTTGGAGGAAGAGAAATCCTGAGTTGCTATTTCACTTATACTATGTAATAAATATGTTTCTAGTAAGACATAAAAGGCTAAAATGAAGCTAAAGTTTTAAAGCAAAACTGATTATCAAGTGATGCACTCTGCACCTGAAAGAAAACTAATAGAAAAGTCACTGCAATTAAGGGGAAAGACAAAAAAGAAGAAATCAGGAGCTTTGTCCTCAGAGTTTAAACCATTGTAAAGGAATATAAGAGTACAGTTCATCAGTTTAATGAGAATCTGCCAGTTCCTATCCAATAAGTATCTGATACATAAAAATAAGTGCCAACTTATCAGAGGAAAAAAGAAAAATGCTTGTCTGTTTCTGAGGCTTACTTTTACAAGAAAGGCAATGCTGATACTGAGCTCTATTTGAAGTGCAAGTGAAGCAGTTTAATCAGCTCCTTTCAAAGAAAGTGAATAGATAAAAATTACTAATCCTTTGGAGCTGCCTGCTTTGTGCAGTATGTTTCCTGAACGCAACAACTTTAGCGTGCCTTCTTGTTTGAAGGACAGCAGTAAGAGTAAAGACACTGAGCAACTGGGTCAGGCTTCAATAACCAGGTTTTAGAGGGCACTATACTAGCCATTTTTTTATAAGATACAGTGCCTCTTTTCTTAGTGGTTACAACAGAGCAGAATACATAATTTTATTGAATCACAAATAAGGGTTGCTGAGAATAAAAGCTTGGCCAGATCAACACTGTCTAGTATATGCTGTCTATATGCCCTCCTGAAAGCACAATACTTGTGACAGAATAGCAAAAGGAAGCAGAAGCATTATCTACTACCCTTATTGTTTTTTTTTCTTTTTTTCCTTTGTTCCTTTTTTTAAATAGAGAGCTACTAGTTTTACTTTTGTTCTTCTGTGTCCCAGTAAAAGTCCAGCCGCATGAAACCATCTGACACTAAGTTCTCTTACTGTTTGATAAATGAAAACTTTCCTTCTAATCTGATAAAAACATACCATTAAATCTGTTAATTTTTAGTGACAATGATATTCTTTTTTAAAAAAAATCTCAGTAGAGAGATTTCAAACCTGTGTTTTTTGTAGACCTGAAGTCAATAAATCCTTGTCGCATGTGTAGGGATTACCTTCAGATAGCTGAGAAACATTTTCCAATGAGAGAAGAGTATATTGCCATTTTATTAAATAGCATTACTCTTTTTCCCAAATGAGTAGGAAAAATAGTAGAAGCCATGACATTCCATACATTTGGAAATATCAGAGAACCTGAAATGATGATAAAAATATTGTATGAGCAATTTGTAATCAATGCCATGACTTTTTAAGATGATATAAAAGATAATTTTAAGATAATTATATAAAATCAAGTTTCAACATTCCTGCATTTGACCAAAAGCAAATCTATAGAGTAATTTCAACTGATACTTAGAAAGCTTTGTTTTGACACCATCACACTCTCCTAGTTAATTAAGGTTCAGCATGTTGGCTGTCAGCTTTACACTTATGTAGCCAATTTTGAAGAGAAAATGTCTTCTCAGGATACTTAGAATAGCATATTTTTCCTTAGTCAGCAAACGAGGATATGAATCTGATACTTTTAATCTGCCTGGTCTTTGCAAAGAGTATTGCCACTTGTCTTGATAATTCCACTTTCAGACACAGTAGCCCTTAAACTCTCATGTACCTAAAGGGTAATACATTTAGCTTCAGAAACTGACTGCTTTTTTTTTTTTTTTTTTTTTTTTTTTTTTTTTTTTTTGGCAATAGGTAAACCTAATGCTTTAATGAGGCAAGCAAATAATTTAAGATGTATACAAATAATAAAGCACTATTTGTAATACTACAATGACGAACTAAATAAATTAATCCTTGCAGGAAAATGAATATCTATTTTCATATTAAAATGCACTTCAGCTGGCAAGTTTAAACCCACTACAAGATCTCAAAAAAAGATTTTCTTCTGTTGTCCTTTAACAATAAATTGCCAAGAACCTAATTAGATTTTTCCAAAATATTATTCTAGTTATTACGAAAGGTGATCATACTTGCTCCTGTTTTCTTTATAGGGTCAGTATACTGCTCTTTATTAAAAGACTGAAGAAGCTTTCGTGGACTCTTCAACCTAAAAGATATATTTCATAGTGCTGATTGATAGTTTGCAATTTGACTCCTATTTTTCATTCCAGAGTGTATATATATATATATATATATATATATACATATATATATATATATATATATATATATATCCTCTGTCACAATCTCAGCTTGACTATTTTCACCCTTTAAAAAATAAGTCATTTCTTCCTTTGACTGTTTATCCTATAGAGTGGCATTGAGGGATTTGTAAAATCTTTTCTCAGTGCATCAGCTGTGACATAAAATATGTATATAATTCTCATGCTTATGAGTGTGTTCTCAATTTCAATGCAGTAGTTTAAAAACTTTCTCTACCATGAGATACAACTATAAAAGGAATATTCAAAATGCTTGAAATTGGAATGTGGTCTTGTTATTAAATAGTCTATTAGAAAGTAAGCAGGTTAAAATTGAGCGCTTTTTAAGTCTTTTTTTCTGTCTTTTTATGTGAAAGCTGTCATTGCTTTCTAAAGTAGTGCATGTAATGAAGGCAAGTAATGCAGAAAGAACACTAAATGACACTGTGAAACCAGAGTCTAACATCTCCGGATATAATCCATGTCTCATAACAATATTTCTTACTGTAAGACAGAAAGATTTTCAACCAGATTTTTCAAGGCAATCTAGGATTTTACTGTAGGAATAACTGGGTAAACATGAACCATTAGCAAAAATATATTATTTTCTAGAAGCAACAATTTTCATAACTCTGATTATAACGTAAAACTATTATTTTCTTGATCACTATGAGAACCACTTTTATGAGAGGTGTGGAGTACAAGTATATTAAATCAGGAATGCAGAATTTGCATGGGTGTATATCAGAAGTTAAGTATATAAGCACATTTATAAGACAACATTATCACCATCCAGATGAAGAAAAGGGAAACATTTTTCTCTGTTTGGAAACAGGAGTCAAAGTTAACAGAAGAGAATAATAAGGGAATTTCATACTGAGGGGACAGCTGTGTTTCAGAAAAATGCAGAAATGGTAATGGCATGATCTTAAAGGCCCCAGTTTCACAGGATAGTTTGCTGTCGAAACAGATGAGAATAAGCTATTTTAGGTTTAAAGGCACCTCAAGTGTGTACAGCCTGCACTGGCATCAGAGCAGTAAAGCTACATATCCATGATGAGTGAGAACCCCTAGGGCCCATCGGTCAGCTCCTTCTGAATCCTTCCTTGTAACATGTATCAATCAATTGGCTTAAAAAGAAACACTTTGTTTTTCTTAAATTTTGCAAGTACAGAAAAATATGTCCTGAATCATTCTGTCTGCTGAGATTTACTTTGGAATCTTTTTATTTCCTAACCTCCTAAAAAAGTGTGATCACAGGAGGGCAGTGTTTTTTTCAAGGAAACTACTCCAGGCAACTTCCCTGAAATTTCTCTGAATTGCTATTTATAATTCACATTGTATAGCAATTTAGCTTTCAAACTAATAAATCTGTTTAAGAGCAAGCTGCTCTTTTACTAATCAACAATGAAAAGAGGAAGAAAATTCTTATTCTGTGTAATTATACTCTGAAAAAATAAGAATAAAAAATAGGAAGCCTATGAAATGAGCTTAATCCTGCAACCAGAGTGCCTCTACAGTGTGAATAAGAAGATAATAGTTTTAGTATCAACAGAATGCTTAAATGCTTACTTGGAATTAGGAAACCTTTTGATATGAAATTATGTATTTTGCGATGAGACGAGTTAGAGTCAGGGGAGCTGAAAAGCAAACTCTTTCTGTTGCTCTTTAACCTATGTGGGAAAAAAACCACAAATTTATGATTATTGGTGATGAACATTATAAAAGTTGAAATTTATATTTGCTTTATATAGGATTACAGCCATTCAGATAAAATATCCTTGTCTATAGAGACTGAAGGAACTTTTGAGATATTTTATTTCCATCTGTTTCTATGTATACTGCAGCAGCATCTGCAACAGTACTAAAACTGATTCTTGTATTTTAAAAAATGCTATCAAAAGCAAGAGATTGAGAAAGGCTACATTGGTAACAAAAATGAGCCTAACCCTGTCTTCATTTAAAATCCTAAAATATCTTCCTTCTTTTAAGGAATATCTTATAAGCAAAATAAATTTGTGAACATCTATTCACTACAGGATGAGTAGTCCTGACTACAGGATGATTTTTGGTCAAAATATGTTTCATTTTGAATTTTACTATGTTTTTCTTACTACAGACTGTCTCTTTATGAAATGATTTGTGCTACTGCATTATATTTAAGCCAAAATATTTTACTTCTTTAAACTGTGTTATGTGAACAAATGAAAACTATGATCTCATTCCAAATTGGTAGAGTTGGAAATGTTGTGATGTGCTTTTCAAAGGCATCTGGCATTTAAAATGTTAAGTACTCTTTTAAATTCAGTTTCTCCTCAAAGCACTCAAGGTGCACAAAAATGTCTGAAAAGTGTTTAGGAGATGCATCCTTGCCCTAGGCCTGTTATTCTGCAGGATTTACTGATGAAGAGAAATATAGCTTACCTAATTGTCACAGATGCACAAAGATTTAAATGGCAGAGAGCTTTGCTATACTACTACTAAAACTCAATTAGCTTTACAAAATGATACTAGAGCCAGTGTTAGAACAAGGATTCAGGAGACATTTTGTCTGGTTTGTCAGTGTGAACTAAGAAGTTTCTGCTACAGCTTCGATTACCCCATCTGTTCTAGTTAGATTCCCGGGGGCCAAACATCCGGTTTGGCCAGCCAGCACAAACTCACACGCACACGCACAAACATTCTTCAGTAGCAAGCAGTTTATTAGTAGATACTTACAAACAGACCGACCCGATGGTAATCTCGAGAAGAACCACCTCTATGCTTGTCCCGATCGTCTGCATGGCGAGAGGGAGAGTCGGCAGGCACAACCTTTTCGGGCATCCCCGAGGAGGCAACATGATCCTCTGTTGTGTAGCAGCCTCTCCCCCCTTTGGAAAACTCCGGCATTTATGATTTCTTGCGGTAGGCGGGAGTACCGGCACCTGGGGCCAGCAAGTGCCGGGAGTCTAGCCCAACTCCGCCCCGGTTGCATAACCGGGCTGTGATACTGCGCACACGTGCAGACCTATTTCGGGGGCCACATTTGACTTTGGGGGTCGCTATTTCACTACTCTTCAGCTTCTGACCTTCATGTTGACTGCTTCTCATGGTGATTCTGTGGCTTCCAGCCACAGAATCTATATGTGACCAACCGCTGCTCTTTCTCACAGATTTCCATGACCTTGTTAGTTACTTGTTTGTATCCCGCTTAACACAGCGGTATTGTTCTAGGCACTAAAAAGTTACAGAACTAGACTATTCTCACCAAGTAGCAGGTGGTACAGATACAAAAGTTGCAACACGGACCATTCCCATCAAGTATCACGTAGCACGGATACACCATCAGAAAAAGCCGGATAACTTAATAGTGCATGGAAACAAATGAATTGATAAAAAGTTTCACCAGAAATACAGTATTAATTCATTTGTGGCTAAGCAGTGTCAACAGATTCTTTCAAACCTGAGTCAGTACAGCTATGAATGAAATCTGATTCACCTATGTAAACCAATTTCACTACTTTCTGAACATGCCAGCATGGAATGAACCAAATGATTAACACATTTAGCACTTTACAGAATCATGGAGATTCCTAAGAGGATCTCTTAGTGCCTTTGTCCAATTGCTAGTACCTTCTTTACAAAATCAGGATACTAACATGATTATACCAGAAACACAGCTTCCTTAGTCCCCTCAGGGAATTAATTAACCTGTTCTATCTGGGATCCCGTAATAATCCTCTTAAATAATGAATTGCTGTATTTAATGTTGCTATGGAGGTCCAACAAGTATAATGAAAAATCATGTTTTGGAAAACCCAGTAACAACACATTTATTTCCTATCTGAATGAAAGGACAGACTGCAGGAGATGAAAAAAGAGAAAAAAGACTTTTCTCTCCCTTCAGACGGTGAGGCGTATGAATGCACAGTTTCCTTCCCGCAGGTTATCAAGCGTTCCACAGAATTGTATTACTTAACTCCAACGTTTCTATCATCACCTCCATAAATCAGTGATCGGAATTCATGAAAACATCCCTGATTTAGCTATGGCTTAAAAGCTCCAGAGTGCAGTTGGAAAGCTAATCATTTTGCAACATCAATTTTGTACTGTCCCTACAATATTTGCCCTCACCGAGGGCATAACGAAGGTAGGAAACAATGTACAAACAAGCCCATCCCTGCACGACTGTACTCTGGCTGGTACAGTGCAGTGTGACACCCCTCTCCTCTTCTGGACCACATGAACTATGATAGGGTTGTCCCTTATTCCATAAAATAAGGGTAAGCTTCTCAGAGCATAAGGGTCCTCTGAGGAAGGGTCTGTTCACAGCTCAGTAACTAAGCTTCAGCCAAAAGCTTATTGCACCAGAGAGGTCTATTGAGCTGTTGTCACTTGATGGTGATGGGAGTACTATTAAATCCGTTGGTAGGTATACATTTCCAGCAGCTTTTGCTGATTTTATCAGTAACAGGTCTGTGCTGCAGAGAGCTCTTACTTTCTTCTTTATATCAGTTTTATGAAATAACTAATTAAATCAGTTTATTTTTGATGCTTTCCAAGCAATTTATGGTGGGTCACTTCTAAAGAAATATAAAGAAGCAATAGGACATAATTTTCCTATGAGTAAATTCAAAGACAACTGAAAATTCAAACTCTTGGCTGAAGATTAGGGCATCTGCTATATCACATTTACGAGCACTTAATGTTCACACATCAAAAAGTTCATCTTTTGTTCCAGATGCACTTGTGTGGCATCATAGGGATATGACTGTAAAACAAGTTGTGTGATACTTCATCTGACAGTTTGGAAATGCTCTTAGTAATTTGTATCAATTAAAGCAAGTGTCATGTAAAATGCTGCCATGCAAAGGCTTTCTTTTTGGAATCACATGGCCCAAGTAAGTTATTAAATGAATACAAGAAACAAAATACTCTAAGAACCACTTCTATGCTACTGCTACAGCTCAGTGGTTCTTCTATCTGTTAGCTAGAAAAATAATACAGACTGATCTGTATTATTATCAAACTGCATTCAAATCCTGCTGGAACTTATATGAATTAAAAAGGCTTCTGAGTTTATTTATATCTGAAGTCGGTATCCACAAAGTTCAGACCTCTTTAATTCTTCTTGAGATTATCCAAACAGACTCAAACTGCTTAGTTAATCTACTTTAATTTTGTACAGAGATATTTTGAATTAGGAATCTTTATGCCTTTCAACTTTACATGCATTTTTTTCTTTCATAAATTAAAAAAAATAATCTTATGAACCTACACTAAATAAAAGTTTTTCATAAGCACAAGACTTGTAAGAGAGCCATTTTCCTGATGATACTCAAACCTAGTTCAAATTACCCAAAAGTATTTTTCTAGAAGATTAGTTAATCTGCACTAGATTCTCTTCTGTAGAAACACTTTTTCATAATTTGAGTGGTCTCACTCAAGTTTAACCTAACTTACAAATTTTATGTAAACTGAGACCTTTTTAATTCTGAACGAGTAAAAATACTACTCAGTCATTAAAAGAAGTTTAACAATCTACTTTAAAATTTTATTCATATTTATTTATCTGAATTAACAGGTCTTATATTATAGAAAAAAAAATTAAACTAACATGCTCTTCTGAACAGTTAATTTACCAAAACAAATATTAAGATTCTGAAATAGCAATATGTAATCCTTTCCAAAATTTTTGAGATGTTATCTGATTCATTAATTTGGGTTTATTGATATGAAAGTTAAATATATATATAATATTAATATCTAATTCCCACTAAATTGTCATTCTTCCTGTTGTAAAAAAAAAGTCCTCCAAAACTTGAAGAAAATACTATTCCTTCATTAAAAGTAAATGGTAAATTCCACACTAATATTTTATATGAGCAAAGGTCAGGGACTTACAGAATTGATCAAAATTGCTTTCAATGGGTTGAGTTCATCCTTAAGAATATATTCAGGATTCTGGATATCTGAAAGAAATTAAAAAATCAGTGCCATTTCCAGAGCTAGTGAGTTTCAGTGCTGCAAGCCCCAAAGCTGAATTCCAATCCATAGGTTTGTCTGGCTACTGTAAATGATTTTTCACAAAGAGCAGAACCCAGCTGTGAGTGTGGCAGAAAGAGCAATCTAAAGGGAAAGAAATGGGCCAAAAACAGTGCTTGACATAAAAGCTCTGTTAGTTGCAAACTTTCTGTGCAGTCTCCATTGAAGAGTATACAAAACTAGTAAAGAAAACTCTGTGACTCAAAGCTCAAATGCTACTGGCTTTATATAGTAGCCTGAGGCAGCATTTGCTTAGCTGCAATCATTTTCTGAAAATAAAAATAAGTGCGATAACTGTCCTAGCAATAAGAAGAGTGATGACCTCTTCCAGGGTAAAAGAAGAAGGAAAGACGGTAAAAATGGCAGCAATTATTTTGTATTGTTGCAAAATGTAAAATTGTCGTCCTTGTAATGGTCAAGAACATAGCAATTGGCAACAGCAATCATAATTCTTATCTAAATGGCATTTTATCGACTTAATGAGATATTGCTTTAACAATCAAATCCAAAAGAAGAATATTTAATGCACATACATTTTAGTCACTCTTAAGAATATTATTTTCTTAATATTTGATATTTTAATTTTTAATTCTAAAAGTATCACTTTCCATAGAAACCTTAGGGCAAAATTGGTAAAACTGAGCTTTGAGTAGCACATTTCCAAGTAATGCAGAATAAGGAACCTCGCCTATATACTTTCCCTAGCAAGTTTTCTGCCTCAGTAACTCGTTCACGCCGTTTCACATTGATGTTTTCATCTTCTGCAACTCTTTTGGGAGACAGGTTAGCATGCAAGTGCAAGGAGAAACAGAGCATTTTTCCCTTTTAAATTGTTTTGTCCTTAGCACGAAAAAAATATACCTCTATGGTCAATTTAGATTCATATAATTAAAATAATATGAATTCTAATTAATGCCTCCAGTAAACCTTTGGGACTTTTGGCAGGTTGTGTGAAGCAGCAAGTGATGTGCTGGTTTAAAGTCTGTACTGATTCCAGGATATCAGTCATAACTTCTCAAGACTTTCATGCAAATAGTTCCTGGGCACGCAAAAGGTAACCTAGTTAAAATGATTCACCAATCTCCACCACAAACAACAACTAAATCTCCCCAAAATGGAGTAAGTGCTATTCCAGTGGAAATGAATTCTTTGCAAGGACAATGGTTGAGCACAGCAAGGAGTTGCCAGGAGAGGCTGTGAAATCTCTACCAGGGAAGATTTTTCAAAGCTCAAGCAGATGATGTGCTGTATGACCCTATCTAGCTTTGAAGCTAGCCCTGGTTTGAGCAGGAGGTTGGTAGAGGTGACCTACCGAGATCCCATTCAACTTAATTTTTTCTATGATTTCTATGGTGTATTTTTCTAGCTAAAAGACTAAATAGGTTTTAAAATAAAAGAAAGTAAATTGAAGAACAAATGTGTATGTGCAGAGAAGTAGGTATGTGTACAAAGCAATTCTTTTTTTTTCCCCAACAAGAATGACAAGGAAGATTTTAATAGCAAAAAAGTTGATAATGGCTGTTTCTGAGTGAAGAAGATAAAATGGCTGTAACTAGAAAAAAATTGCATATACTGCTCCAAAAGTTGGAGTGGTGATCATAAAAGACTGTACTTCAGAAATGGTCTTCTGAAAACCATTCCTGTTCATTTTAAGAAGAAAGAAAATTTCTATAGCTTACTAAATCCTTCTGTATTGAGTGAATGGAGGAATGTACATATTACAAACTGCTTGATAGAACTGGTCTTCTAAACTGAAAACATGGGAACTGAGTGAATGCATGCAATAAAAATATAATCCTAACAGAATTAAAGGTCAAAGTTCAGTTGTTAAAACTGAAGTGGGTGAATAACTGAAAGAACGCCATGCACTATATCCAGCTGGAAGAACTGCAAAGTTTAAATAGACTATGGAAGAAAACTGCAGAATTACATAGGAAAAAATATTGCTCATAAATTCCCCTTTCTCTGCTTACCAAATTTTCCTCTTCACAAAGAACATTTAGAAGACCATGTGTATGTGGATACTATTTAAATACAGAGAAAGAAAGAATAATAGTACAAAAACAAATTCTACCATATATTTGTTGGGATAATGGTTTTCCTATTTGTATTGATGACAAAATTCGCCCTTTTCTATATTGCACCTTCAAGAATCTTTAATTAAAAAAAAAAAAAAAAGCCTAGAAAATTAGCAGGAAACCAAAGAGTTTTTGCAATCTGCTTGCTTACTATGACTATTGAGATTTCTCCCTTTCTGCTGGAAGAACAGTTCCAAACTCTTCCTCATTTGCTCACTCAGCAGGATCTGAGACAAGTGACAGTCCAGTATCTGAGTACTGCACAGGAGTGCAATGGGATGGTGCTAGTATTTTCTAGCCAAAAGAGGCCTGTTTAAATAAATGCTACTCAAAAGGAGAAGTTTACCAGAGTCCTCACAGTTTGTTCAGAAAATAAGCAGAATAAAAGAAGCCAGTATCAAAGTCAGTCGATGGCGGTGTGGAGGAATCCCTGTCCGCAAAGCCCAGAAGTGGATTAATTAAGCCAACTCTGACTACAGATTAAGACGTTTCTCTTTCTCTCAGGGTACGTAGTGGTCACCTTTGTTTGAAGTATACATGTGATGCAGTATGACTCCCTCAGTAGCCATCAGTGCTTCCCCCCTTGCACACTTCTCCCCCAGGCTATCCAAGGGTAGCTGAAGAGTGATGCTGAAAAGATTATTAGGCTGACCTGGTTTATGTGGCCCATGTTATTTAATTTGTCTGAATGGTGCTCGAGGCAATGGCTGTGTTTCAAGTATCTTGATATGTGCATAATCTAATAAATTTTTATCTCTACCAAACCTTGAACTACTGTTACGGAAAAGAACTTACTCTGTATGTGAAAGAGAAATCTTACCATGTGCATCCAGATCCTAAATGTACATAGACTCGTTAAGGCTTTATTACTAGCTACAAAGTATTGTCAATAATCTTGTACTTTCACTGGATGTTCATTGATTAAACTGTTTTAAGACATCAGTTAATTGCTACCAATTAGCAAGTTTGCAAAGGCTATGAACTACAAAACTGTGAACTGGAGTATTAAGCCATTTGATGAGGTTTATAATTAGAGAGGTGTAGTAGGCCTCCCACTAAATGGCTTAGTGTCAGAATTTATTTCAATTTGTATGCTAGCAGTAAGATTATCAAGTACTGCTTTTACTCACACAGTGAGTAAAACATTGAGAAAATAATTAGGTGGACAGTTTTGCTGTTTTGCAGGACTGTCCTCATTTATAATAACTCCTAAATTTTACACAGAATATAACTAGGGTGGGATTTTTTATTTCACTCTCATCATACCTGGAATACTTCACATATGTTGGGGGGGGACTTTCTTTATTTTATTTTTTTTTTATTTTTAGCCTTCAGAGTACAAGTAAGCAAATGTCACAATCATTTTACACCCAGGGAACAAAGCACAAATATGTTAGGCTAGCGTTTGTAGAACAGGTATTCTCCATTACTGATTCTCAGGATGAATAGCTAGAGCTTGATATTTTGTTGGATCTCTTTCTTCACTTTTAATATATCTTATGCTCACCTGCTGCTTCCATCGCAGTTTTAGGCATTCTGCTTCAGCCAATATAGCTGCATCCTCTTCACATAGTAAATCTGATTCAAACAGCATCATTACTTGAAGTAGGTAAAGAACACATCATGTTCTCCTGGACAGTGTGTGGCATGGGGAATGACATGCGTGCCCTTTTTTTCTCTGAAATCCCTTGCTTTACATGATATGTACAATTTTGGAAAAGAAAGAATGCAGGAGACTTCCACGTTATACAGGCTGATTTAATTTATCTACTATAAAGGAAGCAGACGCATAACAGAAAAACATGACATCTAATGGTCTAATTAATATAATCACTTCCTAATAACATGCAGTAAACGCTGCAGGTTCAGCGTTTACTTTCATCATCATTTGTGCAAATAAATTTGATGGATCAAATGTTGACAAGAACCCACAGCAATGGTGACCTAATCAAAACCTTTTTATCAAGTCATGAATTTCCTGCTTGAAGTCTAATATTGGAGGAAAAAATCTGCATTTATTGTCTCTTTCTGGACATGAGCTGGAAATAAAATGATTCACATTCTGAAAGAGAGAAAGAAACAACAGTTGAAAGTGATGACTACAGTTTCATGTTTCATGCAACATAAATGAAACTGTAGTCATTACTTTCAACTTTTTTTTTTTTTTTTTTTTTAATACTTGCTGCCCTATATTGAGTGAAAAACTACGGAATAGCCTCTCACAGAGCAGAGGGATCCTATTGTAAGTATTTTTTATTAATCTTCAATAAAAAGAGCTGCACTAGAATTACAATAGTGTGATGCTGCAGGCAGCCTTTCAAAGACTGCATGGCAATACATAGGTCATCAGCACACCAACAAGTACCTGCGAGATCAAGCTTGGATCCCTATGCACCTTCTGAAAGCTAACTGCACTAGGTTTGCAACTGTCCAGACTTAACCAGGAAATTATTGTGCAATATAAATGCATTTCAGTAACTGAGGCAATTCTGGTGAGAATATGTACTTCCTTATGCATGTGTCTGGCTGTCAAAGCTCATCAGTTTTGCTCAACAGAGTATTTCAAGCAATAACTGTTGTGAATTTATACTATAACCAAACTAGTATTTAGTTTTTGAATCCAAACAAGGAAAGATATTTATCCCAGCTACCATGGCTCTTACCAATTTCACATTCAAAAGAGTTTGGCCACATGCCTTAGAAAATTATAACACTTGCATAACAAGATTTGCATTTAGCGAGAGCTACTGTTATATGAACTATTTTTATAGTGAGTTCAAAATTACCTTGCAATACACAGTGCCAAAGAGGGTAGACTGGTCAGTCCATGTTCAGTGAATTCTGCTTCTTATTCTGAAAATCTGCTACCTCCATTTTTCACTTTTACCTTCTCCCAGGACCAAGAACAAATATAAAAAGGCATGCATTTGCTAACAGCTTCTTAAAATACTTGTCAGTAAGAGCAAATTAAGAGGGAGAGGATAGAAGATAACAGGACTTTTTGCAGTACAATCTATTTCTATGAAACATATCTTGGAGCTTGTTGGAGGTTACAGCTCTGCCTGCACAACCACTTAGAGCACATATATTTCACTGAGTGCCAGCAGGAGGTCAGAAAAGAAGATTGTTGGAACCCTTAAACTTAACTGCCGTCCTCAGAATCAGATGCACAGTGCTGTAGTCCAAAAATCTGTGAAGGTAATTCCTCGCCTACAAGTGTATTTCTCTAATTTTGGTGCTTAGCTGCTCACTCTTGTTCTGAAGTTTATATTGCACTGATATTCCTTAAGAGCCCTTCATATTTTTGGTCTCACTGAATTACATACACACAAAAAAAATAGCTACCTAGCAGGTCCGAAGAACCACAGTTTACTTTGGAAATGGAGACTTGAATTGAAATAGAAGAAAAAAACACTCTGAATTTTTAACTAAAGTTTAAGGTAAAATTTAGATTTAGATAGAATGACCATAAAACAAAGTCTTAAACCTGACCAAGCTTTGATTTGGTTGATTTAATTCCAGAAGATTTTACTCAATATCTGTACTCAATGTACACTCATGGCCAGGAAGGCCAGTGGTCTCCTGGGATGCATTAGGCAGAGCATTACCAGCAGCTGGAGGTAGGTGATGCTTCCTCTCTACTTAGCCCTAGTGTAGACAGTCCTGGAGCGTTGTGTCCAGTTCTGGGCTCCTCAGTACAAGAGAGATATGGAGCTACTGGAGCGAGTCTAGCAAAGGGCTACTAAGATAATTAAGGGACTAGAAGATCTCTCATATGAGGAAAGGCTGAAAGAGCTGGGACTGTTCACACTGGAGAAGAGAAGGCTCGGGGGAATCTTAGCAATGTGTATAAATATCCAAAGGGAGGGTGTCAAGAGGATGGGGCCTGACTTTTCAGTGGTGCCCTGTGATATGACAGGAGACAATGGGCACAAACTGAAACACAGGAAGTTCTGCCTGAACTTAATGAAAAACTTCCTTACTGTGAGGGTGACTGAGCACTGGAAGAGGTTGCCCAGAGAGGCTGTGGAGTCTCCATCCTTGGAGATATTCAAAAGCCAAGTGGACATGGTCCTGGACAGCCTGCTCTGGGTGACCCTGCTTGAGCAGGTTGGTTGGACTAGATGAACTAGATCTCTAAATGTCCCTTTGAACCTCAACTGCTCTGTAATTCTGTGATTCTTTGGTGTCAATATTAATGTTGTCCCTTGACTAGGGACTCAGTCAACCTAGAAAACTCCTGAGGCGCTAGTTTCCACTCTCTTCTATTGTCCATCTAGACAGCACAAATGGTCCAGAGTGGTCCAGACAATCTGTTCACTCATATTACTTGCAGTTCTGTGACCTTTTCATAACAACTACTTAGGCTGTTATGCTCAAACATTTTGACATCATTGGACTACATCCTTAGTTTCTCTTCAGAATTCAAATTGTACCTAATGATTTTCATGGCTTCAGAGCAATTTTTCAATACAACTGAAATCAACTATCAAGTAGTTAATTTAATTCAGCCTTTACAGCCTGACTAACCACTGTATTTTTTCTGGATTTTAATTCATAGCAGAAACCTCAATACCACTTAAGCTTTCTAAGTGTTACCTCTGATCATTAAAAATAGGATATGAGTATTGTCTGTAAATATATCTAGAATGGAAGCTGTTTAGTCAAAGGACAAAATAAACCAGCCAATAGCGGGTTTAGCTTAGAAACTGGAATACCGGTGATCATTAGAGCAGTCAGGTTCTGTAACAGACCTCTGGTGAGAATAGCAATAGCCAAAATGCTTATAAGAAGGATATTGATGACTTTACATAAAGGAATATATAGAACATGAGGCCTACAAAATGAGAACTGGACTTAATGGCCCCGGTATAATTTTCCAAGGTATTGAAGAAAAGTCTGAAACGCATAGCTCTATGAGAGAGTAATTGTGAATTATCCTTCACTTTGATAGCATCAAAGAGACAGATGGTGACTGTCTTTCAAGGGAGACAGTGTCTCTAGATAAATAAAAATTTCAGGCCAGTTTCCTAACCCACCTAATACATAACAACATTCCTCCAACTCACTGATTGCTCAGATGAGATATCAAATGACTATACATCCTGAACTATTTCCATAAATATATAGTTTTATAAATCTTGTATAACTATCTTGTTTCCATTTAGATATATGCCCATGATTTATAGTCACTTACTTTTATCTTTGGTTTTTAGTTCCTCCACTGAACTTTCTGTCTGTTTTCCAAAAATAGATGGTGGAATTTAAAAAATAGCACTCCTAAGCAGTGTAGTATTTTCCCTCTTAAGAAATAGATGTAGCTATGCAGGTTCCATGTAGTTATTAAACTTCTAAACCCATTAGTGTTTGCCTACAGATGGCAACAATTTTAAATACTAGTAGTGTTAGGAATGCATAAAATAGACTTCAGAGTTCTAATCTGAAGTTCTCTACACCACCTACTGAGTTAAGACCAGAAACTAAAACCATACAGAAGGTCCTTTGCTACTCTGTTATTGGAAGGCAAAACAATTAAAAACTAGTTATTAAAAAAAAATCAAAGAAGCCAGTTTGAGAGAAAAAATAAAATTATGCAGTTTTAAGTTAAGTGGAGTCCTTGTTCAAATTCTAGACATTCTTGTCAACCTCTTCTGAAGAGGCATTTCATTTTCCAGGTAAGTTCACCACTGCTCAGCAAGGATGAGGCTTGTGGGAACAATAGGCTGCTGGAAGTTCATTATGTTATCCATGGTGAAATGCTAACATCAGACAGCCATATGTTGCAATAAAAAGTTTGAGAGACAACAAGCACTGAACAAAACAGTGGGGACGCAGAGCTGTATCACAGCATGAGCATCACCAGATTCTGAGACATCTTGCACCTGCAATCCCCCAAAACAGGGTAGGATGGAGTAATTGCAACATTGGGCAAATCACATTATGCCAGATGGCCATAAAGGAACCCCACACTCTCTTTCGCAGTCCTCTCCTCCCTACTCTTCTCTTTCTCTTGGGAAAATTTAACATTATCTTTTGCATAAAACTCCAAGTGGTTTATGCAATATACAATATGCAGCACCAAAACAAACTTCTCCTCTTGTCAGAATACATGGGCTTCAGTCAGTACTCAGCAAAGAGAAGATGAAATCTCCTTTGCTATCTAAAGTCTCTGCATTTACTGGAGCAGAACCAGCCACAGAGCAAAGTTTATAACCTACCCTCAGAAAAAAAAAAAAAAAAAAAAAAAAAAAAAAAAAAAAAAAAAGCTGCATCTGTAGCAAGTCCAGCTGCTCTCTAGTCGGGGATATTATCTCTACCCAGCCCTGATTTAATCACAGGAGTTCACACAAGTTGCTCTTAAAAACAGATCATTAATATTTGACACAAACTATGTGGCATAGTGTGTATTTTTTTTCAGCACATTTCCCAAAAGATACCAGGCAAAGCCCCATTCATAATCTTCCTTTTAAATTATAGTGCTACATCAGCCCATTCAGTAAGCAATTAGGTCTAACATTTGATCAAAGTAAAAGGAAACACAGTCTTGCCTCCTTTGGCTTAATTACTATTGAAAAAAAAAACATTTTGGAAAACAAACATGCATTTTAACTACTTATAGAACAAGAAGGGAGGGACAAAAACCTCTGGAATGTGATGTTTATTACAAGTCAGTGTTCTTACGCATAAAATTACTGCTTTCCAGAAAGTAGCCTACATCTTTGTCAAAGTGAGTAGGTTAGAATAATTGATGAGACTTTTTCAGAAAACAAACATCTAATGTCTGATGCCATCTTTAGCAAGTCTTTTTGTAATTAAGAAAAAGATCATTTTTATGTGTTTCTACAGAGGTTTTAGAAAGTTCTTTTCTTAACTGTATGTAGAAGTCATTGATTTCTGACTTGGGATAAAATCATGTTTCACTTAGGTAATCTGCACAGTAATGAAGACCTAGACAACTGCCGGCAAGGTTTGCTGTAATGATATTCCCAGAATCATCATCTGTAACAACAGGACTTTGGGAAAGTCTGGGAGTCCACTTCCCTATCTGATCCCTACATTTTAAATGCCAAAACTGCTTTTTACCTGTATTAGGACCTCTACTTATTAACCAGGAGCTTAGCCACACATAGTAAAACTGTACAAATATATGACATGATTAGTTCTCTGACACCACAGACAAATAAATTAGCATAGATGCTACAAAATGAACCCTGGGACAGCAGCAGACAGAAAGATGTCCTGTGATCTAATATCAGCAGCACATACATGTGAGCTTATATTGGTGTGTGGCAGAAAAGTTCATTACAATCTCTAAGCTTCTGTTTCATGTATCTCCCTATAATCACTTGAAATATTGATTGGAGTTCCTTTCCACTACAGATTTCAAATGGTGGCCATCAGGTAATTTCATTTGCTGTGAAGTGTTACACTGGAGTCTATTTTTCTTGACTAGAAAAGAGTGGGATAAAGTGACTTTTTTATAACTTCTAGCCACAAAATATGGTATATTAAAATTCACATTTTTTTATACAGTCACTCTGTAGTTGCACATTTTTTCTTACGGGATATTACCATATAGCATCATAAGCTTGAATTTCCTATGCTGCAAACTGAGATTTGACAGGAAAAGAGATACAGGCAAGATACAACAGTAAGTGCTACTAATAGGATATGTTTCCATAAAAAAAAAAAAAAAAAAAAAAAAAAAAAAAAAAAAAAAGCTACATATTGATGTAGCTGAGTAAGAAAATATGTTTTTTAGATTGAATGAAGTAGAATTGCTACCAGTATTCTGCTTAGTATTCTCATTTGGCTTCATAAGATGTAATTTTTCAACAGTTTCACTGTTTAGGAAAATTCTACATGTATCAGCCTAGAGCACTGCAGAGATTAAATTAATGACGTCTCAAGACATTGATACCAAAACATTAAGAAAAAAAACCATATAATTTGTGGATTCATCAGAGGTAATTTATGCTGAAAATTAATGTACATAACAGCTTTCCAGCTGCTATTGAAACTACCCTGTGCTTACACAGGTGCTGAAAGTTGTCATGTGAAGGGTTCTGACGAGAGCTCCATAACACCACCCACCAGCTGCACGGAGAGCTGCTGGCTGGAGTGGGGTCTTGCCCCTCTGCTTTCCCAGGCCAAGGCTCCAGTCAGGAATTCACTCCACTTCCACGTTTGCGTAGGTACCGTGCTGACTGCATGGCAAGCCTTTTCCAGAAACTAAATGGCAAAGAACTAACCCAGCAAAAAATAAATCCATTTCCTTGGTTTAGCTATTTGCACTGGTTCACCGTAGACCCAGATGAACACTGGTGTTGACACAGGAGTAGCCAGCACACACAGTTCGCAAAGAGGCTTCAAAGTTGGGTGGAAGCAGGACCATCCCTGTGAATAAAAGCTAGCTATTAGATCATGTTCATTATATTATGCACTTGCAGCAGAAGAAAAGTTTAGAAAAGTATCTTATATGGTGCTGTAAACAATCCAATCTCTATCAAAACCTACAGTACTGCTACATCACATAATTTCCTGTGAGAAAATTCAAGCCTCACTTCTTGAGAAAATTATATATTCTACAATCGGCCTTCATAACTACTGGAAAGAGTGAGCAAGGTGACCAAATGTAGATTTTCAGACAGGTGACAGAGACTAAAGCTGACATCCATTGCTCTGATTGATGCAGGGGTTCAAGATTTAGGGCAAAATATCAGTAATTTACCTAGAAGACAAATAATAAGCTCCCAGTAAACTATTTGCCTTTAAGGAATAAGTAAGCCAAGCATAAATATTTTTATAGCTATGGGAAAGAGCTGGCACAAAGAACGTCAGAAACAAAGTTTAATACAGCTAGCTGTTTTTATTAGAATATGATTGAAGAGTTTACTGAAAAAATGTGGAATTACAATGAGGAACATTTTGGTGCATAACCTTTCCCTGACATTCTGTTTGCTCTTAATCACCTGTAAGTTCACTTAATATATGAACTATGTTTTTTTAAATATCATCCTGCATTATTGTGAAAAAGAAGGCAGGTATATTCTTAAACAAACTCAAATAGAAACAGTGGCATTTGCAGAGAATGTCAGATGTTTGGAGAAATCAAACACTGCGTTTCATCTCTAGCTGTCAGCCTTGCAAGGTCCTGCTGTTGTCACTGCAAAGACATTTGTAGGAAGAAGATAATTTAAAAAGAAGGGAAAGCATGAAATACAGCCTTAAAATAAGAGAAGATTGTGTAATAATTAGATATTGTTTAAGCTATGTGGTCTTGCCTATTACTTTGACATGGCTTACAAAAAGCATAGTGCATGCAGTGACTCCAGCAGGCACCGTTTCACTGGTTCAGCTTGTCGGACAGGAATGAAATCGGCCTTTGCTCAGCTCACCTCTATGCATGACAGGGGCCGGGTGCAGAGTCTTTTGGCAGAGGATGCTTATCCTGATGTTTGCTGTGCTGGAGCATTAGTCAGATCATTAAAGTGACTGGCTGCATTTAAGCTGCAGCCGTCGGGGAGGTTTATGTTCATCCACCGAGACAGAACTGTAAATGAGCAAAGGAAGAGAAACAACAAGCCGCCTTGCCCAGACTACAGCAGCACAGGTAGCTGTCACACGCTGGATGATTTGCCTTATTAAGTATTCATTAAAGTGTACAGAGGGACTTCATGGAAGGGAACTCAGCTTGACAGACAGACGTTCTCTACCTAGTACCTGGGAAAAAAACAGTGCCAGAGCCTAAACCCAATTCTCACGTAAAGTTGAAAACTTGCAATCAAAAATTCTCCCTTCTGTGCAATTTCCTGTGTTAGTGATCTCCATGCCAAACAGATCTCAGCCATTTATATATTTACAAAATAAAAAATATAGTATTTGTTCATGCCATAAACAATTGTGCATAATTTTAAAGCACTAGAATATAATAGGAAAATTTAAAGGAAAACAGTATTTTTTTCTTCTTTTCATCCTTATGTATGAGAGCAGATACAATAATTATCTCACCTGTTTGAAGCAGTCGGTTAAACTGTTCTGCATTTCAGCAGTTAAGGTTTTCTTTTTTTTTTAACTTTAAAAATGTTTTTCTTTCCTATTCTGCAACCTAATCTTTTGTTGTTCTAATAACAGAGGTGTTACGGAAGCAATTTACTGACTGGCTACCAATGCATTTGCATTACAGTAGAGTATTCATTATTATTAACTTTCTTCCTCTTCTCCTAATACTTTTATGATTCAGTTTTCAAAACTATACATAAGGAACAATGGGAAAAATAGGAGAGAAAGTATTGTATTGGTCTGCATTGAGAAAAAATATCTACTATATCTGGGACTAAGAAAGGTATGGCTTATACCAGGAAGATACCACAAAGCAAAAATAGTTTGGGAAATGCTGTCCTGTGGGCTTATTCAGAAATCACTACAAAATTATTTTACATAGAAGTGAATCCAAGAGATATTATTTAAGTCCAAATAGCACTATTTGAGCTGATAGCTTCAACTTAATTTTATTACTTGGACATGTATATTTTTATATTTTCAATTTATTTATTTAATTAAAAATTCAGTTTAAGTAAAAGATTAAGGAGTCAGAATTCACCAGGAGACATTAATGTTATTTGAGGTCCAGTGAATAACACAAGTGAGATTAACCCCTTTAGTGAGATTAAGTAGTTACTTGTTTTCCAAAAAATCTCAGAGGGTTATCTTCTTTCAGTAAGTTGAGAGTCTAATATTGAACTTCAAAAATGGCTACAGAAGAAAGGTTTTAAAGTCAACATTTATGGATGTATTAATACAAGTTAATACAACTTCGTAACTGCTACTAACACAGATGACCAAAGGAAAGAAAGAGTATTTTTCTCTGTTCATCCAATATTGAGATGTAGCTATCCGACAGTGAAACCTGACTACCTTTTGCATACAACAGTTGCTCTTTCTTTAAGCCCTAAGCAGCTTTGCCTAAGAGCTCCAGCTGACACTTCAGCTCTAGCTTTGCATCCTCAGCTTTGCATCAGAGAAAGACGGCTGAGCTGGGCTGGGCTGAAAAAGAACACCTCAGCAATGCAGCTCCCTTTCTCTCATAGCGCCCTACAGCTATTATTCTCTGTGGCTGCTTACTGCAGAGTTTGAGATGTTTTTTCTTTTGACCTAGTCAGACATGCATCCACAAAAATAGTTGCTGAAGGTATTGTGGGTGCCTTGCCTAATTTTTGCATTAATGTTTGTTGTTCTGTTCTGTAAATAACTACTCTGGGCTTTTTTTCTTGAAAAGGTCACCAGATTCAAAAATGTTGCATTTCCAGAATAAACCTAAAGGATTCACGCCAAAAAAAAAGTTGTTTTCCAAATATAGTTGTGATTGTAAAACTGATGTACTCCAAAGTTCACAGAACTGTAAACTAAGAACCAACTACTGCTACGTAAGCATTCAACTAAATGGGGACAACTCTGTTCTCTACAAAAAAGCTGTCTTTAGCTATCTACACAAGATGTTCATTACCAGTAATATGACTACAGGCCTTAGAAGACTTGCAGAGTTCGATATCCTGCCATAAGAATATTTGTCTCTTCAAAACATTTAAAATACCATTTTTCTGATAGAAAAGTGCTTTCTTTATTTCCTCTATTTTTGCCCAACTTTCATGCTGGAAGAGAGGGGGTTGGAATGGCTTTTTTGATTAATTTTATACCAGTAAGATTTAAACCAGTATGATTTATATCCCCTGATATATTGAGATCCTAACTTTTATGATTTTAGCTTTGCTCTTGCAAATAATTCAGACACTTTCCACTGGTAGAATAGTAACCTTTAGTTTTTACAGAGTAATGCTGTACAGAACCAAAGTGAAGGCAGCAGTCAAACACTGGTTGACATTTAGGGAGTAGATGACGCCGTTGGGAAGCAAAGGGCTTCACAGCATGAATAACGATGCTGAAGTATCTCTGCAAAGTTACCTTCTAGATATTTTAAACTAAATGGCTAATCCTGCCGAAAGGCATTGTTACGCAGACTCTCTGGTTACAGCAGATCTGAGTTAAATGGTTATCACCCTACCTATTTTCACAGTTCACTGGAGGTTGCCGCACCATCATATCCTACCTGCTTTACCATTCACCTGACATAAGGCTTATTTCACAGAAGTGAGACTGAGGACAGACAAACAATTAAACTAGAAAAAAACAAAACAGGAGATTATCTCTAGCATACTGCAGAGAAAGATAGGGAAGAAGATGCAAAAGGAAAGAAACAGGAATGCTTTTGAACACATTTTAGCCAGAATAATTTATATGAGCTAGGAACTGACTAAGATTCTCTTTTATCCATGTGTGGTAACTCATAAGTAATGTAAATGACAGCTGTGCTAAATGGCAAAGCCATACGCCTTTAAAATAAAATGATCCTTAAGATAAATTCATTCTAATGCTTACAGATTAGCAAGAAAGGTGAAATTCTGACTTTCTCGGAAATTGGAAGCAAAGGCATTTCCACATGGAGATTTGTCTCCCATTTCAACATTTAGGATCAAAGGATCCCATGCTAGGGAAAATACTCACAGAAGGAAGCTGTTTTACTACTCCTCACATTGGAGGGAAACTGCTGGATAATACATTCTCCCTTTCACTTCCTTAGGAAATTCCTCACAAACTCAGTGTTTTCAGAGTACACTGAGATGTAAATACTGCAATGTTATTGACAGCGGTTCATCTCTCTAGGTGGTTGAAAAACTGTAGCATGGTTACTGAACAGTGATTTCCATGAAAATGCACCCTTACACTGCCAGTAGATCCACTACATATGCCGTTGCTCTGTTAAATCCTAGTCACCTTAAAATTACAAAAGAACAGCTCTCCATTTCACCAACTGTAACTTATATGCCAATAGCTTTTGCAGGAGTAAGAGAGAAGTCATTCAAGGCCCTCCTGGATGAAACCCTGTCACACATGCTCTAGGTGACCTTGCTGAGCAGGGAGGTTGGACTAGATGATCTCCAGAGGTCCCTTCCAACCTTACTGATTCTATGATTCTATGATTAGTGGCAGATTCAAAATTAAATGTTACCTCTTAAACTAACAGTATAAAAATCACCACAGCATTGCACAAAAGCCCAAAAAAGAAAAGAAAATACTCAAGTCAAAATATGTGAAAAAGTCATCTACACAGGCTGCTGGTACCTCAGTGCTACCTCTAGTATTCCATTGCTTTGTACTTTTAAGATGCCTTGCCCAAATTTATATTAAAGAAAGTCCTCCAGTTCAGCCTAAGCAGACAGGCAAAGGTTTTCACATGCAAGCCTCCTTAGGAATTATCAGGAAAAAAAAATCCCAAGAATATTAGTTGTCTACCATTTAGTCCTGATGTTTTAAAGAATTCTGCCAAAACACGTGTTTAATCAAAAGCTCAATAGCTATGAAGCAGTCTGGAAACATAAACATCTCACTGCAAGGTTGTCAGTCAATGAAATGTGGAACAAATTGTTAAAAATAGTTCTGGTAGCAGCAGTAATGATAGTTTGCATACTAGTGGAGGAACAGAAATTCGAGAATGGCTAAGCATCTTTAAGAAACATCTTTCCATTACCTGCTATTTTCTGCCATAGGTACATGTGAAGCAAACCTAAGAGATTTGCAATAATATTTGCATATTACTTGTCTAGATTTTTTTTTTCTTAAAGAGACTTTGGTGATAGGTTTCAGAGGAGCAGCTACTTAATAAGGAATGTCATCTAATAAGCACGAGTATGTGACTTTACCTCAAAGAGTGCAGAATTTAACAGAAACTTATCCCTGTCAAAAAGTCTGTTTGACATCAGGTACACCAAATGGAGCCACCTTCAGCCAGATTCAAGTGCAAAGCTTTCTAGTTTTATGAATGACTAGAACTGTTCTAAATAAGCCAAAACTTTTCCTAAGAAAAGGGAAAAGGAAAAAATGTTTTGCAAGAGAGTTCATGCATATGTGTCATATGTTAGTTATGTACTTATGAAATGCTTGAGGAACGAAGCATATCTTGAATGGGGCAGGTATCCTTTTATTATGTACATATCAGGCAGTCCTTCCACACACCTTTGGCAGGCTGCTCAAATGCTTACTTAGAGCTTTCACACAAAAAAGTAACAAGTCTCTCCCTACACAAACATATAAAATCGCTTTCCCAAAAGTCACAGAAGGAAGTCACTAGCTGCATCCAACTCATGAGGCAAAATTTTCAGCTATCATGTAAAAAACACTCTAAAATGCATTAGGGTACAGCTAAAAAGTTAGCTTCCAATATCCTAAAACAACAAGGTATCACAAATGGTCGGTTTTCTGGCACCTGGTATATAAGCTCAACAACAGCTTCTTGATGCAATCCCCAGCTGCATAACCAGCCATGGAAGTAGCGTATCTCTTCTCTTCTACAGTTATTCAATAACTGCCTGTGGCATCATCCATTTCTCCTAACTTTTCCATCCACTGCCTCATCAATACTTCATAGAGTGAGCACAGGTTTCTCCTTTTGGACTAAGAAGGTCTTAGTATTATTTACTTCTTTTCCTACTGCCTTGCCTTGAATCTTTCCTGCTTTGTAAAAGAAGTCTGAAGTGGGAGCATCATTCACGTGACAGCAAGTTGAAGTTTTTATTCACTGCTTCACAATGAGACAAATGCAGACAGTAACCAAAATTAAAGTCACATGCATGAATATTATCATGCATAGCATACTGTGCCCTATAAAGGACACGATTTCTCAAGGACAATGAGTGTCTAAGCCTCATTGTTAAAAAGATTCTATATTATTTCCAATCTTTCATCTCCCCCCAAATCCAATTGTCCTGCCAAGATTTTTTGATGCATTGTGTATAAGGAAAAGCAAAAGAGTGCTACTGCACAACATATGGCATCTATGTTTGTGCCATGAAAGCGACTTCAAAATAACCCCTTAACAATGAGATTCAGCCTTCCCTAATTGTTGATAGATTAATAAGCAATATTTCACTTCAGAAAGGTTAATTTCAGTAACCTTTCCATATTTAGAATGAAAGATGAAGAAGCCTACACTTATTGCTCTTGCAGGCAACTGACAATACCAAGAAGCTCATTTTACGAAACTTTAGCGATTTCTTTAATATGCGGTACTGTCAATAAGGACATGAAATTCAGGATACTTGCTGCAGTCTCAAGAATGAAGTGACAGCAGCTGTAAAGAGAATATCTGTTTCTGTACCTTATTAAGGTCCAAATATGCAGTTGACATACTGCAGTAACACTCCTGACAAGAAATGAAATTGCAAGCCTGCATCAGCCAAGGAGCCAGACCCGCTTGCTTCATTTTTCCAAGGACTACTGCCATCATGAACAGATCTCTTTGTTCTCCTATCAAACTGTGTGGTGGCAGGATGCTTCATTCCACTTGTGGGAGATCTGCAGACTCAGCATACCAGCAAATTGAGCTAAGAAGATACTACCTGGTAGAGAGATGGAAAATAAGTCTGGGAAAAAACCATATTTAAAATGCTTTTTTTGCATCACTTTTACAGTTTTAATAGCTGCTGCATATCAGCAATTAAGGTAACAATTCCTGGTTATTGCTACATTGCACTGTGTAAGAAGACACACTCATTACTTAAATATACATTTGGAAGTAAACGAAATAGAACCTGAACAGATGATGTGTTCTGCTCATTCATTAAAAATAAAATAATAAACAAGCAGCCTTTCCTCCTCTGCCTCTGTGCATCACAGTGATGAAAGAATATTAACAGCCATTAAGTATAGGATGCAGAACCATCAATAAAGCAAGGAAAAACTTAACACTGGAAAACAGTTTAACTAACACATGCAATAGCTACAGCTGTAAACACACATACATACACACCCCTGCACACACAGATACAGATACAGATATACACACACATAAGCACATTATGCAACTTTAATGTAAAAAATTGTATCATCCATTACAGTCCAAGAACTATTATGAATGAGAGTTTCAATATCACTAGTAAATCAACAAGTTATGCACCTTAAATGAGAGAGGTCTTGCCCGGTACAAACTTTAGCTGTGATTGTTGCTAACCTACAAAAGTCCTTTCATTCCCCCAGTTTAGGATTAAAAGCTGTGAGTAAGGTTCTCTAAGATAATCATGTCTGTAAATGCAAAGTACAACCTCTCTGCAATAGAAACTTAGAAGTCATGAGAAAAGAGAAGGAGACATCTCCTACTACCCAGAAAAAGAATATTAAAATGAGGAGGAGAACAATGAGAACAATACATCAACAACACAAAAAGGTGACTTTTATGAACATACCCACACTGAACTTGTTAGTGAACATAGGTCTCTAAACATTCATTTTCCACTGTGATCAAAAAAAACCTGTTTTATACATTGTCCTATGTAGCTCTCCAGAAGATCTGAGAGGACCAATGCCAAAGCTCAGTTTTCAAGATACTTCCCCTAGTCCAAGCATTTTCCATTTTTATTTTTTTTGATTTGTCATTGCCAGTATCACAAACATTAATGTCACTGTGCAAGACTTTTAAAAGAAAATAGTTAACTATGACCCCTTTTTTTTTGTTTCTCAGAAAGAAAGCTTCCAGACACCAAAAGCTGACCTTTCCTGCTTCCCTCTCAAGTTAACATGGATCTGCCATTTAGCTGCTTATTTTGATAGAACCTGAAATGGTGAAAAGTGATGCATATTTTGGCTATGGAAATATATAGAAAAAGGCAAAACAATACTTGGCATTTCCTCTCCCTCCTTGGTTGCATTTTGTTGATCAAATGACCATTTCAGAGGAATGACTAGAACCAAGCATAAAAATATTCCACTAGCCAGTCAAACTTCCTATCATTACTGACTTGCTTAATTAGCTCATTTTAAGCATAGGTGAAAACACAAATCATTTCATTAACACTATATATAGCTCAGAAACATGCTTGTTTACATGTTCTTTATAAATGTTCTTGTATTGCAAGGAGTGCAACCAGTGCAGTGAGGCATTGGGGGAAACATCAAAACACGGCAAAAAAAGCCAAAAATACCCTTTCTGCATCATTTGGAAAGAAAAAAATGAAGGAGAAAGGCAGAGTCTTCAAAGAGATGATATAAGGAATATCTGTCATACTAACAACATGAGAGCTACAATTAAACTCAGTTCTAATATATTCTGATATGTGTATCGAGCGTAACCTGTATCTCTGGGGTACCCCCTCAAATAGTGTGACCTGTAATTAATCTTTGCTGTAGATGTCTTAGGTTGCTTGGCTCTGTTCTTGCACATCCCCCTATATAGTCACTCATATGACATATGTGGCAATTCCATAATAGCCCTATAACTAACTACACGGATAGATAGTAAATACACCACTTTTCTCATATTGTTCAAGTCCTTTGATCACTTCTACCATTGCAATCCTGATCATTCTGCAAAGGCATAGCTTTCCTTTCGGTGTATCTAGTAGTTTCAAGAAGACAAGAGGTATATTAAGACAGAAAGACAGAAAGAAGTAGCTTTGAGAGATTCCATCTTTTCTTATAAGATATATTCCATGATGCTATATTGTTTTTGTTTTAAATAGAAGTATTTAATATGAAAAAGGTATGCTTATATGAACACATGTGGAAAGCATTCTCCCATTTCCTCACTGAGCAAGCATATTCAATAACATCACACACACAATTCCTACAGAATATGTATTGATATGTGAGAAAGCTGTCTGAGAACAAGCTTAGTCATTACTCAATTAATTTGACTCAGACTTAAAATATAATGCCAAAAGGACTGCTTGTGGCTTTTCCACTTCAGTTTTTCTAAGTGCTGTGATGAAGCTTTAAGCATTTAGAGATACTCAGGCATTTGAACATATATTAGCCACTGACTCTTCTGGTATATCTCAAAGCATGTATGTGTGTATATGTATGTATATGTATATATGTATGTATGAATGTGTGTGTGTGTGTATATATATATATATATATGTATGTATGTATGTATGCGTATATATGCATGTATTTATCTTTCCAGGCAATTAATATAATACAATGCACTGTTCTGAAGAGATTGATTTCAGCAGTATGCAAAGAAATTCTATAGCAAATGTAATTCTGCCTGGAGGCATCTAAGCCTGGGGTGGGGACTAGGATGCTTCTTTGCAAGGGTCATCAGCGCTAGAAATCTTTCCCAGAACTTTCACCTCTTTCTGCATGCTATTTTGTGGAGCTGGGATAGTTGAAGAAGTGCTGCTGTCCTTCTAGTTTTTCATTCATCTGTTCTGACAATAATGTGTTATCAGCAAATCCTCAACCAGATCAACCAAAGTAATACTAAATAAATTTGCTTGCTATGTTAAAATTTAGCACAAGCACACTTTTTAATATAGATTATTCCCAAAGAAGCAAAGGTTTGTTCTGGACAGAAATCTTTTAAATACAAAATAGCCTAGATGAACTTGCTGCTGACCTATGACTCAAAGATGAGTATTTTAAAAGTTCCTTGGTTAAGCTGAGACTACATGCTGGCATGTACTCCTCCAAAAAGAAAATAACCTGCAAAGGCCTTGATATTTGGTACTTCTGTTTCATGAAAGCAATGTTACATATTCTTTTCCTACAGAAGTGAAAGTGATCTGCCTGAAGAACAAAATGATACATAAATGATAATAATCACAGTTTGCACAAGCCTTCTTCACAAAATCACAGGAAAAACAACACCTTTCAGTCGGTTTCAGTCAGCTACCAGCATGTTTGGCACTTATAGTTCCAGTTTAACAAAATATAAAATGGTATCTCAGAGATAAAGAATGAGCAAGCGTCATCCTTTATCTTTTAGTTTATTAAAGTATAAATCAGCTCTCTGCTTAGATCACATGCATAAGGTACGCACTGTATTTTATTTATGGAGTGAACAATACATTATGGCCCTGACTTCATCCTAGATATCTAGTATTGGATCCATCTGTACTGCACTGTTTGTATCAACTATTCGTTGGTATCTACAACATCCTTTCTGTGGGAAGTTAGACTTATTTTTACTTTGCTGTTTCACAGTAATAACATCTCCTCGAAAGGATTATAGATTACATAGAATGAAGGAAGTCCCAAGAAAAAATAATAATACATTTTAAGGTTTTCATGGAATATGGGTCTGTTTCAGTCTATCAGATGACTATACCTTAGCCACTCGGAAGGATGAATTTGAGGAAAAACTAGTTTTTAATATGTCTCTTTTTTGGTATAAATTTTTTTCCCGTAGGGCAGTACTTCCAAGATATTCAAGCTTAGCATTTATGTCTGCTACCAGAAAAGTAAGCCCTTATCCTGTTCATATAAGTAAGGAAAAATCCACTGGCTTCTTCCTCAGTCCAGTTTATTTACTGTATAGTAAATGCAGAGGATGGGCTCAGCCAGGTGAAACCCTGTTCCGTATTAGCTACAACATCAATCTCAACCAGTTCAACCCCAAATCCAAACATTTTGTTTGTCTTCAAATTTTGGCAGGTACAGGTATCACACAAATATTTTTATTTTATTTTAATGAAGCATGACTTGTTTAGCTCATATGCATTTATCATGATTTTAGCAGGTTTGCCCATATACATTTAGCCTTTTATTGTCACAGAATTCACAGATGAGGATAAAAAAACCAAACATATGTATACACACACACACTCCTATTATTGCGACCCAACTCTCCTTTGTAATTCATGCCTGAATATGGAGAAAGTTAGCTTATTAAAGCTGTAGTTGTTGAAACTATGTATTTTTTCTAGTAGTGACAATGTGAAGTTCAGGAAATAGTAATTTAATTTAGACTTTGGCATGTTATGGCATTTAAACACTCCAGTCTTTGTTCAGGCATAGAGGTGTGTGTCATCACATACCTCAGGTCAGTAAATTATCATGAATATAGATTTGTTTTAACATTGTTTCTTAATTCAGTAATAAAAAAGGATCCTCTTTTTTCTATTTGCATCTGTAATAAAGCTTTTGAAATACTGACACACACGTATCTCTGTGGATTATCTTCCTCACAATTTATGACAACACACAGACTTAACAGCACTTACCTATTTTCCTTAATTAAATTAGGTTCCAGCTCTTTAGCATAATCCTACACGTACTTTAAAAAATCCAGAATAAGGACTAATATCATGCCTTGTTTGTTTAGTAGCATCATTATAACGTTTAGTTTTATTTCCTAATGAAACATCAAGCAAAAATGTTGTCTGTCTGACATGCTGCATTCAGTTATTTCTCCCTTTTTATCATTGTTTTCAAAAAGCTATTACTCGGTCTATTTTAACGATAGCTTCTGATCCTACTAATTTTAATGGGAACATGTCGTTCATCAGCAGTCTGCTAATTCATTCTCCCCTTTCTTGCAAAAGGTTCGTATCACCCCTGAATACACACATAGTGATCCTGTTTATGAAAACCAAGACCTTATTTGTTACTGTTGTTTTGCTACCAGAGTTCATCCTTTCTTTAGCAGCTTGGTTCTACAACTAGAAAGTTGCTGCTTTTGGTAAGTGGGCTATTTGCTGTCATTTTTAAATAAGAGTACATCCTTATTCCTCTCATATCAAAGCTTCTCCTAGGAGATCGGTGGTTTCTTCAGCCTTTATAATACAGCTCATTCAATTCCTCTTTTTCTTGATGGCAAGACAAATTCTCCACTCTGCCTGTGGAGCACTCTGTTTAAGTGCCCCCTACCAACACAAGGTATAAGACCAATTCATCCAGGCCTTTAACATCATCCAGGACTTTAATAATTATCTTTCTTTTCTGTTGACAGGAAGAAAAACATATTAAATGCTTTCAATCCTTCAAGCTAACTTTTTAAATAGAACCTTAATAATAAAGTACTGCAAGCTCTGACTAGTCCCAAAGCACTGCTGGGTGGTAAGGTCCTCTTGCTACTTGCAAACAGGCCTTTAAGCAAAATTGCCTGTCCATTCTGTGTTCCTTTCTCAGTTCATTTTCAGGTGCTGCTTGGGTGGCACAACCCTACATGGTGCCTTTACAGCTCTCTAGGAGCTCCAGCTTTCCCAGGACTCCCTCCCCCTTTTAAGCTGTCCCAGCCTTCACTTTGGTTGCTCACACCCTGCTTGACACTTCCCTGCCTCGGGCACTCCCCCACCATATTTCAGGAGCTTTTGCAAGCTGCAAATCATTAAAAGCCGTTGGGGAAGAGCCAATGAGGTTAGGCAGCTGCTTTGGGGCAGATGCAGAATTTTTCCCTGCCTGGGGTACACAATACCAAAGTGCTTAGCTGCAACAGGCATTTCAAAGTTTTAACAGTTTTGTCACAGAGTGGGTCTGCAGAATATATTTGATTCAACACTCCATTTATTTCTGTTTTCTGCCTTTCTTTCTGATGTACATCTATCTTTCTGTCAGAGATAACTATACCCGCTAGACTCCCAGACCTGGGAGTGTTTCTGCTGTCCTAGCCCAGCAGAGGCGAGATTGCCTCTGTTCTGCGCCTCCAGCACATACTCCCAGCAGGGGCAAACACACATGCAACCCAGGGAATATGCACACAGCTGGTCACACAGACCCAAGACAGGCAGAGAGCAGTGCCTCCACCTGCACCAATCTACATGCAAGCAGTGCTCACGTACATGGAAACAGCATGCCAGACTCGACCTCTTGCCTTACTTGTTGGCTAGTTCACCTAGGTATTTGCTAGCATTGACGCACACACACAAAGACAGAGAGTACACCCTCACACAAGATCATCAGAAACAGGATTTAGTAAGAGTATATGACAAACTTCAGATCAAGCACACGGGATCAGTCAGCAAGTACACTAATCAGCCAGCTGTTCACACATAACCAGATCCCCTTATCCCCTCTTCCTTTTGTTTTCCCAAGCAGTTCCTCCCAGTCTGCTTAGATCCCTCTATTTCTCTTCCTTTGCTCTTTCCCCTATGCATCCCATAATATATTTCACATATCCCCACAATCCTCTTAAAATGTTCCATAATAAAAGTTTTTACTTGATCCCGAAATTCTCTTTGCACTCTTGCAAAATGCTCTTTCCCTCTCTCTCCCTCCATAAAAATTTCTGTACTCCTTCTGGTACACCAGCCCCTGCTGGTTTACCTGGCATTCCTGTGGGTCACCCCTCAGTCCTCCACACCAGTGGCAGAGGTCTTCCGGAGAACATCAAAAATAAAACCATGCAATGGGACTACTAACATAGGGTTCTTATCCCTGATAACTCTACCTGGCCCATCATCACATTTCAGCTGCCAGTCTGGAGCGGGGTTATGGAGGCTGTCGTACTGGCTGCAGCATTTCAGAATCATGAAATTAAGTCTATTAAATTTAAGGAGCTTTTTCAAGCCTAAACTTCAGCATCTGTGCAGCCATGGTTATTTAATTAAGATTAGAAATAAAATTTTCTCAAGACAAGCTAATCCTAGCATTCCTATTTTTAATTTTGTCTTGTTGGGTGTAAAAGCAACATCGAACAACTAAAGTTCCAGCACTTCCAATTCCCTATCATACCCAAAGTCTTCCTTTTCCACTCTGTCTTTTATTTCTATTTTGCTTTATTGATCAGGATAATTACTGGGCTGCTGAGGAGTCTGACTCTTTGACAGAATATATATCACCAAAGATACACATGTCATATAGTTTATGACCAAATAAGGGACTTTTATTTAACTTACTTCAAGGTTAACAAAGACGTTGTTATAAGGTCTTTTAAATTTATTTTCATGAACACAGCCTGGAATAAATTGCTGCTATATCTGTGTAATGCAGACAGGGATTCTGACTTGAAAACAGGTCTTCAGAATGAATCTGCAAGAGCAAATTAAATAGTTATTTTATATGTTTTTATTTCATAATAAATTTATAAAATACTGTTATAAAACTCAGATTAAGTACTATAAGTTAGGGTTTCGGTATTTACAGCCTCCACACCTCCCCCCAAATTAAGTAATGATATTTAAATGAACATATGACATATATAATTCATTCAAGTGAAAATTTATGTCTAACTCAGCCTGCACAGCATTGTGTAGACAGTTTTCAGAGCAAAAAATGAAGTTCTTGCAAAGACCATTATAATTACCCTTTGTCAGATTCAATGTAGTATGATATCCACACATCTCCAAAAAACCTTGGATTAGTGATGACAGCAGTAATTTTTATTAAAGAAATAATACAGAAATTAAGAAAATATTAAGAAAACAATTTTAAAAAAATAAAGCTTTTACTGATTATTTGTGCTGAAAAAAAAAGAAACAGAAAACTAGAAACATACTAATATCAGGATCTAGTTTCATATTTTGATTTGCAACATAAATACACGTATTTCAAAAACTCCTTGTTCCAAATATGCCAGCCACTGCTTTTTTTTCACATGCTGCTGTAAGGGACCAACAACATAAGTGGTCATGCTCATCAAGTCTGTATTGGAAAAATACTTGAAGAGCTAGTACATATAGCTACACTTTTCTAAAACAGTTGTTCTAAAACAGTTGTTTCAACTCATATGCAATCAAAAATTACAATTTCATCTTTGATTGTGCTTGTTTCATTCGTTGCATTTCAGAGACCCTTTCCCTTGAACATTTGTACTAATTTTCCTCACAAAAAAGCAACAAGTACCTTCCCCCCTTTCTCCATCCTAATGTTAGTGAAAACATTCACAAAGCTCTCCAGAATCCTATTCTTCCGTATAAAACAGAAGCAATATTATAATTAAAAAGTGAATGTTTAAAACAAACACTTCATGCAGTTTTGAAATAACCAACAGCTGAAGGGTGTCTGTGTTGCACCTATTTCAATATTTTAACACCCAGCTACAAAAAACCACAAACTTCTGACTGTGACTTGGAAAACAATCAGTTAAATGATTCTCATTGCACAGACTTTGACCAACACCTTTGTATTCAGATGGTCACAGAACTCAGTCCCCTACTTGTGTAACTTTCCTCTCTCACAGGTATGAGGCAGAAAATACTGGTAATATTAAAATGTTCATGCAGTCAGGTTGTCTAACAACGGCTCATGCCTCAAGACTCAAGCACACCTACACAGTTTCACCTAGAGTATGCCAATTATTTTGTAATGATAAAATCAAATCCACTAGGAGTTACAGACACCCACCAGGAGAGCAGTAGTTATGGCAGTCAGTTGTGAAAATGCTTACTTTGGGGAAAGCAGTTGCAGTTTTCTGCCAAGATTAAAGATGTCCAGGAAAGGCATATAGAAAAGAATTCCAATAAGGCAGTTTTACTGTGAAAGGAAGGCTATAGTCATAAGATGACATTTCTGAACAAGCTGTCAGTGCTATCAAAAATTCTCTGTATTCAGTTGGTAACTGCAGTAATGATTTCATACATGTTAAGATTCCAATATAGCAAGATAAATTTAAGCTTTTTATGGCCAGCTAGCAGCTGTTGCAGTTGCGAGGTCTCAGCCATTTCTCAGTTATACAAACATACGTGCAAGTATAACATACAAAATTTTGCCCAGTGTAGCCCTCTGTGAAGAATTCAAAAATGAATTAGCTAACAGAACAAAAATAATACATAAAAGACATGGACTTCCTGTAGGCCAGTTTAAGGTGAAGTCGCTGATAGCACTGAAGCTGGTCAGGTCAAGAAGGCGAGTACAAGTTGCTTCTAAAATTCCTCTGAGCAACCATTAGTACCTCCCCAGAGGCATAATTTTAAAGCGCTATTGTTCTTGCTATCAGTTATGGGCAGGAGGTCATTTTATACACCGTGTTACCACTTTGGTGAATGAAATAGCCTTCAGGCAAGTTCTCCCGTAGAAATCATTCAAAATTCATGAAAGCACTAAATGTGGAATCAGACCAGCGCTAACTGAATCCAGAGAAGCATTCATTCAGGTCTTTGTTACCTCCCTATAAATATCTCTTCTTTTTTGTGCATGTGTGTGTTTTGTTCTGTTTTGCTTCTCTCAGGGCATCTGTAACACCATAATAAAATCTGCAGAGATTAATAAATAAAAGGAACAGTCAAATTTTCCAGCTTTCCTTATAGGTTTTACTATAAAGATCCACTGGGAAAATCACCTAATAGCTCTGTGCCTCAGTTTTCACATCAGTATATTAATGTTTCTAATCTTCCCTAGAACTCACAAATAATACCTCACTGCACACCTATGAGTTCTCACTCTTTGAACCACAGGTTCATTCAAACAGCCCCTTCTCATGCTCCCCCACCATCAAAAAGTCCATCACAATGTGCACACTTTTTAAAATCCTGCACAAATCGCACAGCTAAAAAACATGGTAACAACCCACAAAAACCCCTAGTTTTGCATGGCTAGGGTTTGATAGAAACAAATACAACCCAAAGACAATCCAAAACTCATTGAAATACTGAACACGCTCTCCCAAAGAGCTATTACTATATGAGACTCTTGCACCAGACCTGTGCGTTCTGAGTAGTCCAAAAAATGGACACCACAGTATCCTGATCTCAAGTGGAAAGACATATGAATAACAGTTACAAGACTATATTATTTACAATAATTATAACTTTAGTGTCATCACTACCAGAGGTAAGGTACAATATAGCGCTTCTGAAAAAACTTCCATCTAGTAAATGCACTTTCTTTTTTCCATTCTTCCTAGCAGGTTGCTTTCTTAACATCGCATTATCTAAGCTGGTACTTCACATTCTCTGCAGATACGTGAGGGCTTAAGCTCATTTATTAGAACATATTTCTGAGTCAAATTTCATCCAATAATACTGTTACCCACCTAAGATCCTTGGATCTAAGAGTTATCTATAATTCATGAAATCCTCACTACTCCACTGCTGCTACAGAAAAAAAGTGGACTACTGCACACACACCAAAAAAATACAAAAAAAAAAAAAAAAAAAAAAAAAGGGAAGAAAAGAAGAGAAAGCCTACAACAGTTAAGTAATAAAAGGCCGGCAGAAGAAGAAAAGCAGAATGAATCCTTCACTGTCTTTTATTGTGAACCTGCCAAATTATTAATATCCAGATAGAAACTGTTTCTTCCATTGTTGAGAGTGGGTAGAAGCTAAACACATGCATCGTAGTAAAATGCATGCACTGCTACTTAGCAGTTATTACTTTCTCTCTGCATTACACTCAGAATCCTGTTTATAGGTAAAGAGGAAGCACCCTTTATTTTTAAGTAAGCAATCCTATATATGTCAAGAATTTACTGTTAGTATAATTGAAATCTTAATTATCTAATCATTATTAGTCCAGATTTAATTTTTGAAAAGAAAGAATAATCATGAAGCTAAAGCTATTATATACTCAATTCTTAGTTTTCGTCTCTTTTCCTAATGTTATGGTCACACTTACACTGCGCCTCTAGGTCCTAAGATTGGTGGTTTCACTCTGGTGTGTGCATGTTGTGCAGTGTTATGGCAAATCATCAGCATTTGGAGTCCTTCCACCCAGAGGAAAGTGATGTTCATCTTACTGGTTACTTCCTTCTCCCTCTAGAATCCACTTAGGGTCATTTTTATATATTTATTGAAACACTTTTACACCTTTCTCTGTCTTCATTGGTCTGCATATTCACATTATATCTGAATTGACATCTGAATGCAGCACCCTTTACATATGTTAGATACTGTTCTTTGCTCTCTTCATTAATCCTAAAATCAGCTTTGTCCAGCTCCAGCTCTGCATTTACTTTAAGTGACCCTTAGTGAGCTGTTCATAGCTGAGGGTCTCCAGTGCCAAGCTGGTGCCTCGTGCCCCATCCTTTATTATCACATGTCTGTGCCACACTCTGTGTCTCCACCTGCCAAGGCCTCTGCCATCATACCAGGCCTATACTTCCCTAAACTGCATCACTGTGTTAGTCATAAATATCTCATTCTTGCAGATAAAAGCTGCTTGTTACTGCTGTCTATATAAAACCGACGTTGCAAAGACGAACCAAAATAGGCATAGACATCTGGTTAGCTAGACAAATTGCTGTTACAGCTAAACCAAATAAAATAAAGACGCAGGAAGGCCAAGAAAAGTTCAGACAAAGCAAGCAGAAGCAGGACAGGTCTCAGTTCTAAGGCCTTGCAAACTCCCTACAAAGCTGTGGCTCACTGCTAGCAATGGCAATATTGTATTACCAGGCTATAAGGTTTCTCTTGTTAACTTGTTAGTCTACTGTGTCTTACTTCGTCTTATTGAAGCCTCAGAATGTTTCTTCCCTTTTTGAACACCTGACTCAAAGTGTTCATCAAAGTAATATTACACACTCCTCAGATGTGATCAGGTAAAATTAAGACCACTACCACACAGGATGTAGATGATATTATGGGTAATAAAAGCTGTTGAAAAGAGAATTTCTTTATGTATATATGTAAATATAAATATATGTAAAATGTTGATTTTGGAAGGAAAAAAGTGAATCTTGAATTGAGGCAATACACAACGCCATAAAGAGAAATGTTGTGTTAGTCAAACAGAAAATGGTATTTCCTCTTCAGTCTTGGCCTTTTCTTGGTCTTTCCTTCTTTCAGTCTTTCCTTGGTGAAGGAAGACACCTGTCTGTGATTCAGCATTAAGCAACCAGCTACCAAATCTGGTGAGGGAAGACTGAAACGAGGTTTGCAGCGATGGTGACCAAAGCCTAGAGACAATGGGAAGCACAAGGATGCTGAGGGGAAGCACCTAAGAGGCAGAAAGATGGAGGAGTCTCACACACTTCTGAAAAAGCAGAATGATAAGGTATCTCCAGTGCTTATGAAGGAGCACATGCAGCGTCAGATAGAAACAGAAAGAACCCAGAAGCCTAAGCTCATTCACAGAGCTACAGCTCATTGAGATTGCAGATAGGTGACAGGAAACCTTACTCCAGGAACGCTGGATCACAGGGTAGAACACATTAGGCACTTTAGGAAGGACAGCAAAGGAGAAGAGGTTGTTCTCTATACAAAAGAAGAGCTAAATTGCTTTGCTACAGCTAGGGTAACAAACTGTTCAACAACTAATGCCTAATAATCAGGGAAGAGATCAATGAAGGTAATGCCACACTAGGCATCTGCTGAATATGCTCATATCAAGAAGGCAAGAAGGAGTATATTAATCTTTATTTAGAAATTTGGGAGACCCCTCAGGTGCTGGCTTTTTTTTCCTTTTTTTTTTTTTTTTTTTTTTTTTTTTTTTTTTTAAGAATTAAAAGAACTAGCATATACTAGAAGGACTCCATATTAAAGCACAGATAATCCAGCAAATCATGACCAAGGTCAATGAAACTTCTCTTCTGGAGTAATGAGGCAACAGCCTACAGGGCTTGTGACCAACATAGCCAAGGAAGAATGCATGCAGTTCCTCACAAGACCTGGAGGGAAGGTGTACAGCAAAAGGAAAGTGCTGTTACAGCGGAAGAAATTAAACTGAGAATCAGTCATAGATTTGAAGAAAAAAAAAGGCAGGGAAAAGGTTCAAAGAAGTATGTAGAAGAATTGTCATTTTCTTTAACTGCTCAGGGACAAAGAGGCACACTAACCCCAGAGCAACGAGGTAGAGGGCACCTTGTTGTGGCAGCCCTGACCATACGAAGGATGCTACATGGCTCTGCAGACAAGGACAAGTGCATGGTGGCCCCAGTGGTGTCTCTTTAATCATGCTGGTGCATGGGGGAAAAGGCTTGAGAAGGAATGAATGGGGCCTGAAGGTCAATACCAGGCTGCACAGTTGTTGTTGATGGCAAGGATTTGGATTTTATAACCATGGGGTATTTTGGGGGAATCAAGGACTGCTGGAGACAGACAGGTTTTCCCTGACAATGTGGGACTGGTGAAGAGATCAATGTGAGGACAGCTTTAAACCAGGCAAGACAGGGAAGGGAAATCGTGACACACAGTCAAGTGAGGTGCAGTGGACAGGGCTCAAAAGCAAAGGGTGCAGGTAATAGGAACAAGAGAAGGACCAGGAATGATAAAAATAGGTGAAAGAGCAAATACCTCAAATGTACGCACAGAAAGGCATACATTACAGCCTTGGAAACAAGGATGAGAAATTAAGAGTTCTACATGTGGCCACAGAACTGCAACTACATCAAAGTAACTAAGATGTGGCAGGACAGCTTGCATTGTGAGGGCACTATGATGTACAGATACAAGCTTGTCAAGAAAGACAGACAATGAAGAGGAGGAGGTAGGTTATCTTTTATGCACAGGAAGTCCATAGCTCTTCTGTGGAATGTACAATAGTCAAGGTGAGAGCTCATGGGTCCAGACTCAAAGAGAGGACAGTGAAGGTGAGAGCATGGTGGCAGTGTTACTGACCATAAGGTCAGGGTGAGGAAATGGATGAAGCTTTCCTTAGACAACTTGAGAAAGTCTTTTAGGATTACAGATCCTGTGCTACTGGGAGACTTGAACCTCCTGGTCACCTACTAAAAGGGCCACATGGCAGGACACAAGCAGGCCCAGAGATTTACGAAGGATGTCAGGGATAAATTCTTGATATAGTCCATGGTTGATCCAGTCAAGGCTGTCACAGAGTTGGATCTGCTGTTCACTACCAAAGAGGGAAAGGTTGAGGACATGGTAATCCACAGCAGCCTTGGCTTTAGTAACCATGAAAGAGTGGGGTTGAAGATCCTGAGAGCAGTGAGGAAGCAGAGTTGCAGAGCACGTGTTGGAGCAATGCTGTGAGAAAAACCTTGAAAATAGTTAACAAAACTCAAGGACAAGGGAGAGAGAAAAACAGTATTGCAAAGGATAACCATCTCCAGCTAAATAACCTTGATGAATCCACAGCACTTTGAAGAATGTGAGAGGTAGGTAACACAAAAACAGCAGAATAACCCAGAAGTGACCTTAGGTTCATTAAGGCTTATTAACATATTAAACTACACACCCCTAAATGAATAATGAGATGGAAATGACATGATAATGATGTTACCACCTCTTCTTCGCTTCCTATGCTAATTAACAGGAATGGGAAAGCGCAAGCACAGAGTGATTACCTGATGTAATAAAACTGTAACCAATAGAAAGATTTGTATAAAGTACTCCTTGAAAAGTGTGTATAAATAAAGAATGAGAGGGGGAGAAGGGGTGCTAGTTCTGTGGATTTACCACCTAGCACCCATCTCTGTGCAGAAATGAAATAAACGAATATCTCGACCCTGTGTGTCTATTGGTTGCTTGTACACCAGGTAACAGAACCCAGATTTTGGACAACACACAGACCCTGAACATCAGGCAAGCAGACTGTGGCTTTTCAGGAAATAGGTGGAATTGCATGGGAGCAGCTTTGAAGGGCAAAGGAGATGAGGAAAGGTGGCAGGTCTGTATGGACCACACCCCCCAAATGCAAGACCAGTCCAACCCAACACTCAATACCACAAGCAGATGTATCAGGAGACCAGTCTGGCTAAGCAGGAAACTCACGGCAGAGCTCCAGTGCATAAAGACAGCATGCAGGAGGTGGAAGCAGGGACAAGCTACAAAGAAGCACTTAACAATATTGCCTCTGCATGCATGAATGGTGTTAGGTACACCAAAGCTCAGATGGAGCTGAAAGTGGCAAGGGATGTCAAGGGCCACAAGATCTTCTATCATGACCTGAATAGTAAAAGGCTGAAAAAGGAAAAATGAATGGAGTGCTGAGTGGATCAAGCGATTTAACAGCAATGAAGGCAGACAAAGCTGAGGTCCCAGATGCCTTTTTTGCCCCAGTTTCCACTGGCAAGGTCTCTTAGGCCTCTGTGCTTTGTGAAGAGGTGTAATGGAAAATTGGACTTGCTGGCCACCACAACAAGGCCCAACCCTGGGTTCCCACTGAGACAGGAGTTCAAAGCCAAATCAGAGCAATAAGATTTAATGGCATGCATGCAATAATGACAGCTTGTGCTGAGTGCCTCTGAAGAGGGATCCCAAACAAAAGAAATCCCTGAGCAATTATACCCTTACAATCTAAATTTCCCTTCTCTTCCTTCAGGTGATAGTTTGGAACCAATCTCCAGACCGGCTGTTTCATTTCTTATCTTTGCAGCTGCAGCTTCTGTTGTCCATGTAAACCCCTTATCTTCCCAGCTTGAACCGGTTCTGAGCCAGCTGAGCCAATGACCTTGCAAGGCTTCCCTCTACCATCTTCAGGGAAATCACAGGAGGTCACTGATATGACTGACGACAGGTTAGTATTGCACCAATCTTCAAAGCAACCCAGAAGGTTAACCCAGGGAACTACAGGCTGGTCAGCCTCACTTTGGTATCTGGGAAAATCACAGGGCAAGTCCTCTTGCACATTTTTGGGCACTTGCAACAGAAGAAGGTGATTGGGAACAGTCAGTATGGATTTACCAATAGTAAATCATGTCTGACCCACCTGTTTGCCTTCTCTGCTTGTATGACTGCTCTTGTGGGCAATGGAAGAGAACAGATGTTCATTTTGACTTAAGCAAGGCTTTCAACGTAGTTAGGACATGGCCGTCTGGATGGATGGACAACTTGGTTTCCCCAGCAAATGCACTCCTAACCCTAGTGGTGCTCCCACACAACTTTTTTCCTTTGTTGACATGCTGGAGTGCTCACCTGCCTAAACCATCTCTTACACTCCCATGAACCCCCAAGACAGTCTGTACCCACTGCATAAAGGTCCTCATCCAGGGCAAAGTTAACTACACCATCACAGGCACAGTCTCCTCTATGAGGATGCTAAGCACAGTAACATCCTGACTGCAGAAAGAAATGCTCCGACCCTGGCGTACTGCAAGGCTTTCACCTCTTCTTCCTCTCAGTGCTTCCTTTGCATTAGCCCTGGGAGGTTAGGCTGCCTCCAAATCCAAAAAGCCCTTTTCCTGGGCTTGGCTTCAGCTTTTGCCTGGACTTCAGAGATCTGTCTTCCTCCTCTTGTTTTTCCAGGCATTTCTATCCTTACTCTGGTATCTGATTTTCCTCCAATGACTGAGAAAAACCTGCTTCTTCACTTTGTACCTTCCTCTGGAGGTGAATTACAAACAGCACCAGATACTCCCATGGCTGTTTCTCCCCTAGAAGTGAGGGATCCCAGGCCCTCCTGAGAGCATGTCACAGTAACAACCCATTCCTCTGGTCACTGGGGTCCAGGCATGTGGCGCCCCCAACGCCAACCGTGGAAAACATGCTGCCAATCAAACTCGCCCTCAGAGCCTTTCTTCTGTTTTGTCCCATGCAGAAATCTATCTGCATTTTTCCTGGCTCCTGGGAGCTCTGGGCTCAACCTCTTGGCCTGAGCAAGTGCTAGCCATAGTTGGTCAGCACAGCCAAGCTGGTGGGAAATTGCAGCTCTTAAAGCCAAGGTCTCAGTTAAAAAACAAGTGATATCATGCCCAGGGGCATGTCTTCCCTAAGCAATCCTTGGTGCCACCATCGACAGCTCTTCCTACCAGCTTCAGGAGGACAGGGTAAGAAGGAGAATCCATTCAAGTTCAGGCCTCACCTCAATCCATGGTAAGATGATAGAGCAAGTAATTCTGTTTTTAACGGCAAGAAGGAAGATCCAGGGAACTACAGGCTAGTTAGCCTCACCTTGATTCTTAGGAAAGTGATAGAACAACTAATACTGGACACTTATTCCAGAGACGTGATGGGCGGAAAGGTGATAGGGAGTAAGATGGATTTACAACGGTGAAATAATGTTTAAAAAACCTGATCTCTTTTTATGATGAAATAAATAACCTGATCAACAAGCAAAGGGGAGTGGATGCTTTTTATGTCAACTTTAGTAGGGCTTTTGACACTATCTCCCATAACATTCTCATACACAAGCTTATGAAGTATGACCCGGATACGTGGTCAGGGAGATGGACTGGTTGAACTGCCAGGTTCAGATTGTTGGGAGCAGAAGCACAGTGTGCAGACGTGGGCCTGAACAGGCCAATAGGAGCCTCCCTAACTGCACAAGTACAAGGCAAAGGCCAAAGCCTGTGATAGGTTCAGCATCACTCCATGCAGCAGGAGAGGCTGGGTAGCCACATCCAGGGCATCAGCTTCACAGAAAAGAACCGGGGATAGCGAGTTCAACAAGAGTCAGAGGTGAGTCCTTATGGCAAAGGCCATCAAGCTCTAGGCCATCAAACACACATCAGCTCTATTCAATCTGCAGAGCAACCCAGAAAAATAAAACTTCTCTTCATGGGACAAAGGCAACAAGCAAGGCTCACACCTCTAGCTTCCTGCAGAGGTCAGAGAGGCACTTTTTCTCCCGAATTCCTCGCCTCAACACTAGACAAGTAGAAGTTTTCCTCAGCCCAGGACCATGCCTCCAACAGCCAGGCAAGAAGACCGTCACCCACACTGGTGGCTAGGCACCAGGTAACATGGGATCATTCCTCTAAGGCTGTTCAAGACCTCTGAAGGCCCACGGGGTCAGAGGCAGTACTCTTTTTCACTGTTTGCTCCTGCTCACTGACTTTTAGATCAAAAAGGACATTTTCTACATGGCCCTCTAAAGCACAGACCACTAGCTGACTTCCACAGTACCTTGGACAATTTTCTTCAAGTCACCTCCTGGGCAGGAAAGAGCATCATACCAGCTCTTAAAGCCAAGGTCTCATAGGTACTCCCTATCCCATAAATTGTCTACAACCCATGAGCATACCTACTCACTAGGTCTCCTTTCAAAACCTTTACACAACGCAGCTTAAATACCTGCCAAATGCCGTTGCACCTCCTTGCCCCCTGTGCCCTGGCTGCCCGCAGAGCACAGTTGCCCATCGTTCCGCACTGTGCTGCTCTCCCCACCCACTGGCCTTTGCCTTTCCTCGTGCCCTGCCTGGGTGCCCAGCGAACATTGCTGCTGCCCTCCCACGGAGTCCAGGCCCATCTCCAACTCCACAGAGCTCCTTCTGGTGCTGGACCTCAGTGAGACATTTTCTGTTGAAGCGCAGGGGCCTTCTCCCGCTCCCGCTGGCCATGCTGGGCACGGCAATGGCCCATCACTGCTCTCCGAGGAGCCTGTCTGTGCAGAGGAAGCCGCTGCACTGTCCCCAATGATGGTTTCCCATGGGATGCCGACCACCACAGCCTGCAGCAAGCGGACACATGCTCTCCTCGAGGTTTGTGATCCTGGTTTTTGCCCTGCTCCCTCCCTCCTCGCAGGAGCCTCAACTCCACCATCTCCCGGACAGAGTCTCCCGGCTTGTCACCAGGCACCTTGTGGCAGAGCCTCTCAGGAGCCTTGCTACAGTCAAGGGATGCACGTCTCTCACATCTCTCATGCACGTCTCTCCCCACTCATCTCCTCAGCAAGCTCTTTCCTCCTCGAGGGCTGCCGTGGGGATCGAGCACCGTCTCCTCTTGGTAAAGCTCTCTTGGCTCCACCCAGGCACCTTCTCGTCCTTGCCCTTCTGGCAGGGAGCTCTCCTGAGCTCCTCTGCCTTACTCTTCCCCACAACTGAAGGTAGGCTGCAGTGACTCTGCCAGCTCCTGCGGCTTCCACTCGGGCCTCTTTGCAGACAGCTGCAAGAGCTGCCCTCTCCCAGGCAGCAGCACTTCCCCGCATCTCCGTGAGCTTTCCAAGATGGCAGCCAGTGCTTCTGCAAGCACGCCAGCCTGCTCTCCCAGCACCCTTGCATGCACGCCTCCAGCTCCCACGGGCTTGTGTAGGTCTCCTTTGTACATACAGTCCCCAGCTCCACCCTCTTCTACCCTCAGTGCTCTGCTCTTGCCTTTGTCACTGCTCCTTGGGGTAGAGACTTGGGCCTGAGCTTAGCCCGGAAGACCAAGCACAGGAAGCCACTGACTTCCTCGGACCCTTTTCTGTCACCTGCCACTATGAACTTGACGGTCCCACCGGCCAGCACACCTCCCTTTTCCTTGGCCTTCTGCTTCCTACTACCCTCCCTGTGCAAGCCTCTCCAGGGCTTCGTGGCCTCTCTTGCAGCTCACAACACCAGCACAGATCCTGCCTTCCCAAACACACACCTCTGCACCCCCATCTCTTCCCCTTTGCAACGCTCTCCCCTTTGCCCTCTCTCACATGCTTCTGCCCTGCGTTACAGCTCTCTCCAAAGCTCACCGTCCATCCCAGCTGCTTTCCTGAGCTGCCTCCGCCTCTTCCTGAGGAGGCCAAAGGGCTGCCAAGGCAGTGCTTGCAGCAGCGTCTCTCGGGAAACCTCCCCGCACTCCTCAGCACCCTTGCCACAGTTCACCATCTTCCAGGCTGCCTGTCCTCTCTCAGCCTTGCCCTTGGCCGGCCTGCTCGGGAGACCCCGGCCTCAGCCCTTGCCCCTGCAGCAGCGCTGCTGGCTTCCTGTCGCTTTCCTGTTCACCTCCCTGCTGCACCACAGGCTGCTCAGCTTCTCCTACAGCTCCTTACCCTCATGCCTCGGGAAGCCATCCGGGCACACGGTGGCCTGTGCTCAGCCCAGGCAGGAGCACATGGCTCTCCCTGCAGCCCCACACCTCAGCAACCACGTGCTCCCTCAGCAGCTCTGTCCGGATCAACGCCTCTGCCAGACGAGCAACACACATTCCTATGGGCTGCAACAAGAGACTGCATCCTCTCTTGGATGCCCACCATAGCACCACCGCTTTTCCTACCACGACACAAGCACCAACAGCCATCGGGAGCCCCATGGTGGTCCTGGGCCCTGTACACAAGCCCTGCCACGGGAACAACCCCCCGACAGCTGTGGCCCTGCAGCAGCCCTTGCCTGCACTTGCACTTGCTGCCTGCCCCAGGCACCAGCCGCATAGAAAAGGGGAGCAGAGCACAGGAGTCTCCAGCTCTGGCCCACCTTTCCTCAGCTACAGCTGCCTCATTCTGCATTGCAGCTCTCTCCAAGGCTCTCCGTTCATACCATCTGCTTTCCTGCAGTGCTTGTGCCTCTTCCTGAGGAGGCCAAAGGGCTGCCAAGGCAGCAGCCCTTATTTCTCATCCACCCCCTCTTCTATCTCTCCGTGTTATCTCTTGTCTCTCCTGGTCCTCCTGGCTCTTCCCTTTGCCCTGGCCTTTTTCAAGTCCACCTCGTCTTCCTAACAGAGCTGATCAATTGTCTAGTAGATGAGTGGTCAGATAGAGAAACTGAAAACTGCCTGACCAGTTCAAACCTTTGTGATCAGCTGCACACTGTTCAGGTGTGGGCCCGAGTGGGGCCATACTAGCCTCCCCAACTGCCCAGTACATAGGAAATACCAAGACCTGCGCTGAGTTCAACATCACCCTATCCTGCAGGAGAGGCATTGGGTCCACAGCCAGGGCATCAGCTTCACAGAAAAAGACCTGGGTCACCTAAGAGATAGTCCACTTCAACATTAGTTAGCTGCATGCCCTTGTGGCAAAAGCTGCCACCTACAGGCTGTGCACGTTTAGCAGAACTGGAGTATGCACAGGAAAGGACATTGTTTTTTCCCTTTTCCCAGAACCCATTAGACCCTAATGGAAGGCCCCAGTCCTCCCCACAACAAAGACGAAGTCAAGCTGCAGTAAGTGCTCAGGAAGGCTCTCCAGGAGCAGGTGAATGGAGCCCAGTACCTACAAGGAGGGACTGCCAAATCTGCTTGGATCACTCTGGAGAAGAAAAGCCAAGGAGCTGCATCCTGCGCCCTTCAGCTACCTTCCAGGAGGCCTTAGAGAGGATGCAGGCAGGCTCTTCTCACAGCTCCGCATTGAAAGGAGCCAGACTGCAGCTGATTGCAAGAGGCAACCTGGCCAAGTTACACCAAGCATTTCTCTAATAGGCTGATTGAAATGTGGGAATAGGGAGCCCAGGGAGGCTCTGCCATCCCTGTACTTGGAGAGATTCCCATAGCAGGTTTGTATTGCATGCCAAACATAGGTTTGGACTGCATGCCTTCCAGAACTCCCTTTCTACCTCCAGTGCTATAGCATGCTAGAAAATAAGCATGACTCCAGTATGGACAGTGGGAGATACAGAGAGAAATTAGGGATCATGAACCAGCAAACTGATACAGAACAACACACTAGCTTTTCTTCTACTCAACCTGCAGAGCAACCCAGAAAAAAAGAACCCTCTCTCCATGAGCCAAAGGCAACAAGCAAGGCTCACATCTCTAGCTGCCTGCAGAGGCCAGGGTGAGGCTATTTTCTCCCCACTTCTCCACGAAGGACCAGATCAGAAAAGGACCAGACAAGGAGCAGCTCTCCCCCAGCCCAGCTCCATGCTCCCCTCAGCCATATAGGAAGCCCTTCATCTCCGCTGGAGGCCAGGTGCCAGGCAACACGAGACCATTCCTCTGAGACTGTTCAAGCCCTCCAGAGATCCAGATGAGTTGCTCTTCTATCTTTTTTGGTGCCGATCACCACCTTTGAGATCAAGAAGGAAATTTTCCCACATTGCCCTCTGCAGCACAGAACTGTGAGCTGCCGTCCACTGTCCCTTGGATCACCTTCTTCAAGCCACTTCCTGGGCAGGAAGGTGCCTCATACCAGGGTCCTATCTGTCCGCCCCTCCACCTCCACTTATGCTCTGCCCAGCACACCATTCTGTGAGCACTTACTAGAAAATAAACACATCTGGCAGCAACCTCAGGTAAACTTTTTCTTTGATTCTATGTTGGTAACCTTGAAATGGTCCCTTGAAGTTTAGTAGAGGATAACACCACAGATTCTAGAAAGTTTATATGCTTGTGGTTCTCCACAAGCATTCCTCTGCACACTTTCTCTTCTCATCATTTTCTCAGGAGAGAGAACTCTATTCCACACATTTCTGGAAACATCCATCATGTCAGAAGAGATGTAAATGAAACACAATTCAAAAAATACAGAAATCAGAATTTAGAATTCACTCTAAACCACTGAGTCCAGAAACTAACTTCTTTAATTTGAAAAAATAGACACAAAGTAGTCAAGCAAAACCATATTTCATAAGCTAACTTTTGGAATTGATACCCAGTGTTTTTCTATGCCTCATTCAGCTATGGGCTGACAAGAGACCTTTTAAGTTTCTTAGACCTGAGGCCTGATCCATCAGATAATATATATTCCTCAGGTATTGTCTTCTAGATTGACACCTCTAAGTTGAAAGGAAGATTTCCTCTGTGGAATTTTGCTTAATGTAATTATATCCCTAAGCATTTCCTATAATCCAGAGTCCTCAATAAATATGATCCAAATATTAACTTATGAATCTCCTGGTAATGTAAGACCACCCGACAAATTGTTAGTGATATGCAGACTTATTTTTGAAATGCCAACTGCCTGGGTAACCAGTCATTGTTATCACTTAGCTTGCCAAGATATTGTTCCTGTAGTGCAAATGTGTTCCTTCTGGACAAACCAGTAGGAAGAAACATTAATCACCTCTGAGTTTATGACTCTCAGTACATACACTTTTTATATTATAAAACTCCAGAAGTAGTTATACAAACACATCAGTGATATGAAATTCAGCTAATTATTAGTTTTATAGAGAAACTAAATATAATGGTATGCAAATAATTTATTATATAAGATGACTGAGTCATGGAAGCAGCTGCTCAGGACTCTTCAGCTCCTTAAAGAGCAGGTTGAAGAGAACCTATCCAGAAGTTAGGGACTAGATCTCTGAGCAGTTTGCTTCACAATGAAACAGAGATCTTGATGGGGCTCTCCTGTCCCCCAACAGAACCAGGGAGTAACATTCCTTGAAATCGGAAAAACAGGCAGGCTGGCCAGTTTCCCATCAGTGCCAAGGCAGAAAAGAATACCTTCCTGTTGAAACACTTCCTCAGAATCAAAAAGTGTTTCTCTCATGGTAGATTTACAGTGGTCCTTCCTACAAAGCCAGACTATGAATGACTTTTTCAACTGTGCCCTTGGTGCTTAACAAAAGCAAATCCCAAAAAGTGTTTTATTTTAGCTATTTCCTTCTCTTCTTCTGTTTTTACCCTTCCTTCTTGAATCTTGAACATGAAAGAATACCGCTTTGAGTAAAATAGTGCATAAATATTAATTAGAGGTAATACACAGGGAAGGAGAGTACAGTTAATGATTGCTTAGAGAAGTTTCTATTTTATGGGAAAATCAAATAATTTTATTACATTGTTACTATAGGTTGTTAAAATTATAATTAATTTTCATAAGAATATTGTGGCAATAGTAAACTATTGTCAAAATGTGTTGGCTTTGCAGTTTTTAAATATAGAAGAAGAATTAGAGACTGCAAAAAAATGCTCTCTCCAATATCTATATGTGTTTTTTTGCTAAGAGAACCAAGATTTTTATGTAGACTCCTGAAAAAAATGCAATGATATCCAATAATTAGGACAATCTTGAAAATGTATTTTTTTTTTTTTGTTGATGGAAACAGAGACCTGTAACTAACAACATAACAGCAAGTAACTGCCCAGTTTGCTGCATGATGGTTATCTAAATGGATCCCCAAGGCCAGTTAATCTTTCTTTCAGCACTAGAAATGCTGCAGATAGGGGCATAGAGTCTCTCCATGATCTATATCAATCCTCCAAATGTAACCATATTTTTACTATTATACCAATAATTAAGACCCTTGGAAGCTTGTTCCATATAATATATAAATAAGCTCCTAACACTGGTAGCCAAGTTGAACACCTAAGGTAAAATGATCAATACGTTCCTTTTTCTCCAATTTCAAATATGGGAATAGAGAGAAATTAAGAGATTGGCCAAAAGTGTCATGCTAAGGATTCAGGGAGCAAGACAAGAATATTCAGTTTGAAGTTGTATTATCAGTATCAAGTGCAGGAACCACTGCAGGAACCTACTACCAGGAGAAGAGTTAAATATTAGATTACACTCCCTTTTACACAGTGAACAAGAAGAAAATCCTTATTGTCGTTCTGGAAAGGCAAAACCGTATCAAAAACATTATTGAGCAAAGCAGCAGAAGAAATGCAACATCCTATCTCAATTCACATGTTAAGAGTGCTCTTTTGGAAACTGAACAGTAGAGGGAAAGAGCTGAACAGCAAAGAACTTTTTTTACCCAGTCTACCACAATTCTCACTCCTGTTCCCAGCCATGAAGTGAGTCATACAGATGAAGTGAGCAACCACACGCTCTCTCCATCTCGCCACTGCAACCTTAGAGGAACAAAGCTGTTTTTGTTGCTGTACAGTTAAATAAAAACTGTTTGCTTCTATCCCTTCCTTCCTTGAGTCCATGAGACTCTGAGTACATTGCCACACACAATAACTCTGTTGCTATTGGGACATTTATCTGCAGAGAATACCTACCACAGTGCACAGCTAGGGAAGCAAGAGCTTAACACTTCAAATAACTGATCAACCTGAAAGAGGTTTATTTCTAAGACTCTCTCCTCTCAGCAGGGAATGAAGATAAATTTGGGAAATCTTCTGTTTATAGATAGCATAGTATTCATTCCTGGACCTGAAAGTAAGAAGTACTTCCAGCAGCAATATCCACTCAAATTTCATAAATTCATTGTTTGCTGACAGAAAATCTTGAAAGGAGGAGAAAGAAGAGGATAAAATATTAAGAAACATTTAAAGTTTTAATGATTGACAGAAAGAAGAAAAGAAGAAGGCAGAGGCAAAGAGAAGGAAAGAAACACATGGGTGAGTGTTAGGAAAAATAATTGGCAGCTTTTTATGCTACCGTAAACAGATAACACTCAAGCATCTTGGCTCAAAATCACATTGTGCTGACACAGCACATGCTGCCTATGCTCATATTTTTATTTCCACAAAGACCAGACTCCATTTTTTCTTTACGACACTTAATTTCTGAAGTCTAAATGTAATTCATATACCATACACAATTTTCTTAAAGCAAAGGGGAAATACAAATGGAAAGGGCTATGCTTGCATGCTTTTTCCCGATTTCCTAACTGAGAATTATCTTCCAGTAATTTCAATACTGTAAAATCATCTTGCAGATCCTCTAGTATCTATCAGTTAAAATCTGATACACAATTAGACATACGATGGGAGTACAAACTCAGTCAGTTCAAATCAGGTTAACCCAGCTCAAATCAAAGCTGATTCAAGTTCACAAGCTGTACACCTGACCTGAGAACAGGATATCAGAACTAGGAAGACCTGAAAATACAATAACTTATGGTTACCTGGTTACAGAGATAGGTACTGTATTTGAAAAGACACCAGCTTAGATACAATCGACAAGGACTGTTTTCATTCTGCACACAGCTCCCATTACTGCTCTGAGAAGGAATTGGCTTTAAGCAGACGAATCTTGTAATAATTAGTCTAAGAGTTCTCTAATATAGATGTGCTCACTTCAACATTAGACAGACTCTTTTTACTAGTAGCTCAACTTTTATGTCCCCAAATGCAGCAAAGATTTTTTTAGTAACATTTAACTAAATTCAGATTGATTCCCAAAACTACCCCCACCAGATGCAGGTCAAAATCTCTCTGTTCCGAGACAGTGACAACCTTCCCATTGGCTGTCAAAATGTACATTGGGGGAGAAGATACTTAGAGCTTGAAATGTTTTTTATCAATCATATTCCCACAGGATATAGTAGGAAGCAATTTTCCTTATACCAAAATAAAATACTTGGGAAAATAAAGGACAGATGTTCACAGTTACAGAGGATTTTTTATTATTATTTTTCTTAAGGAATCACAGGATTTTTTTAAAAAAACATATTTACAGAAGAAATGAGCTCAACAAGAATAGTCCCACCATGATTTTGGTCTTAGCTTCAGCTCTTCTCTTAACCAATAGCAGGCTGGAGCTCTATATACCTACCATCTTTGAGTCTTGGTATTATAACATTTTATTTCGTTATCTCAACAATCATCTTTCATTCAAATAAAGTGATACAAGACAAAAATAACTATCACTATTCACTTTTACTCTATTGACACTGCAGGAAGGCAATGGCTTACTGTAGAGAAATGGCAATCGACTGTCTCTGATGTGAGTCAGCTCCATTTTGACCTTGTAGAACTTTTTTTTTAAACAAAGTCCAAATACCCTGAGGAACACAAAGGCATAGGCTTCTATAAGCAGGTATGCACAGAAGTAGGCAAGAAGAGCTATTCCACCTTTTGCTTTCAAGATTCAGATCTTTTCAAGGAAAAGCACTTTATGCAGCCACTTTAACACATAAAGTCATTTCAGTTCAATGAATCATATTGGAAGCATTACTTGCCAGTTTCTTAGAGTGATAACAGAACTGCATCATCCAGAGTAGAATAACAGTAAGATTATCCACACAAATGCTCTTCACTGTCTTCTAACTACGAACATTTCCAAAATCCTAATGGTTCACTTAACTATTTCCTTGCAAAATCTGCAAGCGTAATAGCATGCTCTTTGACCCAGCCAGATTAACTCTATTCTCCCTTGCCGACAATACTGTACTTCTTCAAACCAAGAGCTTCTGATGCAGTTTTCATACAGAATGAAGCAATAGGAAAAAGGGGTCCCTGCAACAGAGCGCTGTTGAAGTACATTGATGTTGTCTTGAACAGTAAGCCAACATTCAATGTCCCTCTGAAGCAAGACTTTTAATACCTGAACATATGTGTCGCCTTTCCACAGAATATTCTACAACATTAAGAAGTGCTAACACCTTTTGATATTTTTGAAAGACATTTAAGATCTTTGTAACTAACTAGCAAAGAAATAGAGCCAGCTTTTGCCCCTTTTGTGCATAGTTAGATGAACTGAAACAGTATTTGCTGTAAAGCTACACCCTAAGAAACGCTTACTCATGAAATCAGATTGAAATAAAGATATCTGATGCTGAAGCAACCAAAAATAATTGCAAACACAGTAACAATAGCTATCAAAACACCAAAAAGGCCAGATGGATCAGCCCACTCATCAAGTTTATAGTTCTTATTACAAACTGTGCAATTACACAAATTCTGCAAGAAGAGAAAGGTGTGAGTGAATGGCTGTAAGCCCTTCAATGACAGGTTAGCATCTGCTCATGCTTGTGGTGCTGAAAATGCACTGAAGCTTTTCTGCCCTTGATTTGAAAGGTAAATTGCCTTTCAGTTACTACAGGGCAAAATCATTTGCAAGGGCCCTGTTTAATTACAGAACATAGAGCTCATACCTTAGCTTGTTTCTAATATTTTATAAAAGTTCACGAACAACTTTGTCCGTTGTCTTTTTCATATATGTTTTCCCTGAAAATAGTACATTCCTCGCCAGATTTACACCCTATAATTCATTTCCTTACCCACAGAAGAATGTTCTGTAAAAATTAAGAATTAATATATTCTGTTTCTTAATCAAAACCAAGTAATTCTCTCAATCCTTATTAAAAGTCTTAAAAAATCATATGCAAACTTAGTTTAACATATAACAGAGTGCAAGTCCAAGCATGCTAAAGTGTTTCTTGTTTTTGCCAATATACTTTCAATTCTGTGATTCCCTGCTTATCTACTCTCATGGTGATAAAGCACATCTCGATATTCAATTCGTTATATCCTGGTAAAATAACAAGATGATTCACATTATATTAGATTATTCAGCTTAGTGTGATGACCCTGTCATTTCAAGGACACCAACAAATTTCTGTGAAGATTAACTAGGTTTGCATGGATTCCTTAAAGAGGCGCTTTTGAACTCTGAAAGTGTCTCAGATTCTGGTGACTTGGTAGAATAAATATGACCTGGCTCCGTAGGTAGAACATCTAACAGCAATAAATGTGAAATGGAAAGCTGGATTATAACTGGTAAAAATATGACAAATGTAGATCAGTTTAGAGTTATATCTGAAATGCATGTATATGATTTTTCATTTTGACATCCACAAACAAAATCTAGAGCCTCAAAGTCCTGATGAATTCTGGCTAGGATAATACTCAGATCACAGGGGAATATATTCTGGAGTGACAGCATGCTCCACTCTTTTGAAGCTGATCTGAACAAAGAGCCATCAGATATCATTGGTCCAGAGAGAAAGGATGTAGTCTACAGACGAGGTCTGTATGGGAGGCAGGATAGTAGGGGTTCCACACAATGTTCTGCTGAAGAGTCCCATACTGTATATTAGATAATCATTTTTGAGACAAATACCTACCTTTTTTGTTTTTATTTAAAGAAATACAAAAGCATCTCATCTGAAATAATTTTCAGAAGGAACATAGTAGCCCTGCTGTATCCCTATGGCTGGTATGTGTTAAATATATTTGAGGCTTGATAGTAAGACTATGCTAAGCACCAGATATATTTTATTTATTGCACTTGGCTTATTACTGAAAAATGCAAATAGCATTTATGCAAAAAAGGTAAATTATGTCTTTCAAAAGTAGAATAACAGTGGCTACCTTATAATAGATTTTGGACTAAAAAGATAACACACTATTTATAGACCATCTAATCTCCATGATGAAGTTTTTGCATACTTTCCTTAAAATCTGCCAAAGCAGTTGATCCTTATTTTAACGTAGGGTTTTAAACCTAGGAAAGACGGAAGTTATAATGAAGGGTACTAACTTTCTACTAGATCACAAATAGTCAAGACATGAGAGTTATTGGTAGCACAGCACTCCCTTCTCAGGAACATCACACTGAATTGTCATATTGGATTCAGGCCAGATTCAGTGTAAGTAAAAAGCAAGTGAGGCCTCTATTTAACGGGTAACATAAAGTTTTCACATATGCAAGTCATTGTATAAGACCATTAGTGTTCAAAAATACTTGCTATAGCAAGTTTTTGTCTCAATAGGTTTATTTTAAAATCTAGAATAAGTCATAAATAATGCAGTCCAACTGATAACAGCATTCTTTCTGCAATAAATCTCTCCAGAACTAGATATTTAAAAATAATATTTTGATTTAGCTCAAAAACATGTTGGTCAATAATAAATAACTCTAGCCTCTTCAAAGGCAGTCAAAGACTTTAAGAAGAAGGGATTCACTGATAAATACGGTACATTCACTGATATTAATAACACAAGAGAGCATACTGCATATAAGGGAAGTCCTGAGACCACTTCCAGACAATTGTATTTCCATGCTGCAGAAAAGAGGACACTGAGATTGACAGCTGTCCACTATGGACAAAATGGGTGCATGTTGGCAGGCAGTAAGGTGCACTCAAGTGTTCATAAATTTGAACTGCTCAGAAAGTGAATTTTATTTATACTAATATTCCCAGAAGGCATTTCCCCTCTTCTTTTTTTCTGCAAACTCCACTCCACCAGTCTGTTAAGTAAGATAAATGAAGCACTCACAGGAAAACTTACACAGTGATTGAAAATAGAGTGGCAAATATATACCTACAAATTGAAGAAAGCTCTGCTCAGCTTCAAGGTGTTAGTAACAACAGTCTTTTACAGGACAGGACTCAAAAAAAAAAAAAATGTCCCAGCAGTCACAAGTTTTATTTACATAAATTAACTATATTACGGCCATTTTGCAAATAATAGGGGAAAATAAATGCAATGCAAGAATGTAGTTTAAAAGAACATTGCTTTCAATAAAGTATAATAAATTTATTCACATACTACATCATTTGATTTTGAGGGGTATTGTAGGGAGACATTACTGAGTAGCTCTGAATACAATTTTTCAAAAAAAGAAATATGAATGTAAGACTGGAATTTAGGATTTCAACTTTGAATGGTCCAGATATTTGGGAGAGTGGTCACGTTTTCAGAAAATTAACCATCTTATCTGGACATACAGACAACAGCACAGCGCATAGCTGTAGCAAGTTACATAGGCTAAGTACTGAATAACTGCGCCATATCAACTACTTGGTTTGTGATTTTCTTTCCCATCATCAACTTAGATTAAGGAGATACAAATATGGTGTCCCTTCAAAGGTTTTATAGTTCAGAAGTCACCTGACTTAGAGCACGAGGTTCTTCATAATCACCACAGAGCCCACTTTATAGCTTAGATATGAGCTTTACTTATCCACAGCTTCTCCGCAGCACAACTGTTCCTTTCAGCTCCTTTGTGAGCCTCTTCCCCCATTCAAATGCAGCAGTTCAATATTCACATAGTATTTTGGTTTTCTAGATATTTCCAAAACTGATATCTACAGAACTCTTTTGTGGACTCAGTCAGTTTCTCAAATATCTTAATGATATTAGCACAACGTATAGTAAGATATGCATGTACAATAGTACTCCAAAGTCAATGGTTTGGGCACAACACAGTTATACTAAACATATAGGTCACATTCTGAGATCACTGCATCAAAGAAATCTCTGAATTGATTCTTTGTCTGTCATGGCAGAAATTATAATAAAACTTCAGCTTTATTGTGTTCTAGCCATTAATCTCATAACAATTATTCTATGTATGCTTTCCTTATGACCCTGAAATTTATAAATGTATTTGTTGCATGCTGAATGTAATTCAGCCTATGAATTCTACATAATTGAAATGCTCTATAACCTACGGAATAAAATTCTGAAAGGACAGCCAGACAATAGTATATCATCTTCTATGTAGCCCTTGCAAAATTTTCCCCCATTGACACACCTTGGCTATCAAATAATCTATAAGCAGGATATACTTCTTCCTGCAGGAGATATTGAATTTTCATAAATATTTGCAATGATTTTATAAGGCAAAAACATTCCTTATCCATAAAATATAAAAAGATAATAGAAATCCCATCTCTTTGAAAGTTTCTTATTCTCTGAAAAGAAATATTTTTTTTCTGTTTGCATTGTTAAGCAGGCATAGCATTTGCTCTCAGCAGAATATGGGTGTGGGTGTCCACTGTGCTGGATTTACACTCTGAATTAAAAAGAAAAATGATTCTACCTAATCCATCGTCTCTTTTAGTCTTTTTCTGTGCTCTGCTGAAAGATTCCCTGTTTCCTACAAGACATCTTAAATAGGTCCCTGACCCGCAAGACATGCAGTCTCTGAAGAGATCTATGGCATGACCTGTTTGAAATGCAAGGAAAATGCTTTTTTGTCTTTGTGCTGCTACTAGTTACCAGAGTACCTACTTAGTCTTTTCCAAATTCAGCCATATAGCTATCCAAGTTTTCTGGGAAACCTGCAGGCATGACCGCCTCTATAATCCTGGGAACCCTGCAGGCATGATCACCTCTTTAAAATGCATGTATACCAATGCACGCAACATGGGGAACAAACAGGAGGAACTGGAGATCTGTGTGCGATCACAGGGCCATGACCTCATTGCAATCCCAGAGACACGGTGCGATACTCCCATGACTGGAATGCTGTCATGGATAGATATGTGCTTTTTAGGAAAGACAGGCCAGGAAGGCGAGGTGGTGGAGTTGCTCTTTATGTGAGAGAGCAACTGGAATGCAGCAAGCTCTGCCTAGGGGTGGAGGAGGAGGAGGCAGTTGAGAGCTTATGGGTAAAGATCAAAGGGCAGGCTAGCATGGGGGACACTGTTGTGGATGTCTACTACAGGCCACCTGACCAGGATGAGAAAGTTGATGAGGCCTTCTATAGACAGCTGGAGGTAGCCTCACGATCACAGGCCCTGGTTCTCATGGGGGACTTCAATCACCCTGACATCTGCTGGAAGGACTACACAGAAAGGCACAAACAGTCCAGGAGGCTCCTGCAATGCATCCGTGGTAACTTCTTGTCACAAATGGTGGAGGAGCCTACGAAGAAGGGTGTCCTGCTGGATCTTGTCCTTACCAACACAGAGGGATTGGTTAGAGATGTGAAGATTGGGTGCAGCCTTGGCTGCAGTGACTACGAGATGGTGGAGTTCAGGATGCTGCAGGAAAGAATTAAGGCAACAAGCAGGATTGCAACCCTGGACTTAAGGAGAGCGGACTTTGGGCTCTTCAGAGACCTAATTGGAAGAATCCCATGGGTTAAGGCCCTAGAAGGAAGGGGGGTCCAGGAGAGCTGGCTAATATTCAAACATCGCTTCCTCCAAGCTCAAGAGCAGTGCATCCTTGTGAGTAAGAAGTGCAGGAAAAGGGGCAGGAGACCTGCATAGGTGCGCAAGGAGCTCCTGGCCAAATTCAGACAGAATAAGAAAATACACAGAATGTGGAAGAGGGGACAGGCTACTTGGGAGAATTCTAGGAATGCAGTCAGAGTATGCAGAGATGCTGCAAGGAAGGCTAAGGCCCAGTTGGAGTTGAGTCTGGCAAGGGATGTCAAGGACAACAGGAAGGGCTTCTTCAAACACATCAGCAGCAAGAGGAGGACTAGGTAAAATGTGGACCCCCTATTGAATGGGGCAGAAGCCCTGGTGACAAGGGATACAGAGAAGGCAGAATTACTGAATGCCTTCTTTGCTTCAGTCTTCACTGCTAAGGGCAGCCTTCCCGAATCCTGCAGCCTGGATGTGAGGGAGAAGGTCTGGAGAAGGGAAGACTTTCCTTTGATTGAGGAGGAAAGGATTAGAGACCCTCTGGGCAGGCTAGACATCCACAAATCCATGGGCCCTGATGGGATGCACCCACAGGTACTGAGGGAGCTGGCGAATGTTATTGCCAAGTTGCTCTCCATCATCTTTGAAAGGTCCTGGAGAACTGGAAAGGTGCCTGAGGACTGGAAGAAAGCTAATGTCACTCCAGTCTTCAAGAAGGGCAAGAAGGAGGACCCAGGCAACTATAGGTCAGCCAGCTTCACCTCCATCAGTGGCAAGGTGATGGAACAGCTCATTCTGGATGTCATCTCAAGACATAAGGAGGAAAAGAAGGTGATCAGGAGTAGTCAGCATGGAATCACCAAGGGGAAATCCTGCTTGACCAATGTGATAGCCTTCTCTGATGGAATGACTGGCTGGGTAGGTGAGGGGCGAGCAGTCAACGTTGTGTACCTTGACTTCAGCAAGGCTTTTGACACTGTCTCCCATAACATCCTCCTACGTAAGCTCAGGAAGTGTGGGTTAGATGAGAGGACAGTGAGGTAGACTGAGAACTGGCTGAAAGGCAGAGCTCAGAGGGTTGTCATCAGTGGTGTGGAGTCTAGTTGGAGGCCTGTGGCTAGTGGCACACCCCTGGGCTTGGTACTGTGTCCCATCCTGTTCAACTTCTTCATCAATGACCTGGATGAGGGGACAGAGTGCCTCCTCAGCAAGTTTGCTGATGATACCAAGCTGGCAGGAGTGGCTGAAACACCTGAGGGCTGTGCTGCCATTCAGAGAGACCTGGACAGGCTGGAGAGACGCACAGAGAGGAACCTCCTGAGGTTCAACAGGGGCAAGTGCCGAGTCCTGCACCTAGGGAAAAATAACCCCATGCACCAGTACATGCTGGGGGCTGACCTTCTGGAGAGCAGCTCTGCAGAGAAGGACCTGGGAGTGCTGGTGGATGACAGGTTGACCATGAGCCAGCAATGTGCCCTTGTGGCCAAGAAAGCCAATGGTGTCCTGGGGTGCATTAGGAAGAGTGTTGCCAGCAGGTGGAGGGAGGTGATCCTGCCCCTCTACTCAGCCCTGCTGAGGCCTCATCTCAAGTACTGTGTTCAGTTCTGGGTTCCCCAGTACAAGAGAGACATGGAGCTACAGGAGCGAGTCCAGCATAGGGCTACAAAGATGATGAGAGTCCTGGAGCATCTGCCTATGAGGAACAGCTGTGAGAGCTGGGCCTGTTTATCCTGGGGAAGAGAAGGCTGAAGGGGGGATCTTATCAATGTGTGTAAGTACCTGAAGAGAGGGTGTCAAGAGGATGGGGACGAACTCTTTTCAGTTGTCCTGTGTGACAGGACAAGAGGCAATGGGCAGAAGTTGAAGCACAGGAAGTTCCGCCTGCACGTTAGGGGGAATTTCTTCGCTGTGAGAGTGACAGAGCACCAGACCAGGTTGCCCAGAGAGGTTGCGGAGTCTCCTTCTCTGGAGATCTTCAAGGCCCGCCTGGATGCCACCCTGTCTGACATGCTCTAGGTGACCCTGCTTGATCAGGATGGTTGGACTAGATGTTCTCCCAGACAAAAAGAAACTTAATCAAACATGACAAGCGGCACATATAGCTCCACGTGCTACTTGTTGTAAAACTCTGAACTCCTGAATCATTTTGCTTTAGTTCCCTAATTTTGTACGATTTTATGGCAATATTTTGGATTCCCTTTATTAATGGTAGAACCAAAGCATGATCAGCTATCAGCAGTTTCATGTAGTGTGACACTGATCCAATATCCTCAGAATTTTATATCAGAAGCTAACCATGACTCCAACTCCAATTGGAATCCAGACTCTCAAAAATCCCCAATCCTCAATCTTCTAATATGTATGACAATATATTTTTAATTCATTTTAAAAAATGGAATTTGCATTACATTTTTCAATGCCCATAGTAATTCCCTTTACTTCAGTGATAGTTTCATTGCTGAGCTACCTGCAGAAGTAGATACTCCTGCAAGGTAGGTAGTATCTTATGTCCCTATTATCTTTGAGGTGTTTGGATTGTGACTATTTGTTCCAGTAATTTTCTAGAAACTAAAGTTAAGCTGACTAGTCTGTGATAACATGGGCTCTTCCACCTTCAGAAACAGTCCTTGTGTTTGTCCTTTTCCAATCTTCTGATAACTGTTAAAGGTAGCAAGATTTCATCAGCTATTTCTCTAAGTAGGTTCTGTAAGCAACAAAGCAACAGCTGTGAGGAGATAGTTCTGGCCAAATATAGAACAAAGCAGTAACTAGTCAAATGTTTCAAAACCTTCCTGTTGTTACTAGGCCTTTTGCCCATCTTCCTTTTTCTGGTACCTGTTGGTTGCAGATACAGAATATTTAAACCTGCTCCAGTTCTGATTCACATTTTAAGTGAACTGCATTTCCAATGGGACTTTCAAGAGTTATATGCTTCTGCTTGAGCTATTTACTTCATTTATTTTATTACTGATATTATATTTTGTTGAAAAATCATTCAATGAGGTGTGATGCATCTACCTCACTACTTGAGTTTTTACTGTTCATTTTAAGCCTCTGCACAGCAGAATGGCTTCCAGATAGCTCCTATCTGCACTACTTATAGATGCAAGGCCCAATAGGTCATGCTAAAAAAAAAACAAATATGTTACAAAGTAAGAGGTAATGATGATAGGTCTTTATTTTTTTAGTTCATAGTAGAGGAAAGAGGGAAAAGTTTTGTGTTTCACTGGTTATAAGGAAATAATGTGGTGTAGGCTACTGCTGCTGTGGAGAAATTATTAAAAATATTCTTTATGCATGCCATATACAGTGCAGGTGGTACAGAAGAGCCCATTTTGCAGCACTGGATCTGGAGGACTGCATTGACTCACAAATGGTGCAGACAAGCAGCTATACAAGTTGTCTCCAAGGAGAATAAATACAGATTTTATATCATGCCACTATCTGCTTACTTTATGAAGCACATTTTACAGATACAATTTTGAAAATGGTATTACTAGGTAATTTAAAAGAAAATTATTTGATACACTTGTCTGCAGATTGGATTTTCTTAGTATCTGAAAATCTAACTTTGTGAACCTGAAGAGAAAAATAAGATATTAGTACATTAAAGAAGGCCCTAAATACTAATCAGAATAGTCTTTCTGTATATAGTGATGCCACCATTTCAAGATTTTTAATTTGCTATACACAATCAAAATTTGAAAGGGGTATTTTGAACTATTATTGTCATAATAGTTCAAATTCTGTCAAAAGGGACAGTTCACTAGTCTCCTCATTAATGAAGCATGATTCAATAGTCTCTTTTCTGCTTTATGCTGCAGAATAATTTGGAAGAATAGTCAGCATTTGGAAGAGAAAAAAAAAAAAAAAAAAAAAAAAAAAAAGTTTCTCCTGAAATAGCTTTTTGTGGGGAAGTATCCTCTTTAAACCTGAAGGACATACCCAGCTGTTCCCTAGCTGGGACTGATCCATGGGTGGAGCACAGGAAGGTAGCCAAAAGAATCAAAACATGTATATCAAATACTTCTGAGGGCTGTCATGTGTCTATCAAAATTACTTACACATACTCTGAGACAGAGTGGATGACCTGCTTTTTGTAAACATTATTTTGGAAGGCAATTATAACATTTAGTAGATATATATTCCTATTTCTCTATTTTACTCTGTTCCCAAGTGCCACAACATGAAATTTAGACAGCTTTGGAAACAAGGCTGTTGTAAACATACACAGACTGAGAATGTAGTTTCCCTGGCAACCACAAGATCTGAGAACAACTCACTCCTTCAGGTTGCAATTCAGTTTATGTGCTTCCACATCTGCTTGCATAGGAATGAGACACCTGGGATTACATTTCTAGAGTGATGAGTGAGAAATTAGAGAACAATAGACATTGCATCGCTAACTTTGTGATGTGATGAAAATGAGTCCTCTGACGTTCATTGTCACAGACCACCCAGCATATCTGAGGCTCAGAGCAACACTAGGAGTCTCTCTCCTACTTATCTTGACGGGAGCCTAGAGTTGTCGGAAAACCCGAGGATGCCTTCTGGTTTATACTAACAAGAGTTAATGGACTATTTTGTTAAACAGAGTGTGAGCATTCCTTTCCATTAAGGAAGAGTATAAATCAGAGGAAGGAGAAAAGCTTGCAAGTTGGATGGTGTTAGAAAAGAGCAGGTACTGCTGTGCGCTATTTCCAAGAACGACAGGTGCAGAAAAGTCATTTGCTGCCTAATTTTATTTAACTCTCAACATGTGCAAAGTTACTTCTACTTTGTTGGCTACTCAGTGGCAGGGTATTTTTATTTCCTAATGTCTTTTCTCTAAATACTTGGTGTCTGCATTATACTTTACTGTATGCAAATGACTTTGTATAGATGCCATCACTCCAGCTGGCTTAATTCATTCATCTTGTTACCTACAGGCAAAAGGCTAGGCTGCAATTAATATGTCTGAGTTGTGAGTGAGCTTTCCAGACTTGCTCTCAACACCTTTTACGCAACACTCAGATGGCCCTACACTAGCTCAACTGAATTTATTACAATTATTATTACTACTAAAAAGTGGAATGTCATGAATGCTGTGGACAAGTCACGTTTTCTGGAGGGCTTCCCCCCATCTCATTCTATCATGAGGTAAAGTGAATGCCATAATTTATGCAATACTACACTTTCTCCTTCTAAATATGTTTTGCATCTGTCTGCACATCTTTTTGTTGTAGATTTCTAATGATCAAAAATGCTCTGTAAGTAAGTCATTCATTATATACATAGCTAGAATTACCCAAAGAAACTCTCTTGTGAAGACATTTCCTTAAAAATCACCATAGCTTTCTATTTTATCACCATGGCTTGCTCTTTTCTTCTTCTTTTAAATGCAATATACTACGTTTTTTTCTAAGACTGCTTTAAAAGCGAGGAAGCTTTAAAATCTTAGGAAACATTTTTTAATATCTCTCATGGAACACAAGGCAAGTACACAGCCTTTGATGCACTCTGCTAAAATTAAAACCAAAAAGACATTCTAAGAGTTTTACAATCTGATATAAAGTTATTTTGAATTTGATTCAAGTAATAGTATTTCATCAGTTAGAGCTTTTCACCTATTGTGGACTCAGAGCTCACAAAAATTTCAGACTTTTCAAAGTGCTGCCTTCAACATTTAGCTATCAATATCTCAATATTTTTTAAAATGAAGTTCCACTCTTAACTTCTAACATGAGCTCTTCGTCTTTAACCCCTCTGACCCCTCTTCTTGATTGCATTTATAGAAGCTGAATATTAAGCCTCATTTCATGCAGTGAATCCAGGTGTAATAATCCACACAAAACCTCAGAGATCATCCATTTGAAGATGAGTACAGAGTGATCTTTCTTTTCATGCTCATTGACACAAATTAAATTTTGCAGTTAAAAGAGTAGCTCCCTACTGTATAGACCATGCATCAGACCGAACAAAAAAGGTATTTCTTCCACAACAGACCATATATTTTGAAAATTCCACTACCTCACATCAAAACTTCTCTGTATCTTTTCAGGATTTGAAATCTCTACGATCTCTTTCACAGCACAATGCGACTCACGACAACATGCAGGGAAATCTGCTAAATCAAAAAGTCTGCATTTAAACTTCTTCTTGACAAATTTCAAGACAAGCAACAATGTCATGTTGAAAGAAACCATTCATTTTGGTGTGGTTTCATAGATCTGTTACTTTCCTATTTTCATGTTCCAGCAACTTCAAGTGCTTCTGGAAGCTCTGTCCTTTCAGCATTTTAGAAGCAGGTCCTTGCTTCCCTGCATCACTACTTCCTATGAGAAAAAACCTCCATCAGAAATCCTTTACTATCTTAGGCACACACAAGCACACACACGCACAAACAGACACACACCTTAAACTACATTTCTCTATACTATGAAAAAATACGTTATGTACCTAAGTTGTGAACCTTGCCAGATTTTTTGCAGCAAAATGAGGTTTAAGTTAGAACCCCCACTTGCCTTCTCCTGGCCTTTCATCGTCGGTAGCATCCTGCCATTTTCATATTACTACCTTGTTAGCGATGCCGTGGGTCAGGGTGGACCATCTGCACATACATCACTCTCCTTTTGTAATATGCAGCATCCAGAAATTGCTCATGTTGTTTTCTCATTATTGGGGCCACAGTTCAGTGTTAACCACCTGCATGCAGGCCCTAACACACACACACAGCTCTAGTTAGTTCCTGAGCTGTAGAAGCCAATAAAGCTATGGATTTCAATCCAAGGCTTGTGTTTTTGTATGCATCCCCTGAAAATCAGGACTTAAAGGCCATCAGAGGAGAAATTGTTTGTAAAAAACGTGTATTTTGAACCTCATTAATAGCCTTATCCAGGTGACATGCACAGATTTATTACCTTGGTGTAGCCATTCTGACTGCTTTTTATTCTCCAGCACATGGAGCTTTTTTGTCCTTAAATAAAAACTCTTCCCATTTTCCTGCTTAAATACAGCTTCCCTTAGTTACACCCAATATAAAGATCCATCCAACACAAAGATCCATCCACATCCTTTTTGCTAGGGAACATGCCAAGCATTTTTGTTTAGCAGCCTTTGGATCTAAATTAGGTAGAGGCTGCCAATTGATTCTGGTGACTACCAAATTCTTTAACTGTTAGCTAACTGCCTTAAATTTTTCTTCATCACATTTGGTTCAGCCATTGATAACCTTTTTTATCATAAACTGAGAAAATGTTAGTCTATGGAGGGCAGGGTTTAAATATAGTTTTGACTTTTATATACTCTCCTTGATCACTGATTATGCTACTCAATTATCCCCTCTCTTCCCCACCACATGGGTACTGAAGTTAGAATCAACAACTTCAAACCCAATAACAAACAGAGATAGATACTATCAGTGAATCCTTTTTAGGTTTCTAAAAGACTCGCATTGTCCTCAGCTAACATCAAAATGAAAGCTACTTGGCAAGCCCATCTCAACACCTGCTTAGATCTCTTTTGTCTGCCAATATTCATTACCCTTTGTGCAAATAATATAAAATAAGAGCTCCATAGAGCATAAATATTACTTCAGTGTCCTAAAAATACAAACAAATGCATTTTAGTCAGAAATTACGAGAAATACTAAATTGCTTCCTACCATTTTATTGAGTCTCTCCATAACAAATATTGTGTAACATGTTAAATGGTGGGTTATAGAGTTTGCCTTTTTATGTCTCCTGAAGTAATGTGTTCCATTTGGTTAGGAAGTGAAAATTATTACAACCTCCGAGTAGATCAATAAAAAGCATACATAAATAGGAAGTGTACATAAGTAACTCCAAATCATGATTCCCATTATTTTATTTATTTATTTATTTAACTGTGGTTAATTACAGATAGGATTCTAATAGTCAGTCATGAGAAACACAGAAAAAAAAATGTCCAGATAGAGACACCATAGCTGCCATAATTTATGCAAGTTGTCAGAATATGGCAAAATGCAGCATGAAGGAGTATGCTGACCAGCATATGATATCGTTGCAGTAACATTTTATGTTTGAGTGGATGACACTGTCCTTTGAAAACATATCTTGGGCTCTTTCAATACATATTTTCCTTATATTTGAAGATCTGTGACATGGCATGACATTAGGACCTCAACTTCGGCACATCTTTCCAGTCGTTGTTACTAGGAAAGATGAAGCAAATGAACTCCACAAAATAAATAGCCAGAAAAATACCATCATCCTCAGCCTCACATAAGTCACTCTCAAAGGGGCAATACTTGACACAAGATCTTAGTCTCCAAAAATGCCTAGTCTCAGACATTCTCATTACTGCATATAGTTTTACGGAACATACAGAGGGCAAGAAAGGGAAAAAATCTGCATACTAGCTACTAACAAATTAATAGACTTTTGTGTTGGATATTATTCTGTTTAGTTTAATTGGATACTTTCCCTCTATCCTGTCTTTTTACCCTCCGCCAGACATCGCTTGACTATCACCAGACTATATCTACTTGACTTAGGAAAGACTTTTTTTCTTTGATTGACATGAAATTCCCTGATTTCACTAATGGGTTATATAAACATTTGCTTGCTTAGTATATTTTCTATAACTGCTTGTTATCTGTTGTTAAAAGGTAGAGATTTGGCAGCAGGAGGGAAGCGGCCTGCTAGCTTTGTTCTAACAGCTGCACCCTGGTTTGGTTAAAATCTCTGGAAGAGAAGATTGCAACTTTCTTGAGCACAGGTGAGCAGAGGTGTCTCCAAGAAGTTTTGAGATAACAGCCTGGAGAAGCAGGAAGAGAGAAGAAAGGACAGGCAGCCTCAGAGAGACCAAGAAAGGAGTCTGTGCCGCACTAGCACAGGCTTATTTTCTTTATATAGACTTGCTCATTTAGTTGCTGTAACCTTCTCTCCAGTACAGCTCATACACACTTTTAGCTTAATATACAAGGAGCAAGCTACTCATTTCCTTCCAATTCCCACAGATAGTGTTCCCAAAGATGCTATAGTAACTGAATCACCAGCTACTACCTGACTCCGTTTTCAAACACCTTGTCATTCTCAAGTTATAAAATTTTTGAGCTAGCAGCAAGCCCAGTCCTTGAGCTAAGGTTAGATTGATTTTGGAAGCTTGTATCGAAGCTGATGAGTATTTATGCACAGTCATAAAAACAAGTCTACAGCATCATTCTGTGCACTCAGACTATCTTCCCTAGTGTCTGTGGAGTGGTGTCCTGTATCTACATTGAATTCTTTTCTCCTTGGGCTCTGCATGTATCAGTTTCTGTAAATTTTCATTCTGGGAGCTTCCTCGTTCTGCTTGGAAGCTTGCATTATCACTTCAAAAAAAGACATGGAGAATGCCTGGTAACTACTAGCTTCTTCTCTATATATTTCTGAGTACTTCTAGTTGAAATACATTGCTCATTGCTCTTGATTCAATCCACAGCTACTGAAAAAAAAAACAACAAAAAAAACCCAAAAAACTCATTATCTCATGCACAGAAAACCAACCACTGACATTACATACAGTTAAATACTTTACTTGAAATCTAAAGGACTAATAATATTTTCATTCTTTTATATATATATTCCTATCTTCCACCATAAAAAGTGTCATATTTAATTACCCACTGTGTTCATCAGCATTTCCTGAGTCTTATATAACCAAACATTTTGCATTTTAGATTATGAAATTTTTTTTAAACAGAAATCACACACTTCTGTACTTCCATAGTATGGCATTATGTGTCAGTTTATTAGAACATAGATGGTAAATTTAACAGTTGCTCCATTATTACTAGTTTTAACTACTCAGCCAAATGGTCCCTGTCACAGCTATTAATCAAGGTAGGAAGAACTGCATTGTACATTACACATGGGTCAGTACAGGTGAAATTTTTGCTTTATTACTACTTTTGCTTCAAATCCTGCAAATGGCACCACACAGCATTTATCACTGTCTAATTAAGTGATTTCATGGTGGAGAGCATCTCCACCCTAGGGAAGGGAATTAGATGACCTACTGATTTATTTTGTTGTTCATCACTATGCAGGATGCTCACTCATCCTTATTAAAAAATGCAAAATCCAACTGTAATGTAACAGTATTTTTTTGAATTGAAACAGAAGGAGGAGACATTTCACGGGGCCATGGGCTGTAAGTGCCATCTGATGAGGCAGGGAAAGGACTGTTTAAAATGGAGGGATTGTTTAGTAGGGACTAAGCATTTGTCTGCCCTGAGGAAAGAAAAGAACTGTATTAGAAAGGCAAGATTATGGGTTTTTTTTCCCCCATTTTGATAAAACTCCATGTTTAGAAAAGTTTTTTTTTAAAAAGACACAGCTACAGTGACTGCAGAGAGGGTTTCTAACCAGACAATGCTGTACACATTTGCAGGAAAAAAAAACATAAAATAACACCTGGAGTCCTAAATCTCAGTCAGATACCTAGTCAGTGGCAGCCCAAAGGAGGCCTACTCCCCAAAAGCAAGAGTAATAAAAAGAGAAGGAAAAAAAACCAAAAAGATGTAGTAGAGAATCATGACAAAAATGCAGCTATATTTTGCTACTTCTGTAGTAAAAACTGTAAATTCCTGCATACACATGGACCAAAACATACTGCAGCAGTAAAAAACAGCTACAAAGAACTTGTTAGCTGAGTACAGCTACTGGGTAGCCAACAGACACAGCAGTTTGCACAACAGGGTGCACTGCTCATACCAGGATACATGTCCTCTCAGATATCCTAGGTGATGTACCATGGGGCATGGTTCCCAACAGGGTTTGTCCCTGCCAGATTATTTGGCCCGGATGGAGCTTCGGAGGTGGGACACGGGAGCACCTGGGGCCTTTCACTGGAGCTGGTGGTCTCTCTGCCTGCAGGAGGGGTACAGTCGTTGAGGAGCTATGCTGCTAAGTTAAGCAGTTGCAGGAAGAGGTCACTATTCTGTGATTATGTGACCAACACAGATGTTGATGAACCAAAAGCAGAAAGTTAATGAAGTAATTCAAGGCACCTAATCTACATAGTTCTCTGGGGTTTATTTAAGAACAAGTTATCTGGTCCCTTGTTGATACTGCCGTGATACTACTTAAAGTTAGAAGTCACAAAGCGATTCTTCCTCCATTATTTCTCTTGTAAAAAACAAATCGTGTTTATTTACTGATTCCAATATAAATTTGTTTGTTGTTGTTGTTGCTCCTAGCTCCTAGTTACTCATAGCGTAGACATAGATTCATTTAAAAAAAGTTTCATAAGTGAAACGTAAATGATATTCCAAACAGACTGGGGGATTTATTTGTATAGCCATTCAAAGCCCTACAGTGGCTCAACTATTCTTTTGCTGTTAAAGAGGGTAATGGTTTTACTTTTTTCTTATGTACAGAACAGATTTATTTATTAGAAACTCATTTCATTCAGAATTATTTCAATAATTAAATGGTACAGAAGTTCCTTCCAAGAATCTGATTGTATCTGTGCATTAAGTTAGTATATATGTGCATATTAGACACATATAATTACTGCTGTAGGGCTTAATAGTTTATTACATTGTGATAGCAGTCCCTTTCTGGAAGAAAGGGCTGTTATTTAAGAAAAAGACAAACAGGACTGTAGACTGACATTTCAACCTTTTTATTCCAAGACAAAAAAAAAGCTAGACCTTCTTTCAGCTGTCTCTTTTACAAGGATTTACCTATATTACCAGCAAAAGAATTTCAATCAGCTTTCACACAGATTTGATTTTTGACTCTCACTGATATAATAAGCAAATTTTAAACCTGAATACTAGATGAATTTTAGAAATGAGTAGATGAGGATTCTATAAAGAAAAATTGTCCAAGCATTTATTCATTTCTCTTATTTCATAGTCTTTCTGCTAGACTATAACCATGATTCTTGTGATTCCAGCTATTGAGGACATGATTTTACATCTGTATGAATGCCAGCAATTTTTATTGAAATTTTTAATTGTCATGACTGCATTTTTTTAACAGTAAGCAATACGTTATATATTCAACAATATTTTTGTTTTACAGTACTTACTGGTTTCTTATGTGCTCTCCATACTTTCACACAGCTTTTATTAATAATAATAATTAAAAAATAATAATAAGACTTTATGGCCATGCAAAACTTACAATTCTTTTCTTTCATTAGGTTGGTAGCTAGTTCAATAGCAGTATCTCACTAAATGACAGAATACGATATATTGCTGTCAAATTATTAGACTGGAAACAAGACTGAACATGCCTAGAGAGAATCTACTGTATGAGATCCAGATAATTGCTCTGCTGAGAAGAGTTATTTGACAACTCTTTGATAGAATGGTTGCTGGAAACAGCTCGAAGTTATTAAGCAGAACACCAGCCAACCCTCCATGGAACAGGGTTATTTGTTTATTGTTTTCCTCACACTCTACAGACATGGGAAAGGAAGTTACAGCTTCCCAGGTGGAACACAAGGCACGCAAAGGAAAAAATGCCTTCTTAATACAGTGTCCTGGGCACAAGAATAGTTAATTTCATATTTCATTCTTTTCTACCCATAGAAAAGAAACAAAACTAAATTCACAAAGGGTGCAAATTAGAAATCAGTTTCTCTCTACAGCCAGCATAACTTTCTTGAAAGATAAGGATTTTTTTTTAATTTTGCTTCAGTTTAAGCCTAACTTTAAACATATTGAAGCAAAATTGTTTTTTTTTCCTTTTTATTTAAAAAAATGAATTTTAAAAAAAAACTTTCAACATTTTAAGAAAAAAAAGACAAGACAGAAAGTGAAAGATGATTGAGTCGTGCAAGAGCTTACCAGTGCATGGGCAAAAAATGTAGATGCAAGATTCAAACTGGTTTCATTCATTGACAAAAAAAGATTAGACATTTCACTTCCTACTTCCTAGGAAACTCTGACTCATCTTTCATAGTGACAGAGTTCAATTTTATATGACCAGCTAATCAGTAAGTAACTAGACATCCCATTTCCTGAGGAGCTCTCCTGTACATCAAGCTAAATCATACACAACTTTACAGTCAGATTTAAACATTTTATGAGAAGAGTTAGAGAACTAATAGTAGTGATTGAGAGCACTCTACTGGAGGGGAGGGGGAAAGGAAGTAATCTTGCAGCCAGGATACTCTTTTAAGAAGAGCAATATTATTATCTTTAGAAAGAAGGAAGTGGCAGCTAAATCATCTACATCCTGGAATTAATACTCTAATTTCCTAGAAGTTCAGTGAGAAGTGCTACCATGTCTCTCAAACAATTTTTCCTCACACTCAAAACCTTTTGGCAAAGTCAGTCCTAGCGTACAGTGAGTTTCAGGATGGCAGAAAAATTGTTTCCTAGTGGCACTACCATTTACAACAGTATATTGGTCATATCTGTTCTGGTGCAACAGGAAAGATGACAGCTGAGGTGAGAGTCCTTCGCTTATTCTGTAATCCTTATAATCCCCCAAGAAATTAAACAGGAGATTCAAATATCTCAGAACATCTTAGAGATCATGCAGTCAACCAAACAGCAAAGAGGTCTCAGATACTAGATACCCAACAGCAAGCAAGTCGAGTCTCAGAGATTACATGCATGCCTTGAGCAGGACAGCTGAGCTGAGAAATGTGCCCTCATAAACCACTAGAAGCAGCAATTCATTTTTAACCAGACTGAGTTACAAAAATACAATCGTAGCTCCAGCAACCGGATTCACATCAGTGATGACCATATAACGGAGTACTGGGACGGTTCTCCCTAACCATCTTTAATGAAACGTGCTCTGAATAACTTTTGAACTCACATGAGCAGTCAACGTTGTGTACCTTGACTTCAGCAAGGCTTTTGACACTGTCTCCCATAACATCCTCCTACGTAAGCTCAGGAAGTGTGGGTTAGATGAGAGGACAGTGAGGTAGACTGAGAACTGGCTGAAAGGCAGAGCTCAGAGGGTTGTCATCAGTGGTGTGGAGTCTAGTTGGAGGCCTGTGGCTAGTGGCACACCCCTGGGCTTGGTACTGTGTCCCATCCTGTTCAACTTCTTCATCAATGACCTGGATGAGGGGACAGAGTGCCTCCTCAGCAAGTTTGCTGATGATACCAAGCTGGCAGGAGTGGCTGAAACACCTGAGGGCTGTGCTGCCATTCAGAGAGACCTGGACAGGCTGGAGAGACGCACAGAGAGGAACCTCCTGAGGTTCAACAGGGGCAAGTGCCGAGTCCTGCACCTAGGGAAAAATAACCCCATGCACCAGTACATGCTGGGGGCTGACCTTCTGGAGAGCAGCTCTGCAGAGAAGGACCTGGGAGTGCTGGTGGATGACAAGTTGACCATGAGCCAGCAATGTGCCCTTGTGGCCAAGAAAGCCAATGGTGTCCTGGGATGCATTAGGAAGAGTGTTGCCAGCAGGTGGAGGGAGGTGATCCTGCCCCTCTACTCAGCCCTGCTGAGGCCTCATCTCAAGTACTGTGTCCAGTTCTGGGTTCCCCAGTACAAGAGAGACATGGAGCTACAGGAGAGAGTCCAGCATAGGGCTACAAAGATGATGAGAGTCCTGGAGCATCTGCCTATGAGGAATGGCTGCGAGAGCTGGGCCTGTTTAGCCTGGGGAAGAGAAGACTGAGGGGGGATCTTATCAATGTGTACAAGTACCTGAAGGAAGGGTGTCAAGAGGACAGGGACGAACTCTTTTCAGTTGTCCTGTGTGACAGGACAAGAGGCAATGGGCAGAAGTTGAAGCACAGGAAGTTCCGCCTGCACATTAGGGGGAATTTCTTCGCTGTGAGAGTGACAGAGCACCGGACCAGGTTGCCCAGAGAGGTTGCGGAATCTCCTTCTCTGGAGATCTTCAAGGCCCGCCTGGATGCCACCCTGTCTAACATGCTGTAGGTGACCCTGCTGAGCAGGGAGGTTGGACTAGATGATCTCCAGAGGTCCCTTCCAACCTTACTGATTCTATGATTCTATGAGTATTCCCTATCATGCATCACCAGTCCCTGAACTACATGTACTGAGTTACATGCACTGAATTGCTGTATTACTTGCAGCATGTGCCTTCTTACTTCAGAAGTAAAAATATCCAAACACACCTCCCAAGGTTCCCAGCAAAACCTAGTCAACTTTTCTATAAGCCAGTGACTTAGCTCTCAGAGCTGCCCTCTTCAATGAAATGAGAGCATTTGAAGAGCAAATTTGTTTGCTGTCTTTGCTCCATGTCACACAATAACCTTTTATGCAAAAGTAATGGCTGAAGCAATCAAAACACAAGAGTAATATACCAAATTCCCAAGGTTTCTTTGCAGGTTTCAATTCCTACAGAAGGCTTCTATGGTGAAGGGTACTCAGTCCCTCCTATTCTAAAGGTTTAAACAAAAAATCTTACAAATAAACAAAACAAATCACAGAATTCCTGAAGTATCAACTTCTATTCCAAATATATTTCCATGTTTTCTATGTAATATACTTTTTAACTGTAAACCATTTGCATGGCAGAAATACTCATACTGGGCACTGTGTGGCAATCACAAAGACAACATCACAAGGAACAGTGAAACAATTAAGCCATGTGATATTCTACAGAGAAAACATTTGGATTACCTAGATTTTAAAGTAATACATTTTACCTATTTCCACCTCTCACAATCAACACTTCTAAACAGCAATATATAAAACATGGCAAGAATCAAGAGAATAGTAAATTGCTACAAAATAACTAATTCTAGAGGACCATGTTCAGTGATGATAAAGTGTGCAAGAGTGGAAAGAATAGTTCGAAGTAGATGAAAATCGCATATGGTTATTAAACCTTTATGTTGCAGCATATACATCATGAAACTCTTCCATTTCTAAAAGCAAAACGTTTTTTACAAAATTGGTAACAGATACTAACAGAATATTTCTTTACACTGTTATGATTTTTCAAAAATTTGTATGTGTATCTTAGGATGTCAGTATATTAGTGTCGATGTAACTGCATACAATTTTGAGTTCTATTCTGTGCAATGGTACTAATTCTAATCAGATTTACCTTTGTATGACTAATGGAAGCTTCTTATCACTATAGTATTGCAAATATTTAATATAATCAGATGCTTTCTATTTTCTTTATTCATTTATTCTGACCAAGTCTACCGTAAGAAATGTACTGTGCCCGTGTTTCTTAGGAGAGTTAATTTAAAATTATAAAACCCAGACCTAAAATGCTGTTTAGAATCTACAAAACATATCTCAATATTATATTTTATGTGTCTGGAGATACATGTTCAATGAAATATCAAAATAATTTCCATTAAAACTTCCATTAGAAAAATTACAAATTTTCAAAGACTCTAGAGTGAGCAACTGAAAACAAGTTTTTTTTCTCAACAACTATAGTTCATATTTTAAGTATGTTTTTACAGATTCATGAAACAACTTCAGAAACCTTCTACATCACAGAGAGTTTAAGAATCTGCAGAGGGTTATTCTTCGGACTTTCTATCTTTGTCCTCGTATGATCTCTTCTTTTTTAATGTAACGCTTTACAAACAGTCAAGGGAATGACTATGGGCAAAAGTTATTCTACATCAGAAAATAATGTTTTAAGTCAACTTGACAGGAAGTTCCATCAGTTTTTGGTACAAATTATTGCACAGATACAGTATGGATGCTACTCACAGAAAATTTGAAATTTGTCCATATGTAATGGACAAATTATTGATTCCATTTTTGAAACTTAATTGACAATAACAATATTCAAAAGTCTGCAATGAAGATGTCATGAAGGCTAAGACACTTTCGGCATTTCGTCAATGAAAAATCAGAGAACACAGCATCAACAACATACTAATATTAGTAGAGAAAATGGAAGGAAAAAAATATCATTGACTCAAGTGCCGTGAGTAGTTTTCTGCTTGCTTGATGGGTTCCCTAGAATCTCAAAACAAATACCAAAACTGTGCAAGAAAATGATATATTTTTAAAGGAAGGATTCAGAAGTTTTATTCCAAGGATATTCATGCTAAATGGCTAATGGCAAATGTTTGTGTTTCCGTAAAGTCGCACTAGGACCTCAAAACGCATTTCTTGTTGAAATTCATAGGTTTTTGTTGGCCCAGCTCTCAAGTTTCTCAAGGTCTCTTTAGACTGAGGCTCCACTATTTGGTGTGTCAGCTCCTTCCCCTCATTTATTATCATCCACAAATTTGCTAAGATCGCATTCTGTCTCATGACCTCTGCCACGGATGAAGACACTGAAGAGGCCGGGCCTCACTACTGACCCCTGGAGCACTCTGCTTGTTTCCAGCCATCAATGGATGTTCATCCATCAATTGCTACCTTTTGAGCCCCAAAATCCAGACAGTGTTCATCCCACCACAGTAGTCCATATTGCCAGGCCATATTTCTTTAGCTTCCAAATGAGAATGCTGTGGCAGATGGTGTAAACACTCAGACTAAAATTAAGGCATATTGCATTCACCACTCTCCCCACTTTCCCTCATTTCCTTGTAGAAATCAATTTTGCCAAGCATGATTTAGCCTTCATAAATTCACACTGATTATTCTTGACTATCTGCTTGCCCAAGCAGCCAAATTTCAGGCAGATATTAACAGGATGTGAAGCTACTTTATGCAGAAACCTTCCAGAAGCAGAATGAATTTATCATTCATTCCTGAAGAATGGACAACCCAGAGAGGTTCTGAACATTGAGAATAGATGACTGAACCATGACATAATGGACTTGTGGGATTTGGCTATTAATACAGCATTGTTAAAATGTATATCACCTGAGAGAATACTTTAATGTTAATTAAGTTTTATAGCACACCATAATTCTAATGACTCATGGTTCAGTTACAAGAAGGAAGAGTATTTGCTAACACAGGCACTTATTCATGCTAATTTCATCGCTCAGCTTTGAAACAAAAATCATTTATCTCTCTCATTAATTCTAAGTTCAATTCTCTTTTCATCCTAAAACTCACTTTTATAACGTATTTTCACACATATGCCTATTTGGAAGGAAAGCTTTTCCAGTCAAACACCCTGGCTGCCATTCCCAGCCACTGTTACATCATATGATTGCATGTACAGCAGTTTTTCTGTAGCAAAAGCAATTTTTGTGAACTGCCAGAAGGTCTTCACTGTAATTCTACCATTTTTTTTTTCCTGTAAGGGAGGTTAATGGGCAACAGCTAAAATGCAGATGTTCAAATACAACTTTTGCTAAGTTTCTAGACTTTAAACATTTCCCAGAAATTCCATATGAAGAATTACTAGGTTTTCCGACTTCACAGGCTGTTCCAGAGATTTTGCTATGATGATCTTCATAGCGCAGGCCCTGGAGCATCTTCACTTTTTTCTCTACTCCATAGATGTGACCATGTATGTTCAACATTACATCACACAACATAATGGTCTGTCTGGTAACTGTTTATATTGGATTCTTCTCTAAATAGCATAATCATTGCTCTGATTATGCACAGCCCATTGGTGAAACTCTGGCAGCTCATGAAGGAGCTGGCATTTTGCTGTTTGCTAGACCTGAGCAAAATCTGGAGGTGGCCACTTTGAAACAAGAGCAGCAGCTTCCATAAGAAAAAGTGAAAAGTAGGTGAGAAGGAACAGAACAAAGGATGGGATACATATATATATATAGATATATATATATATATGTTGCAGAAGAATTATATTAATACAAAATTGCTTTCCTTTTTTCTAAGTGATAAAGGACCTTAATAAAATATTAAAATGAAATATGTTTTTTACTTGATACAGAGTACCAGCAGAGATGCACCATGTACCACTGAGATTCACTGAGACACACTATATCATGAGCAGATTGAGGAAGAACAATCATGCCTCAGCACAGAGCTAAAATCTCTTAAAGTTTAGTCTTCAGGCACTAGCAAAAGGAGGTAAGGCATAACTGACTACATGACAAGGCCAGGCACGCAGGATGGACAACACAAGGGTAAGAGCAACAGAAGAACAACATGTTGCATTCCCAAGGGAGAGTGTGTAAGAGCAGAAGAACAAATGAGCTTATGCTAGAAGTTTGTTTTTGACAATTTTTTGTTTGAGTAATTTTAAAGTTCAGATTTTTTCTTGATTAGCAGCGGAGAAAGAACAAAGGATTTTGACGAGGACAATTTCCAGCACTAACAAAAAACTTAACAGAATATGGCTTCTGGGAGCTTGGGGAATCAGGAAAATATTCAGAAACACTTCTACATTTGATTTTCTGGAGTGAATCAAAATGAACTACAGTATGATATAATTATAAAAACAAAATCAAAAAGATAAGAGGAACATTTGATATGTTGAAAAGTGACAGTTTCTTTTAAAATCCAGAAGTTAATTCAGTTTTCTTATCATCTTTACTATGGATTTAAACATACAGTTCCACTCAGCAGCACTTGGGTATTGCACTTGCAATGGTGTTCCAAGATGTTCCTGTGAACAGGCTGTAAGAAAATAAAATAAGTGTAAAAGGAGTGGAGAGATGAAGAGTGACAAAGAAAGCCCAGGTAAGAGTTGTGATGAAAAGACTTGAGACCGAAAATGGCCTCAGAGTTGGAAAGGGTCTTTCTAATATCTGCTCTTTTCGGAGTCATGCAAATGAATAAAAAAATAAGCGAAAGACTGGAGAGGAAATGGAAAGTTTCACTGTTTGTAGCTGTAAATAATCAGTCTCAAGCAAAGAGTTACATGCTGCAGTTTATTCTGAGGAACAGGAGCATACCAAATTATGTATATTCTACCATGTGATTAAGGTAGTGCATGAAACAAGCATGAAATACACTATCATCTCACCTGTTAGTCTGACAATTAGATTTATATTTCTGTAACCTTTAGCAAAGACTCCTAATAAGGTTGGAAATCAGGAAGATGACAGAAATTATCACTAGAAATTCAGCTGCAATGGTAACAATGTTTACAAATTTAGACAATAATACTTCAATCAATTACTTTGCTAACACTAACACATTTAATATAACTGCCACCATTTACATGACTCATTGGCATTAGTCTACTAAATTTTCTAACAACTGAGGAATAAAACAACCCTGTTCAAGTAAATGCTTTCATTTCAAATTTTCAAATGGAGAAGGGAAAGTATGGCTACTCTCCAGAATCAAACTCTTGACCTAAATGTCCTTTCAAAACTTTTTTGTCCAAATGCCTGAGACAAGGCCTGTTCCTCCACATCTCAGTCTCTGCTCTCTTCTCTGAGATTTCTCTCCACAAAAATGAAGAACTCAGTGAGGAAAATGGGAAAATATATAATTTCCCTTAAGAGATTTCCCTATACCTTTCAACACAATAAGAATATGCCTTTTTGAGAGACTTCCAAAAAAGAGCCTTTCCTTAAATTTTGTGGAAGAAATAAGACAGCTATTCCCTAGAAACCACCATGCCAATCACCATTCCTTCCACTACATCGTTCTACCTTGCTCTTGCACAACTTACAGGGGGCAATGACACGTAAGCACATCCTCATATCACCTTTCATTTGTTTGAGTAACTTCCTATGGTAATACATCTCAAGTACACTCCTCAGCAAAAATTCACTGAATTGACAAGTCAGAAGAATTACTGCCCTTCTCTAGGTACTGTTTCTTCAGAGTGACTGCACACTGTACATGCACAGGCACTTTGAGGTTTTCATTTCAAAGGTACCTGATCTGGTCACCATAACCTCATTGCCATAGGAAGGACTTGTGCATTCACTGGAATAAATAGTTTTATAAATGTGTTACATGGGATTACTTAAGGCTTCAAGTTCATGATGAGTATGAACGACATAGAAATCTGGATGTTCCGATCCTTCATTTTAGTACAAAGCCATCACAAAAACTATTACTGCCCAAGCTAGCAAAACTCACATACCTACTCTCTTGAGAGAATATAGCGGTCAGATAGACCAGAGTAAGACATTTTTCTTATTTACTTCTTAGAACCCATTTTATCGCACACACAGAGTTCTTAGTCTCATTTCTACCTTCCTTTATTGTAGTATTTTTTTTTCTACTGACTCAAAGAGATGTTTAAGAAACATAGGAGAGGAACTTTTGAATAGTGATTTTTTTTTTTCGATCTAGAAATACCTGACTAAATTGTTAACAGATTGCTATTTACATTAAGGACACCGTTAAAGATGGTTTTCCTATAAACAAATATTTTTAACACTTATGCAGCAGAAAGGTTATACTGTCTCTTTGTTAAAGGAAAGATGTAAATAAAAAGTGTAAATGACTTCTATTCTTATATAATATTCCATACTGCTTACTATTGACAAGTTCACAGCTGGAGCACCGTGCCCCATTCTGTGCATCATATCTGATGAAAAAATGTGGTTACATAAGAAAGAATATAGAAGTTTTAAACAATTAGAAGAAGAGAAAATATGACCTGAAGGAAATATTACATTTTATATTCAACAAGACAAGGGAGATTCAAGACTACATGGTAATTCTTTGGAGCTTTTTTGTTCGTAAATTTATATACACATATTAAAACTGCAGAAGATATGGAGCATTGAAGTAAATTCTGTGCATCAAATAACGGTGTCTCCAAATGCTGGAACTCTTTAAACATATCAGATAGTATCTATCAGGAGCAGAGGCAGCTGACCTGTCTTTAAGATCCTACTGACAGACTATTTTTTATCTAATTTTTGTCTTTCTGGCTACATGAAAGAACAAAGATCTTTCTTTTATTTGACTTTTCGCTTTCATAGGGTCAATTGATCTTTCACAGTTCACCTTACAGATTGCTTTGTGATTCCAAAGCCATCTAAATAAAAGTCAAGCACTTTATCCAGACAACAAAGCCTGTTTCTCCTAAGATAACTGACTTTAAAGTGTTAGGACATAGTACATAGACTATTATCACAAGCCTCAAATGACTCCTTATTTTTGAAAAAACTGCTGCATTAAGTAACTCTCTAAACACTTCTATGTGGAACAGTCTCCTGTGATTCCAGGTGAGCACATCAAAGAATCACCTTCACAAACTAATTAAACACCATCCTATGCTTTAATGTTGCAGCTATACTTCATTTCTCTTACTTCAGATTGATGAACTTCCACCTGGTAATATGCACTTTTTAATCTGTAAGTGCTCAAATTTTACATTTTATACTATTAAGTTCTATCTCATTTCGATGATTCCAATACTTCAAGAAACGTATTTCATTATGTGTGAATTCTTAGCTTATTAATACACCTTCCTTTTCTGCCAAGACAGTAAAGCTAGTATTAAATAAAATGAATCCCACAACTATCAATGACAGATTCTACTGTCATCTCTCTAATCACATCTCTCAATTCTGATACTTCCAGTTTCAACACAATTCCTTTCATGGCCAAAGCTGGGGAATCCCATATTAAAATATAAATTTGGAAGCTTTGGAGTCACTTGTAAGAGTCTATAGTAATTAATTAATTAATATTGAGAGCAAATAGTAAAACTTAGTTTTTCACAGATTGCCAGATTTTACAATTTTCTCAATTTCATACATGCCACAATTGTTTTTTCTGTGTTCTCTCTAAAAAGAAATTCGTGTAAGCAAAAATGATTCAGCTGTTTTAAAGAGCCTCAAAATATGTTTATGACAGTCAGATGGAAATCAGCTTCTTCTACTGATAGCAATAGCTAAAGTCATCTGAGCTAGCATCACAGAACAAAACACAGAAACAGTGAACTGTTGGGAGGATAACAAATTAAATAGGCAAATTTAAGTCTGAAGAACTTGTTTTATAATATATTCACTTAGTTCTACATATACTGAATACAATTCAAAGTTTGAAAACTATAAGCTGAGACAGACAAGCTCTCATGGGTGGGAAAAGTTGAAGACTGGTGACTGGATTTATTTTAAGGAGCTAAGAAAAAACATTAATGTTGCAGTCTCACCAAATTCCAGCCAGAGTAATGCATTAATGGAAAAGATCACCTTCACTGAGTGCTATTCTTAGTAGACCAGAAACAGAGGCAGAAATATTTAGGTTTCTCTAATACTTTAAAAACTAATGTAGATTAGGTAGATGTTTACCATTACCTTTCTGTTAAAAAAGGAAACTGAAGTAGAGAAGTCAAGTGTGTTACGTACAGGCAGAAGGTGTTAACAGGACCATCTGCCTGCCACTCTTTTCTCTTACTGCCTCCAAAACACTGCTCCCCATAAAGAGATAGGCCTTCGTGGCTTGGTGTGCTCATACAACGTACAACAGTGAGTTGCTACTCACTGAGTATCAAATATTTGGGGGTTGCGTTGTAGCCATTCTTTTCTGAAGAAACATACACAAAGCCTAGTTTTTAAACCACAAAGTTTGCAATACACCTGGAATGTTTGAACTTCTGTTTTAAAACCTGCATTGTATTATTTATAAGGCCTGAGTTTCTTTGATTTGACTATGAAAACTGAACTGTTGCTATAGGCATGGCTTCTCATTTTGGAAATCTTAATTCAATCCACAGATCTGTGATAAACTTGCTCATCACTCGTGCCTGGTCTCCAGGAGCCGTAATGAAGATGAGTCTTTCTCAGCCAAAATAGATTTTTTTAAGAAAACGTATCACCGATTTTAACCGCTAATTTGATAGTTTTTCAACAGAGTCCAGTTGGGCCAAGAAAGTCAATTGCTTCAGGATGTAAAGGGGCATGAAGTTTCCTAGAAGTCTGGTCCCAAAGACTTTAGTCTTAGAAGACATAGGCAGGACCCTAGCAAAATAGAGTTTTGTGGGAGCAAAAAGGTCTTGGTAACAACTGATTGTGTTATGAATGTATTAGTAATAACCAATATTTTTTTAAAAGTGTCCAGAAATCAAGCCTGTTTACAAGTATCAGCAAACAGCAGAAAAGTTAATTGAAAAATATATATATTACTACCAATTATGCAAAAGTTTAAATATTAAACAAGGCCAGAATTTTCAAAGACTGGAAAAGTAAAAACATCTAAATCTCAAGAAAAGTTATAGTTGTGTGTATTTTCATTTGGGACTTTGAAAATCTAATCTTAAATGTATAGAGAGCGAGGCCATAGACAGACATGATCCATCTTTTTTTTGGAACTGAGTAGTATCATCACTCACAATTGATAAATGGACTTCCGGGACAGCTTAGGAGACTTAAAGAAACAATGTTTTCAGTCTAACACCATTCAGTGTTTCTATCAAAAACACGTTTTGCCGCACATATGAAAAAAGCTCAACAAAAGTAGAAATTTCATCATCAACTTCAGTGAGTTTCAGTTGTCTTCAGCAGCTGTTATTCATCAAGAAGCATAAAGCATAAATACCTACCTGAAACTGGACACTATTCCTGGTAAAGAAATGAAAGGATGGTAGAGACAGGGCTTTAGCATAGCTCACTCGATACCATCAAAAGAGGTTTAGTAATCCCTTGCCTTGATCAACTCCATCGGTTCTAACCAAAGAAAATGGTAGATTAGGCCATGTAAATTCAAGTCTATAGTCAGAACAAGATGGAGATGGTTACTAATGCAACATGATCTGGCATATCTTGAGACATTATCTGGAACCAGAGAATTGATCATACATACGACTGTGTATGGCTCATATATAACACACGAGCTGTTTGATGGCTATTACTGCTTTCTGGAAGACCTTAGTAAACAGCTCTCCAATTTGTAACTCAAACCCTAATATTTGGGGGATTACATTTAGAGATGAGACAGTAAGTTTAGAACAGAATATTTTCAAAAAGCAATCTTTTTTCACCTATTTTTAGAAGGAATAAATATTTTAATCTCTCAATTTATGCCACAGAATCATTTGGTCAAGTTTTCTAATTTGCAGAATAGCATTAAGTATCTAAGAGATGCATTATATTTCATAATAGTAGACTAGAATTCCGAGATACTTTAGACATGGAATAAAACTTACTCCTTACTATCCATAAAACCTAATGAATTGAACATACCTGTCTTCATTGATATTCCTGTTTAAAATCTTCATAAAGAGTATTACACTTCATATATCTAAAGTAAATGTATGTAATTTCTTAGCTAGTCTTTGTCAGCTAGCTAGTTTTTGGCAATTATTTGATGAGGACATTCCCTTCTGCCACTTTAATCAGCTTTTCTCCATGTACATTTTTTTCTATTGTCCACAAGAAAAAAGAATCACTCTAAGGAAAAAAACAGTCTACATTTCCTTCTGGGACTTTGTATTGTGCAACAAGAAATGAAGCAGTCAGGTCAAATGTAAAGCAAATTACTGAACAACTACAAATATAATGTCTGAGAGCTCATAACCTTTAATGGCTAACATAAAGCCTTGTATGTGCTCATGTTCTTTCTCTCTGCATATGCTTATAAGTAGTTAAAAAGTCTATCATGGTGTCCTAACTGTATATCAGTGACATAATGTAATCTATTATTACATTATGTCCAGATGAATAAATGTACAGTTAGCATTACTTGCAGTAACTTTTCTAGCTTTGCTTACTTTATGAGTCTATAAAACACATCAACTCCAGCTCTAAATGAAAATAAAAATAGTCTTAAATACAAGTTCATTTTCCTTACCTGGAAGAAGATGAGAGAAGTCCAGACAAGGAAATTTCTGAAGAGCCATATACCTAAGATTGGTCATCAGGCTACTTAATTTCCTAATAGTAAGTTTATATATCCCAGCTGCCAAATGACTTGCTTCTTCTCCTTGCTAGTCCAGAATAAACCAACAAGAACAGATGCAAAGATCACAGGGCTGTCTCCCAGACTGGTCAGACAGACAGGTATACTACAAGCTGCTGAAGTATCTGATCTTTTCAAGTGCACTTTCAAAGATCAGACAGTCATGTGGTGAAAATAGATGTTATTCAGCTCAAATTGCAAGGACAACAGAAATGTTAAAGACAAATGGACTACTGCAGTAGACACACAAGTAGATGAGGAATTCACCACTTTACCAAGAGAGTGGTGGCAGCCAGTTTCCAAGAGCATTCACTTATATGAGCACAACCACAACTCAACACCATGTCAGCTCCTCTTGCCACTGTCACAGGCCAGACTATGTAATTTGTTGACATTTGGCCATACCTGGTTAACTTTGCAACTTGCATCTGGTAGCTAGCCACCTTTGCTTTTTCACAGAGTTGCTACGCTATGTCTTGATTTATTACAGAGACAGTGTTTCTACTAAGTTATCCTAATACCTTATACCAGTCTGTGAACTGCTCATGACTCCTCCTTTTTATCCATATCTAAAAACCACTGTCAGCTCTTACTTGCTAACTCATATGCTGCACCGATCTTAGGTTATCCATCATCCAAGAACATTAGCAGGAATCTAATCCATCAGTGACTTCCTACTGCTTTCCAAGAGCCCCTCTATGAGAAGGGTCCTTTCATGCCTGCCCTGCAATAAGTAAGACATTAGCTTACATCTATCTACACTAGTAGCACAGTACTATCCTAAGCATAAATATAAGCACTTATAAATCAAATAAACAAAATTAGAACAACCAAAACATGACACAACATTCAAAATTACCACAGTTAGGAGTGAGCCTGTAGTATCAATTAGGTTAAAACTTTCTTATTTATCCATTTAATATGTTGCTATAAAGCCTCTTTGGCCTTACAGACCAACCTAATTGGCACTTTATACTGCTGCTCAGAAACTTAGAACATTTGCTTTGAACCCAAAGTCTTGCAGCTAGTCAAAGGACATTTTATTCTAGTTAAGCATGTATGTATCCTGGGGCATAGACTGTTTAAGTGGACAGGAAGCATTAAATACAGTCCAAAAGACTGCATATTATTTAGCCATATTCATATCAAAGGCATGACCAATATCTTTTTAATCAAGAAAGACTCTAAATATATATCCATGTCTGCTATTCAAACTGACATAGTAAAAAGATCAGACAGGGATATGTAATTTTGCCTGTTATGAGCTTTATTTCTAAGTCTATAAGAAGGAAGTAAAAATATTTCTACAGCAGCAGCAATCAAAGTAGTAATTTACCATATAATATTAGAATTGAAACAAATATTCAGTTGAGAGAGAATAGAAAAAATATCTGGCAGCTAGTGCTTATATTTCCCTTGAAACTCATAGTCCACCAGTCGTACTGCAAAAGAATGTTAAAAACACAAATCTAACAGCATGCAAACACTATTCCCCCTCAAAAAAAAGGGGAAATTATCTTTTCATTAGTTTCAGGGTCAAGGAAAGCAGTTCGTGAACAAAAAGGCCAAAGCAGGAAATTTGAATCTAATTACAGGCGCATACAGCAATCTTCCTGTCCTTCATCAAAACAGATGATCAGTCCTTCAGCGTCCCAGTGCAGGGCAGTTAACACTGACCAAACACGATGTCTTGCACGACTGGAAGGCATTGGCTTGTGAGGAGGGCACAGACACAACACGGTTTTGAGTGAGAACATGGAGTACTAGCAGATCAACAGGACCAAAGAGACAGATCTAACAGTGACAGGCTCAACAATAAAAAATCACAGCCTTTGAAAAATGTGTGAAAACTTCTCACTCTTCATTTATCATCCCAGAGCTGAGAGAAGACTGCATTGCAAATCCTAGCACACTGGTAAAAGCTTGATTTTTCTTGATCAGACTCTCACAGGTAATACAGATTTTGAGAACTGAGAAGATCTCGTCGTCTCTAAAAGGAAAAAAAAAATCGGTTTAGCTACTCATACTTTTGAAAAAAATAGGTTTCAGTTTAATGGCAAAAAGGGGATGCATGTCTACCTGTTGTTTCATTTTGTGCAAGAAGCAGCCAGCAAAAGTAGCCAAGAAGATTTAAGCAAATCGTATAATTTTCCTGTAGAAATAAGAAATGCTTTGGAATTGATACTAATTGAAGCTGTGCTTTAGCCTTAGTAAATTTTATCTTCCTGTTAATGTTGTCATGGAAGTTGCCTTCAGATATAATTATTCCATTCTTTTTCTCCTCTAAGCATCTGTCACAAGTCCAGTCGGGGAAAATAGTGCCAGATTCTAAAGGAGGAGTTCCAAGCTTATTTTTTAAAGACTTGTAGATTATATAAAAGTTGTATAAAGTAATCATAAAAGTGGAAAATTAATTTTTTTAAAAAATACTTTTTAATAATTTTTAATCCAATGAAACATGTCAATGAAAGGAAACCAAGTAGTTTTTTTAAAAATATCCTTTAGCAAATCATTAGAACAGTTCACCATTTCTTCCAACATCCAAGAAAATAAATCAGTGCTCATATAGAAAGAAAATTCATTAGCTATTAATACTACTATGCAATTGCTTGTCAACATGAGCAACTCATTTTCTCGCAAGAGAAACGTTGAAAAGCTAATAAGAATAAGAAAAGATGCATAGTTTAAGCCATGTGTTGATTAATGTGATAGTTACCTGAAGTCTTATTTTCCTCACATTTTAACTAAGCCCAGAATGTCTCATGTAATCCAGATGCAAGAGATTTATCTGCTGTCAGAGGAGAATATGCTTATCCAAGCAGACTGTTATCTACTCTTCACTATTTCTAAGCAAAGAGAAAGTTTTGAAAATTTGGATTCGTCAATATTAGGAGATAAAGCAAACATTATTGTGAATTTAGATCAGGAGGCCAGATTGGAGGAAAGAATGCAGAAATATTATATATATATATATATATATATTATATATACATATATAATGTATAACACATCTGCATTTCTAGCTCAAATACATTTCCAATATGGTACTAACATACCAAGCAGACCCTGACAACCACTCTAGACAAAAGGTCTTGTAAGGATCATGTTGTCAAAGGTGCCAGATGAAAGTTTGAGGCAAAAAGTGGATTTTTTATTTTCCTCCCCAAAATTAAATAATGAAATGGAACTTGAATCCAAATCATGTTTAAATGCATTCAAAGGCTTTATTGCTACTGCACATTCCAAAAGTGGTAGATGCTACAATCAAAGCTCCATGTTAACATGATGCCCAGTGTGCAAGAGGAATAAACATGAATCAGACCTAATCTGCTCCAATTTTTTTTTCTTTTTGAAATGTGAAGTTGTGAGTGGTGATGTCAATGTCTCTGGATTATCTTAAAACCAAGAAATGATGTAGTCAATAGACTTTAAATACATAGAATTATGAAGCAAGAGCTTATCGGAGCACAGAGAATTCTATTAGTGAGTTCCATTCAATATTTAAGTGTCATCGGTTAGGTATAAAAGTAAATGATAGAGCAAAGTTCAAGGTTGAACAACTATTATCTGAGGTTTCAGGGCCTGGTGAACAGAGTTTAGGCTAAATGCTCAGAATGAAAATATTGCACTTCATCTGAAGAACAGAGGGCAAAAAATAATGAAAGTAGTACATAACACTGTCTATTAGGAAAACTGCTCAACATATAATGAGTGAGGAAAGGGGTATATTTAGTCAATGGGAAACTAGCTTAAAGGTGACAATGTATGCTTTACTTCATGATGAATACAGAAAACACACATATATTTCTGATTGATGTGATTTAATTGCTGTGAAGTGCAAAACCCCTTAGAACTAGAAGTGCGTTTTACTCTTTAGTTAGACACTATTTTCACTCTAGCCACTTACATCATATAAGCATCCCAGCCCTAAAATAGGCAGGATGCATTTCAATTTAACATAGAATTTGTTTTGCTGTTCAGAGCAAAAAGCATGCATCCACTCCCCTCCCTCCTGCGGAGCCTGTAATCTAAATGTCTTTTTTAGGACAAAAAAGGACTCAAAATCCTTGACAATAGCATCTTACTTGGCTTATCTAAATTTTTCCATTGCTATAGAATATATATATATATATATATATATATATATATTTAGTTTTGGAGGAATGGTTCTGCATTGCAGTTTTGGCACAAATAACTACCAAATGGTTAGATTTTAAAGTAACAGATTCAATTTCTCTTCTTACGAAGATGCCAAAATACTAGGTATAAAGAATGAGAATGTAAAGACAGATTTATGGAAACTGAACTATTAATATGGTATTCCAATGATAAATGTACAGCATTAGGGATGCAGTCATGGAGTTCATCTCCAGAATTTCTGTCAAGCCTATTTCTTGATAAAGCAGTTTTTCTCTGGAAGTGTAAGCCTTTTTATTTACCCACACTTCCCCTTATCTTTGCATGTAACAGTGGAGAAAAATATTTTTAAAAATATTATTTCACATTGTGTTACTTCAGTAGAATAAACTTGGTTATCCCTTCTCAATCAAAATGACTGGTAATGGTGGGAGATATTAATAACGCTGAATCAACATATCATTCTAAAATAGCAAAAACAAAACAAGAGTTCCTCATTGTAAAGTAGCTTAAACTAATACATTTTAATAAAGACCATACTGGACTTCTTTTAATTAAGCTGTATATATTGACTTTTTAATTTTATGATTCTCATTTTCAAATGTAACTGAACAACCCAGAGACAAAGAAATGTATTTTTTCCTTGTTTTTCAGACTCTCTAACTTGAGCAAAAATACCTCAAACATTAAGCCAATTCCAACAAGATAAGATTATTAAGATTGGTGATTAAGAATAGTGGAATTTTTCCACTAAGAAGGATTATCAGTTTTACTTCCTCATTTCTCAACACCTCTCAATTTGAAATTGGATATCAAATCTACTTCAAAAGACACTTCCAGAAGACTACTTTATTTCCAGTCTTTTGAAAAGATTTTAGAAATTTTTGAGTAACATTATCGAGCTTTCAAAGCTGAACTTGCATTATGCACTATGTTTGCACCAAGGCTAATCCATCATTCTAACAAACATTTGTTTAATGTTTTGAAAAATGCCAATCTTGGCAGGAATACTGGTGTCATTTCTCCCAAGAAATGCTTATATAGAAATCTCATACTTCTGTAGGCGCTCATTCAAAATGATCTCCCTGAGGATCTAGACAAAGTAGTTAACATGCTCAACACATAGCAGTATGCCTGACCTTCTTTTTTTTTTTTTCTTTTTTTTTTCTTTTTTTTTTTCTTTTTTTTTTTTTTTTTTTTTTGCCCTTAAGTTGATCAGGGTAGCCATTACTGGCTTTTGAAACATGTTTTTACTTTCTTCAGTACAATACTTCAGAAAACGTATTCCTTGTTTCTTGATTAAAACTTTACTACTGTGTGAAAAAGAGTTCAGGTCATTTGCAAGCAATTTCATAGACATTTACAACATTTTAGACATAGACAGATCCCATGTCTCATCTGTCTGAGAACAGCTAAAACAAGTGTATACCTACCCTACCAGCTTGTTACTGGACTGGCTTCATTTCAGAAGGCCCTCATGTGACACACCCTCCATCATTCCTTAACATGCAGCTGCAACATAAAATTGTCTCCTTTGCTCTCACATGGAAAAGAAATTTCACTCCAAGCTTTCCTTAGCAAGGAAGAAGGAACAGAGCAGGACAACATGTTGCTGTTCTACTCGGCCCTGCTCCACTTGTCCTGCTCTATGAGAAGGTGGCTCTCCCATGGTTGCCTAAGCATATAAGGAAGCTGAGGAAGCTCTCATTCCTCATGAGATTCATTCAGGAGTGTGTTACCCAGATCATGTGCTTCTATCTACTATTAGTTCTGGCACATACTTAGGCATCACCTACCACCTCCTGAAAAACATGTGATCCACAAAAGGGAGTGTTGTGGCACTGGGTTCGCAGACTTGGAACAGAGCTAGCAGCAAGAATCAGCAGCAAGCCATCCTGGGAAGACAGTCATGGTAGCAGATAAGAGAGAGAACTGCTCTCATATTGCTCTTCCACCATGGTTACTAGTGTGGTAACTGCATCTTTGTAAAACAGACAACAGGAAAGCACAGCATTTTCCCACAGCATGAGGATGCACAGGCTTACAGGATAGCTTTCAACCCACTAATATATGGACAGCTCACAGACAGCATTGCAAACTAAAATACCAACCCACACTGACACTCAGTGGGATACGAGCTGCTAGTCAATATTTTTTTTCAACCTAGTGATTCACTTCATAAAGAAAAAGAAACGTATAATGTAGATATACCCAAGAATGTACCACTGCCACTAAAATAGTGAATGGGTCTGAAAAAGGTCTGCATTTAAATGCTGAAAGAGTTATTAACTTGTCAGCAGGCAGCATATGTGACAGAGTGAGATATGTCTGTACTGAGTTACAATTTCTATTTGCATTCTGCTGAATACAAGTGTGACCTTGTCTAAAGCAGCTATTATGCTGCATTGCAGTCACCCTGCCTGGAAACTCATTGAAGCTGAGAGGCTTCTGGGGCATCCGCTTCGCTACTGTTCTACCTCTAAGAAACAATTTATTTTATCATCGGTAGGGGCCAGTAGAGGAAAAAAAAGACCAATCACAATTAACAGAGCTTTTCTTTTAGTCTATGTATGCAATGCCAAGAGGAAACCCTACCCGAGAGTGTGGTTCATGATTCAATGGGGACAACCATTGCTACAAGTCAAAAACCATTGCTACACTGCTGAAGGAAAGAGGACAAGGGAGCAGCTCAAAGGATTAACAAAGCTCAAACTCAGGAGAGCAAGTCATGCTAGAGTGCAGTATCTTCCAAGATTTTAATAGTTTTCAAATGTCTGCTTGAACACTCTGATCTGAAAGATATCTCAGAGATTTGGAAACTCCTTCACTAACTTTTACTTCACTAAGTTTTAACTCCATCAATCCCATCACACTTTTCCAAAATGGATTGTACTAGAAATTCAAAGTATCAATAGCCTGAGTTAAACAGGTATAAGCAATGTAAGGGAGATTTCAAGTCCTAGTTTCAGGGCCCAGTGAGTCTGAGTATCAGCTTTCTAAAGGCAACTATCAGCCAAAAAAGCAAAACATGGGTATATGTCAGAGAATCCCAGAGCTATCAACAATAATTACTGAAAAGGTGAGAAAAAGTTGATTTATTATACAGATAGAAAGATGGAAGATAGAAAATTACTATAAAATCAAGTGTCTGGGGCACTCAACTGTGCATTTTCCAATGTGTCAAGGGAAAAAAGAGGAAGTACCGTGGGAATATGATATGACTGAAAGCCTCTGGTACCACAACACTAGGTGTGATGGAGGAGTAGACTCGCTGAAGTGGGACTGAACTATGCAGTTTAAATAAGTAGAGGAAATGCCTTTTGGCTCCCCAAAAGGCCTTGCAGAAAACCTTAAAGCTCAGCCACTTCACTGACTGGATGATGTTCGTGCACAGGAAGGTTTTTTTGACTAATAGATAAATAACAGTTTAGATCTCTCTTCCATGTATAATATTATTACAAGCTGCTGTATACCATTACAGAGATACCAGTAAGATTTTTCCATACCATGACAGAAGGAGAAAAAAATCCTTAGATTGCAGACAGTCATTTATGGAGCAATGAATACACAGTATGTATTTCACAAAACATCAAACCTGTCTGAAAGTAACTAATGATACAAGGACATTTGGCACTTGCATACTTTCAGCCAATATTCAACCATACAAGCTCTCTATTTTAGGAATAATGTTCACAAAAAGCATCTATAGCCTAAATAAAATATTTGTTTTACATAATTATGAGGCTTTTTTTTCCTCACTTCATATTTAGAAGAGAATAAAGACAAAATGAGAATCTTATTAATATCTGTGTAGCTGATCAAAGAAACTGTAACCAAGTAATAATAATTTCATGCACAGTACCAATGTTTGGTATATTTTCTCCACCAAAATTCAGAACAAGTTCTATAGAAAGGTTTGAATACTACAGTGAGAGATAACATGCAAATACACATTCCTGTTTCTGTCATAATGCATGCTATACTAATGATTCTTATATTACATTATGGAATACTGCAGTAGGTACCTCTCCAAAAAAATTTAACAGTTGATGTCAATGTGACTCTATTCCACATTTATGCCCGTGTTGCTCTACTCCACCTAATAAACAGTTTTCAGGTGTAATCAAATAAGAACTTGTGATAAGATTTAAGTGTTTTCAAAAATTCTTGCCACTACCTTCCTGTAATTTGACTGCTTATAGACCGTGCCAATGTAAAGCAAAATTAGTTTTCTTTAGAAAACATTGATTACACAGAGAAATTGCCACAACTTCAGAATTATCAAAATGCACTAATTACCATTTGTATGACACTTTTGCGGGAGAGAGGAAAAAAAGAGGCCCGGGAGCTAATTAAAACTTTAAGGATTAGTTTAGAGCTACTACTGCATGCTGCTTGCATTTCAACTAAATTTCAGCTAAAATTTTGTCTGCTTTTTGACGTAACAAGATTTCTTTTGCCATATTTCAGAGTCGCAAAGTCAACCCCTTCATCCATGTAACAGCATGGAGAAAGAACCTGTTACAACTGCATTTTACATCCTTGAGTTAAGAGAATGTATGCTGAGACCTTTTTTGTCTCTGTTGTCTACAGTCATAGACACACATAGGCAACTATTTTGCTTCCTATTCTTAACATTTTCTAGAAATGAGAAAGTATTTTTTGGACACTACACTCTTAACTCTTCTTAACACTCTTAACTGAGAGTGAATTAGGAATAGGGAGAGCTATAGCATGTAGTACTGTTTTAGTTCTCCATCTGTCTTAGAAAAATAAATTGTGAACTGATAATACCCATTCCCCTTTGTGTTCCTCAGTGAACTCAGATGTTAGTATACAGTCTTTTTAATCACATTTTTAAATACAAAAATTAACTTTGTGGCTTCTGCAGAAGTCAAATCGAACTCACTCATTTTCTTTACAATAAAGAAGCCATAAATGTTTTTTCATGCTGTTCTGTAAATAAAACCCAAGATCTTGTCAGTGTCATTTAACAGTAGTCTGATTTATTTCTCCTTTTATGTGTGTGACTTTGTGTGTTTATTTGCTTTCATAATCCCCATTCTTACTTATAATTATCTGTAACATTGATAATTTTCAGCATGATAAAGAACTCTTCAAAAAGAACCAGTTCTCCCATGGAAGGTAAAGAGAAAATAAAAGCAAAATCGTTTCATACAGCATCTGAAATACATGCAGTGTGTGATGTTTGTGCAATATCACAGCTGTTCCCATATAGGGTAATATACGATTTTTCTAGAGCAGGATTGTCAAGGCTGACTACATTAACCTTGAAGTATTGTTCCCTTAGGTTATAAATTTCTGCAAATCCAAAACATAAAGCTGTTTGGAAGAAAAGAGAAAAAAAATAAGAAAACAGTTGCATTTATAGTTAAGGATCCTCTCCTCTAATACCATTCTTGAACAAACAGTACAGGCAGCAATCCAACCTAGAACAAAACAGCTCCATTGCCGTCTTGTCAGTTCTTCAATCATACACGTTTCATTAATGCTGTCCTTAAGATGTAGGATCCTGAATGGGAATCAGAGCAAGGTAAAGATGATGAGGCTTTCCAAAAATCTGAAGTCAGAGAGGAGTTTGAAAAATACCTCTATTTAAAAACAACTTATTAACTATCCAAGACATCAGTACACTAAACTGAGAACAGCCCTTATCTGGTCCACTCTCAGCTTTCCTGCAATTTCATAAGCACAGGAACAGCCTTGGAAAATATTAAATCTCAAGGAGTCTTTCTGCTTATCCCAAGCTAAATACAAAAGGATCTACTCAGTGTCTCTTAAGCCACTTAGACCCAATTAATGTGCTCATTAGTAGGTTTGCTGAGTAAGCTACAGAGGTGCTAACCTCTGAAAGGCTTCACCTACCCAAGCATTTGGTTTGATTGGTTGGGCTTTTGGGGGAACGGAGGACATTAAGGAATACTGTGGTTCAAAAGCTTTGTCTCTTTCAGAGCCCAAAAGAAATCTGCCCTCTGCTGGACCAACTAACTTCTGTCAGGTCTACTTAGAACCAATGCTTCTCTCATTTATTCCCACTACATAATGTTACCCTTTTCCACCTTGATTTTTCTGATCAAAAAAAAAGTAAAAATGTATACAATGCCAAACTCATGTCTAGAGTACTTAATCTCCCCTTGTCCTCAAATTACTGCAGAATTTCTAGTATCAGAATGCTTGAATTAGCTTTTTTTGAGAGAATTTCACATTAAATTTTTTATTGGTTTTGCATGTTTATTCTTCCTATGTGCCAAGCAGTAATATTGATTGCATCTATTAAATAAAATTATAGATCACAGCATTTTGCAGAGCCCCAGAATGCCACCTCTAAGCATGCCAGAAGTGAAGGTGGCATTTTAAATAACTAAAGTCAGGTTTTACATGAAGAATTAAACAGCCAAAAATTTGGTATTTGACAAGGGATCATAATAAAGATTGTCCTCCAGAGACATTAAATTTCTTTCAATCAACTTTCTGTGTGTGTACTCTTATTCCAAATCTGTTTTTTACACTTCCAGAAGTGGATTAACTTAACTCATGGAAATGGACAGAATGGAGCAGAGATTCTACCACAAGGCCACAGAAGTTAGGGAGGACAGAGAGAAATCCCGAAGGAGGAAAGAGGAAAATATGGGATCGGAACTGAGGTTGATCCAAAAGCAAAGGAAAGAAAAGATCTGACAGGTTTTGCACATAGTTGGATTACGAACAGTGGATAAAATAAATGTAAAATATAGGAAGAATATTTCTGCTTTGCAAAGAGAATAACTGTTGTGATTCCACGCAAAAATGATTTGATACAGACAGAGGATTCAGGACAAAAGGGCTCAGACTAAAGAGGGGAACAAGCAGGCAGAGCAGGTGGTGGTGGCCTGAGGGAGACTAGGAGCTTGTTTCTTAGCAAAGCCCTACTTCCCTCTGCTGCAGCAGGGTTGTGCAGCCACTCTGACAATGGGGTAGGCTAGAGGAATAAAAAGAAATCTCCTAGAGTCAACACTACAGTAACAATTTTGCTACTTCAGCTTGTGCCACCAAGACTTAAATGAGCTTTTCCACAAGTGGCTGTCAACCTTTCTTGCTGCTTCCTAGAGAGCTCCAGTATCCAGAAGGGCCTTTGAGATGTGCTTTCAGTGTGAAGTTACACAGAACACTAAGCACTTTCCAAAATCAGGTTCTAGATCCTTCTACTGAGCATCCCAATAAATTGGAATATTTTGAACTTAGTGCCTCTGTAAACTAGGAAGGGAAAAATTGAGATATCATCAGCCACCTCACCACACCGGGATATTTCAGATAACTATTTGCTGACATGTGTGAGGCACTCGTTACTACAATAAGGGTGTCATAGAAAAGCCCATAAAAATTCTATCTTACAAGCAGAATCTATAAATATTACACTGCAAATAAGCTTAAAAATGATAACTAACAAAATCCTATATGTAGCCTGTCCTGTGCACTGTAACTGTCTGTGCAGAGAAGGGGGAACAACTAAGAATATGGAATTAGGTCATTAAGGTTTTCTTCAATACCTTTAGATTTCAGGACTGAATTCCAGTTGCAAAGACCATCAGTTAAAAGGCTTCCAATCTCACTCTGACTACGCAGTCTTAGAGTTTTTCAAAAAAGTGCTTTTATATCATTCTATTTAATTCTCTGCATGAAGATAATTCCTTTTCCTATGTTCATCCCTACCTTCTCTTTGAAGAGATCCTTTCCTATTCGTCTTTTTTTTAATTAGAAATTACATTTAACACTCCTTCTCTCTCCCTCAATATTCACAACTGCATATTAAAAGTACAATTATTCCAAGAGTTCACATGCTGCTACACTTTTTAAAAAAAAAAATGAAACTAAAAAGATTGAAAGCACTACCGAATCAAAAGGGCAAAATTCAACTATCATTCTTGTCCCAGATTTTTATTATACTCACACATAAATGGCCAATAGCTCGTCACTCAGATATTTTTTTCGAGCTCGTAATAATCACTACAGCCTCAATTCTCAGAGGCAACAAGGATTAATGCATACCTCCTGCAGGGGCATCCACTTCTGCTGACTTGGCAGGACTTGCTAGCCACTGTTAATTAAAGAATGATGCCATAAGTTGCACGTAGTGCTGAGCCACCACATTTTTGCTCTCCAAGAAAATTCTGTTTTGCCCTCTACGTTATTTAGCAAGCTTGGCAAGAGGGAGTGCAGAAAGCAACAACTCAACCAAAATTATCTCTATTTTAAAAGATAGCATGTGGAGACAATTTTCAGCAGTATCAGCTGTTACGGTTCTGCATGCAATCTTAAACTAGTTATGTCCATCTTACATGGGTTATGTCCAGAACAATGTTTTCTTCCCAATAACTAAATACAGTTATTCACTCTAAAACATTAACTGCTTTCCCTAACACTCTGATCTATACCTAAAAGGGGAAAGTAATTTCTTTAAATTTCTCACTTAAGGATTGAGCCAATTTCATCATCAGCTATTGATTAGATGGCTTAAACTTTTGGCAGATGTTACACAGACGTTTAAAACTGATTTAGTGTGTTCCTGAATGCATCGATATGAAAACTTTATAAGGTATAACATCTAATGTTCAAAGTAGAAAATCCTAATCAGGAAGTAGATGAGTAACTACCATGGAAACAGTTTAACAAGTAATGTGAAAGGATGGTCCTTGTATCAAGCTTTCTTTTTAGAAAGAAATCAACATCTCAAGAGAGCCCCAGTTTCAGAGACCACACGTGCAGTAAAACCATTGAAAAAATAATTTCTCCTTTAAAAATTAGATGAAAAACTATTTAAAAGGTGTTAAAGAACACATTTTCCTTACTTTAGTTCATATATACTATGTTGAAATTGCTGGCTGAAATTCTAAAGCCCTTATTATGTGAGAGATCAAGCTAAGACATAAAGACATCCATAAATTGTTAGGTAGTGCCAAAATTCTGACAGAGACTTGTGTCCCCAGGTCCAGTCAGTATCCGGGCTGAGCATATACTCCCACTAGGCACTCACTAGCCTACGTACATGCGATGAATATATACATGACCTGCCACACAGCCCGACACAGAAAACACAGCATCCACGCAAACAAACAGTACCAACAGCTTCATCCTGTTCCCCTCTCTGGCTGATTAGAATGAAAATCCATCAGTGGAAAATATATTCACGTATGTGTGTGTGTATATGTGAACATATACACAGGTACATACATATGCACCTGTGTATATGTTCACATATACAACACAGATCCCTCCAGTAGCTGGTCTTAGTCTGTGTCATGGTTGGTCACTGAATCTCCTGAATTATAATATTAAAAAGTCGTGGTGGCATAGATGATGATGGAAAAAATGCTTGGTTAATTATAATTTTCAAATCTCTGCGTTAGGTGATACCTCCTTTCTCTGGAATCCCACCATCGCATGATCTAAGTACCTCTAGGCAAAGACTGAAACCTTTAGGGTTTAGGACACCAAGTGGGCACCATTAAAGTACACACTGTATTTTAAAAGAAAGTTTTAAAATAAATTGTTTGTTAAAAGTGGCCTATTCAATTGATAATCCCCCTTTTCTAGCAAGAAACTCTGGCCAGTCATTAGCCCTTTGAGATAAAGTAGAAACAAGGAGTTAAAGAACCAAACTAAAACATGAGGTTATACAAAAAATCCAATTTTTCTTCCTTGCTAAGTTCTGCACCGAGGCTTATTTCTAACCAAAGATAAAAAGAAAATATTCCAACTAAACACATATTAAGTAAAAATAAATTTGACATAATGTACTTTTCCTGTACATTATGTTGTGCAGATATATTTTTATGGTGTAGGTACACTTTTAATGTTTCCAGATTTGTATGATCAATATTTTTAATTCTGCAGAAAATATCTAATTGTCATATAGTAATACTGGGTTGCACATTTATTTAACATTGAAATACCACACATTAAAAGTTAGCAATCTACTGTTTTTCCATATTACTCTATTCAATAGTTGCCCAAAGCTGGACCTGTCATTCAGAAGAGCCTGCTTCTACTTTCAAAAGATCATAAAATGCTATTATTAAGCAAATGTGGAGAGCCAAAAAGCTCTTGCCTCAGGAAGCCTTGTCTTCTTTTTGATCAGTGAAATTAGTTTTTCTTTGCTTTCTTCTTCTCTTTATGTACAGTGAAAAGAATTTTAATAAAATCATGTAGTTCTGCTGGAGCTTAAAGAACTGTTGATGTATACAATGCCTGAGCATCTTGCCATTGAATGCCTAGAATTTTGTTCTTCAGCAATGTAAAGCTAAAATGACATTTTTAGGATCTAAAATCAAGTGAGAAAATTAGTGAATAATAAAGTTTCCTGTACTCTCTATCTCAGCAAGCCCAGGCAGTAATCACTAATAAATCCCTCTCACCTCGAGTGCTCATAAAAAGCCTTCTTCATCCTTTCCTTTCTGCAATAACTATAAAACAATTGCTTATTTTTTTTCCCACAGTTTGAAATGAAGTTCAGACCACCATCCCTGGGAATATGATATACAAAGTGCTTAAAGGGTCATCTGAGATCAAATACCATTAGGAATACAACAGAAGTAGCACCAATCCAGCTTTCCTCCCTGGTGGACAGAGCTGCTCATAGATTTATCGAACTGGTAAGGTTGGAAGAGACCTCTGGAGATCGTCTAGTCCAACCCTCAAATGAGTGGCCCATACGTGGATCAAACCCGTAACCTTGGCATTATTAGCACCACGCTCTAACCAACTGAGCTAAACCTGTTTCAGCTTCCCTTACAGTTTCCCTTTCAAAATGATTAGATACCAGGGTGTATGAGTGAGGGCAAGAGGGGGGCAATCTTTAAAGAATGGGCTTAAATACAGAATGACCCTGAAATTTTAAAATCAGACTAGTTTCAGCAGCTATCTTCAATCTTTTAGTTTGACATGACATTAACTTATTGTAAGAAATGCTCAAGAAAAAGAATAAACTCACCTTAAATGCATTTTAACTTGCATAGCAGAAATGTCACCAAAAAATGCATTAGATTTGCAATTATGAAAAAGGTCTTAATGTAAGCATTTGTAAATGATTTTTAAACTATTTTTAATTTCAAATAATTTCAAAAAAATGTAAACCCTCCACAAATGCATATCATCTAATAATCTTTTGACTTTTGGAAAAATACATCAAAAATCAGAGATGATGTCATTTATCATTGTGGCATTATATAAAACAAATAATTACAGTAGTAATAAGGCAAAGCTTTATAAAGCATTAAATTTGGGAAATACAGAAGTAATGTTTCTTTTTGAGCAAGTACACCAACAGCAGTTAAATAACAGGTAAAATAAACTGACAAAAGATGTAGATACGGGACTGGAACCAAAAACATTTGTACATGGAAACATGACCATGTTTCCTTCATTCTTAAGAATGAACGAAGGATAAGACTAGAAGATGAACTTTAATATAATCTGACATCTGTAAGATATCAGATCAATGTGGAAAATATCTCCTCCTCAGTTTGCTAAGTGACTGTCCTGAAACATGAAATCATGCAGGAAGAAATAATCACAAAAACATCAATTTGAAGCAGCTTTCTCCCTCACGGAAATTTCCAAAACTGAATTTCTAACTGAAGTATTAGTGGTGAACATGGTATTACAAGGCAGTTTTAAGGTTAACATTCTAATAATTCTCAGAAAAGGGCAGTTGCTTCTCTCCTGCTAAACCTTAGACTAGACTGCATTTTCCTTCCTCTTTAATTCTTTCAGTGTCAGAATGAGATTAAATATGGAAAGCTCTCAGTGCCTCGCTTCTTCAGGAGCTCAGCTTCGCTGCAAAAGGCATCAGCACCTGAATATTCTTTGGCTAAAATTTTATCTGCTTGCAAATTTTGTTACAGATAGAAAAGTTGAAGGTCCAAAATGGTGATAACTAAACAAATTATTTTCAGTTAAATCCTTGTTACTGACTGGATGACTTTTCCTAACAAAAATACTGTTGTGTTTATCTCATTTTTTGGTCACAGATTTAATAAATTAAAAGCATACACTTGGTCACTTATTGTGCCGAAAATGGAGAAAGAAAGTACTGCAGACAGTGAAATTGAAACCAGTAGCAAAGAAAAAAAAAATCATGTCTTCTCCAGGCTAAAGACAATGTGTGAGAGGAAACAGAAAATTATATTATTGGGCATGAGAGTGAGTTACTTCTAGACAAAACATCCTGTACGTTTGACAAAAATATGGTCTGCCACAGTATATTGTTGAACAACGGGTGAGAGAGGAAGATTCACTCTGATTTTTTTGAATTACACTGTCATGCCTGCAAATCTTTGCACTGTTGAAACAAAAAGACCCATTTTTTAAATTAACTTCATAGAACTGATGGGTGTTTTTCTTCAATTAACATCATAGAATGCTACAAACTGAAAAGACTAATAAAAATATCAAGGAGGGTATTTGCTGCATCAGTATCTTTGCCCTGGCTTCTCAGTTCTTGTTTTTGTGTTTTGTTCTTCTTTCAGCATAGTGCAGTTTCTGTGAGCTTAATATCTCTGTTACCATGGAAAAGAAATGGATTTTGGCACTTTATTTGTTTCCCTCTCCTTTTATTAATTTAAAGCTGACTAAATTTGCCCTCCATCTGGTATAGTTAAAGTAGTGTGGGCTCCGGCTCGTACTGTTGACCATCTCTGTTCCCCCAAGGGAGATGAAGACAAATATCTGTTGAATTGGCACTTCTTACCCACAGTTCTCTATCACCTCTATCCAACTCCACATTTTCTAGGTATGACAGGAAAGACTGAAGATCAAAACTTAAAAACTGAATGAGAAAGACAGGCGATCATATGCAGTCTTATAGCTGTAGGACTTGAAGATACTCATCATCTCTTGAATTTTAGTGGGCTCTTAGGAGCATACTTTTAAAAACTTCTATGCCAGATAAAAGCTTATTTTTCTTTTCTTCTTTTATTATATTTAAGCAACAGCAAATTCTGTCTCTCAGAAATCTGGGATTTGTTTCTAATAATCCAGAACTTAACATTTACTTGCCCTATGAAGCACAAAGCTACAGAAGTATTTTGTCTTACATCATTATTTTGGTTTGTAAAGTCTATCCTGATCACAAAAACGTTACAAAAAGCATCCCACTAGAGACTCAGTAAGATATTCTATTGCAGACTTTGAAATCGCCTTATGAAGTAAAACTGCATTTCTAAAATGAAGTTGACAAGATTAGTGTAGTATCTTCGCATCTTGTGTACAGTGATTACACTGCTGTTGTTGGAACAGTCACCCACAGAGATGGCAATCTAGCTGCTCGAACAGCTAATGGCTGTTTTCAGTTCTCAGACTAAAATTATTCATAGTCAAACAGATCAGTGGTGTCTGAAAAGCTGTGTGAGAAACTGAATTAACACCTGGGCACTTTTCTCATCCTGAACTCTAAGATGCTACTACTACACTTACCTATGACAGTATCAACATTGCACTATGTAGCATTTACCTAGCAAAGCCACATTCACATGTGACAGAAGCATAACTATGTCTTCCAACTCTCCATACCTCTAATCCTTTCCTGTACCTGTTCCAGTATTAATTCATCTTTTCAGTATTCCAGATGAGGTCTCATACTCATACCATAGAAAATGTCATTAATACCTCACCATCTCTCTCTTGGAAACCACTTTCCTGATACAGCCTAAGTGCAGTTATATTTTGTGGAGACAAATCATATGGACAATTCAGACTCAAAATGTGATTGAATAAATGCACCCACATTTTTATGCCTTCGGTTATTGCCAAATTATAAGCTTTCTACTTCTACTAAATTTTCTCCTTGTCTCTACATGAATGACCTTGCATTTCATAGTATTCAATTTAATCTAATTTCTAATATTATGTTCCTCAACCCTATCCAATTCATCATGTCTAACATCTAGCCCCCTTTTTATACATGAGCTTTCTAACTTTATTGGATCAAAAAGCTTGATTAACCTATTTTCTAATTTTCTTTTTCTCTCTGGTGTGGTCAGTCTGCAATTCTGAAGGCATTCCACTAATACCTCATCTTTTAAACTTGACATGCTCTCTTTTCAGCAGATACAATGTCTTCTAATGTTCAACCACTAAAACAAGTGTCGGACCAGTCCTTGTTTCATCTATCTTGAACTAATATTTTTGATTTGTTGTTTCATATCGATTAGTTATTGAAATATCAGTGATTCAGAGCTATCACATTTCTTTCTTCCAGTTAATCAGCTTTATTTCAAGAGATTCCAGATTAGTCTCAGAAAATGAACAATTGAATATATTTAATAGATTTGCTACTGTTTTCCTTTACTCGTTATTTTCCATCATTCCCCATCACCTGTGACAGGATCTAAATATATTTACAATGAGAACTTGTTATTTCGTATGCTGGTAAATAATACATTTGCTCAAAATATAATTCATTAGCTAACAATAAAAATTTAAATGTCTGGCAAAGGCATTTTTTTTAAATGCTTTGCTGCCAGAGAATAGCTTTTCAATATTTGAAATTAAAGGTCAGGGATTTCATTAAGAGTCAAAGAAATAGGTTTAGATTGTTAAGAATCTTGAGGTAGTTTGGCATCCTACTTTTCAAGATGATGCAAATAAGTTTTTTTTTTTAAAAAAAAAAAAGTCCAGGTGCATTTAACATATTTAACATTCCTTTCTGGAGAAAGGGAGACTTTCCTTTGGCCAAGGAAGATCAGGTTAGAGATCACTTAGGTAAACTCGACACTTGCAAATCCATGGGCCCTGATGGGATGCACCCACAAGTACGGAGGGAGCTGTTGTTACCAGGCTGATCTTCCTCATTTTTGAAAGATCATGGAGAACCGGAGAAGTGCCTGAGGACTGGAAGAAAGCCAATGTCACTCTAGTCTTCAAGAAGGGCAAGAAGGAGGCCCCACAGGCTTGTCAGCCTCACCTCTATTCCTGGAAAGGTGAGGGAACAGCTAATTCTGGGTGGCATCTCCAAGCATATGAAGGAAAAGAAGGTGGTCAGGAGAAGTCAGCATGGATTCACCACGGGAAAATCTTGCTTAACCAGTCGGAGAGCCTTCTGTGGTGGAATGATTAGCTGGGTAGATGAGGGAAGAGCAATGGACATTGTGTACCTTCAGCAAGGCTTTTGATACAGTTTCCTATAACATCCTGCTGGGCAAGCTCAGGAAGTGCAGGCTAGATGAGCGCACAGTGAGTTGGCTTGGGAACTGGTGGAATGCCACAGCTCAGAGGGATGTGGGTTTAGTTGAAGGCCTGTAGCTAGTGGAGTTGCCCAGTACTGGGTCCCATTCGTTCAACTTATTCATCAGTGACCTGGACAAAGGGACAGAGTGTTTCCTCAGCAAGTTTGCCTATGATACCAAGCTGGGAGGAGTGCCTAATATGCCAGAGGTCTCTGCTGCCATTCAGAGAGACCTGGAGAGGCTGGAGAGGTGGGCAGAGAGAAACCTCATGAATTTCAACAAGGGCATGTGTAGGGTCCTGCACATAGGGAGGAATAACCCCAGGCACCAGTATAGGCTGGGGGCTGACCTACTGGAGAGCAGCTCTGCAGAGAAGGACCTGGGAGTGCTGCTGGACAACAAGATGACCATGAGCCAGCAATGTGCCCTTGTTTCCAAGAAGGCCAATGGTATCCTGGGTGCACTACAAGGAGTTTTACCAGTAGGTTGAGGGAGGTGATCCTGCCCCTCTCCTCAACCCTGGTGAGGCTACATCTCAAGTACTGCGTCCAGTTCTGGGTTCCCCAGGACAAGAAAGACACAGAGCTACTGGAGAGAGTCCAGCATAGGGCTACAAGGATGATCAGAGGGCTGGAGCACCTCTCCCATGAGGAAAGGCTGCGAGAGCTGGGCCTGTTTAGCCTGGGGAGGAGAAGACTGAGGGGGGATCTTATCAATGTGTCAATGTGTATAAGCACCTGAAGGGAGGGTGTCAAGAGGATGGGGCCGGACTCTTCTCAGTGGTGTGAAGCAACAGGACAAGAGGCAATGGGCACAAACTGAAGTACAGGAAGTTCCGCCTGCATGCGAGGGGAAATTTCTTCACTTTCAGAGTGACAGAGCACTGGAGCATGTTGCCCAGAGGGGTAGTGGAGTCTCCTTCTCTGGAGATATTCAAAGCCCACCTGGATGTAACCCTGCCTAACATGCTTTAGGTGACCCTTCTTGAGCAGGGGGGGGTGGACTAGGTGATCTCTAAGGGTCCCTTCCAACCTCCACCATTTCATGATTCTGATACACTGAAGACTTCCAGAGGGTTCATAATCAACACACACACTGCTGTCACACACCGGAATAATGAAAAACTCCTTCATACATATCTACCTGAAAGGCTAAAGATAAGATTTGTTTTTATACATTTCGTGACATAGCATGCTACTCCCAATATCATATGTAAAAACTAACAAGAACAAAATTTCTAAATCACAGAATAGTTAGGGTTGGAAGGAACCTCTGGAGATTACCTAGGTCAACTCCCCTGCTCAAGCAGGGTCAGGTGCAACAGGTTGCCCAGGACCCTGTCCAGGTAGGTTTGAAATATCTCCAAAGATGGAGACTCTGCAACCTCTCTGGGCAACTGGTTCCAATGTTCAACCATCCTCACAGTAAAGAAGTGTTTGCTATGCTTAAATAGGATTTCCTGTGTTTCAGTTGGTGCCCATTGCCTCTCATCGTGTCACTGCTGAAAAGAGTCTGGCCTCATTCTCTTTGCACCCTCCCTTTACATATTTACACGCATTGACAAGATCCCTCCTTAAGCCCTCTCCTCTGCAAACAGTTCCAGCTCTCTGCATCACTGCCACACACCCACATCATGCAAATGAGCGACATGACTTCTTATTCATATCATATATAGACTCTTCAGTGCTAATGAGGCTTAAGGCCAAGGAATGCTATAAAGCGCAAGACCAGTGCTTCAACCAGCATGTCAGCAAGGCAGGCTGAAAACCCAGGAAGTATAACAAATTTGACTGTGATCTAATGGTGTAACTGTTTAAGTACGTGTCTTGTACCTGCTCATCTGAAAAAGGTCTGCTTACAGCTAAGTCATAGAGCAATGGTATAGTTAAGAGCATGACCAAAACAGGCAGTTTACCTGGGTTCAACACAAAAAATGTCTGTAGCCTGATGAGAGAAACTTCAAATAAAAGACAGATTTTAAAGTCTTCCCCCTTCCTCCCACAACTTCTAGTAAATAATGCATGAAATTTCTTTGCCAGGACTGTTCAGGGAATGATGTTGGCTAAATCTTTGGTGCTTTCTGTGCATTGCAGATGCTTGGTCAAGTATATGACTTAGAGACTGTAGTGGTTGAGACACACAAACTCTACTATTTTGAAGTAAAGGAATGTCAGACTGTTACTAATCCTGTATTTATTGGCTCTCCCTATCTTAGTAAACACAATATTACCAAAACATGTTGTTTGCATGATGGTCAGATTGAGCCCAGGCCATGAAGATCAATTTATACACTTCCTCTTCCCCTCTCTTTTCTTGTTTTAAAATAATGTAAGCAAAAAATCTATCAAGCTTTGTACCAGTTTATTCACCAAAAGCAAAGGTAACTGTACTTAGACCATTGAAAAGAATGATGGCAAGGAGAAGCACATTTCCTCAGACAGAAAAGGCTGAGTGGCAGGAGTTCATCTCTTTGACTGACACACACACACACACACACACACACACACACACACAATATCTTCAGAAGCAGTTCACATAACTCCAGGACCAACATCTCAGGTTTTCCTAACTTTAGTCCAATACCAAGCTCAGCATGGCATTTTTCATTTTCCAAGCTCCATTCCCAGCCTGAATGAACACCAAAAGATTTTTATCCTTCAGTATCATCACAGCTCCTTCATCAGGGGTTTGTTTTCTCTCTTATATAGGCTCAGCCTGGCAACATGACTAAGCCCTGCTCTTACAATTTTGCATAAATATGCAAGATTGTCTATAGTGATTGCTCTGAGGGTCTAGGAAGGCACTAAGGCTCTTGATAGTAGACTGAAATCTGATGATATAGTCAAATTTAAAATAATCATTCCCATCCTAGAGAACCACCAAGCACAACAGCATCCCAGTTGATGATGGCTCATCTGCTCTCGTTCTGCTTTTGATTATTGGTTTGGGGTCTGTGCTGGCCAACATGTACTGTTACATTATATAATATTCCTTCAGCTCAGTGTCATAGGACTAGTGTGTTCTGTACAATGAAGGTTTGTAGAAATTGTACCTATTTAAAATATGGCATAACCCAAGGTAAAAGTAACATTGATTGGGTCAAAGTTTGAACTTTGAAAATTTTAACCTACTGCAAAGTGGCCAAAACTAGCTTGTTCTACTGTAGTGTGATTCATTAGTGTCTTTTATTTTTTAGATAATTGAAGATATGAAGAAAGAAGAGAATATTTTAATACCTCTGTATGTAAACAGCCTCCCTAAAGAAGTTCTGAAAATTTTTTAAAAAATTATTGAACTAGAAATTCTAGGACCCTCCTCACTCACAAGTGAGCTTTGAAATAAATATTGGATCTCTTTGTGAAATGATATAGGAACATGCAAAGTCTCAACATTGCTGATAAAAAAAATAAAAAATAAAAATAAAAGTGTCAAGCTAAATGATCGATACTGACATAAAAGCTCCAAGCCTTGAGTCACAACCTCTGCCCTCAAAAGAGATTGGATATGATCCAATTGGTCAAAGTATTATGTTGGTTGATTTTCCAGAAATCAACATTTTGGATGTATTATGAAATCCAAATTACACAATTCAAATAAAGTCATATGTAAATAAAACAATTATTAATTTGAAGGGCAGAGAACCATTATTACATTTATTTTGCATTATAATCAAAATATCTGTACTCTCATTTACAATTATCTCCATGAAACTGAAACAAATAAAAACTCTGATATCACAAATATTCAACTCCTCTGTAATAAAGAACAGGAACTAGCCTGAAATACCAGTCTGACAGACTGAGTCTTGCTCCAAAACTTTTGAGTCTTGAGACTGGGTGATCAGTCCCAATCTATTTCTGTAATATCAGCTGATACTAAGTTACTCTCCATTTGTTAGAATAATTTATTATTTGGTCACTAAAATGACCACCAAGAAAACAAAATATACGCAGACTTTCACTAGATATTGATCAGGAGTAAGCAGTAATCCTACACAAGAGATGAGCATATATTTGCCAGATGTCTTTTTTCTTTATGTTACAATATGAATTAATTTCTTACCTTATGGCCTGTTCAACTTACAAATTCACTTCACAGGAAATTTCATAGCCACTTCTTTTATTTAATAATGCCAGCACTAATGCTGGGCACACACCTTTCATTCCCTGAAGAATTTTATCCCCCAGTCCATATTTATGCTTCCCACTAAACAGCCTTGCTTGCTTATAACTAGAAATTCACTAACTCATTTTCTGTGAAATTAAACTGAAGGTTTTGTATAGCCATGTAAGAAGACACGCAAGAAGCGATGGAAAAGGGAGGAGAAAAACACCTGAAAAGAAGGCTGCTACTAATCATTAAGACCAGTACCATACAAAGTTATAAATACAGGGAAAAAAAAAAGTCCTTTCCTAAGTAATGTAGACGCCAGAAAAGACAAAGTTACTGGAAACTTCAGAGACGGCAGAATAAAGTCCAAGCACCTTTTTATACATCAACCAGCACATCATTTAAAGTGGGTTTGACATTGCATTGTTTAAACTGTCTCTTATGTCACAGATAAATATTCCATGCTTGCAGTATGAGCTAGCCTATAAAAAGAGATTTATTTGCTGTTTCTGTGAGAAATGGCCAACTAAAGCTCATCATTCACCATTTAAATGGCCACCAGTCAGGGACTAACAACTAGTCCATTTGATCACAGAGTCGTAGCTTACTGATATGCAGTCATATTTCATGGCAGCTGTTGACTGAGAAATAGAAGGAAAACACAGGGCTCACAGGAGGGCTTTTGACAGTTGCTGCCATGAAACGTTTCCATTTGTCACTGAGACTGGGAACAACAAGATACTGGCTGAAAAAGGGGAAATGAGGATACATCTCACTTCAGCTACCTTTCAGTGATCCTTGAGCTACAGGCAGGGAAACCCTACATTTTTCTGATCTGTCACCAATCCCCTTATAAACCATTTTTATTTTAGTCATTATATGCAACTAATCATCAACACTGCAGACCAACACAAAAAAAATGAATGCAATCCCAACTTCATTAAAAGCTATCTAAATTTAAAGTTTTTTTTTTTATTTACATCATTTCTTATGGATTTTGCTTTAATTATTTCCCAGGTACAACGATTTTTTTTTTTTTTTTTTTTTTTTTTTTTTTTTTTTTTTTTGCATACTCTGTCCCTGGCTACTGTTCCAAGAGAGCTCCTGAACTTTGCTCTTAAAGAAATTCATTCTGCACTTCTAAAGAAAAATCTCTCCCATTCAAGTTTATCTATGTTTTTCTTCTACTCCTGAAGTCAGCCCTAATGTAATTTATTCTCTAGATAATTTTTTAGATCAATGAAATAATCCTGAAAGCACTAACCTTAAGCAGATACAATAAGGTAGGTTGTTTTGTATTTAAGTCTATAGGCTGATTACATCTTAAGTGTTGTTCAGCATTGTGCTGACACCAGTATAATATTTATAAGTCCTTTTACATGCTATTTCCATTATGCTTTGCATTAGGCAAAGCACACAGTTATCGTCATCCTGTACATTTTCAGTAAAATATGCTGGCAAAAAGCCCAGATCAATGTGGCAATATACAAGTCTTATTTCAGAAAAATACCAGTAAGCCACTCTTATCCTGTAGAAGGGTAAATAACAACATACTTACCTCCCTTTGAGACATTTCCCCACTATCTCCCACTTCAAACAAAAAACTGTGGATTTACTAACTGTATCATCTGGCTTCATAAAGAAGTGGATAAACAAAAGCCAGTGCTTGGTGTCATGTTGAGTAGCCCTACTTTAGAAAGCACCTTAACCTTCTTTTATCCACTGCTCTTACTAAAAACAAACCCTTTTCTATCTTTCCTAGCTTCCTACCTTTTTCATCATCTTTTTCTGACAAAAAAAAGATGATGGCCTCCTGTTCTCAAAGTGATGGTCATAGTCTATTGCTATGGCATTGGTCTTCTTGAAAGCTTAAAAATGGCTGTCTTTGTTTTTCTTAGGGACATTCAGATATGTATACAGAAGGCTGACGACCAAGTCACCAACAGTCATACATAGAGAGTCCAAGGGGAAAAGAGAAGAAATCAGATGAGGTGGTCATGATGACATGAAAGGGAGATGAATAAGACTAATGAGCAGGCCTGAAATATATAATTAGATTTTTGTTTATTTTGTTTTAGTACATTTCAGTTTAAAAATAAAAGTAAATTAAAAGGATGTTGTCATAAACCTTTATAACTATAAAATATGTGAAAGTCTGGACCAATAAATATGCCCAAATATATCTAGGATGAATGTTTACCCAAACTGACAGTATAGCTTATGGACCTAAAAGGCAAAAATCAAACTGAAAAGCAGCTTGTTTCAGAAAGGTGGTTGGGAGGAGGTGAGGGTCATTTGGGGTTTTCTGCAGAGTGGTGGGAAGTGTCAAGAACTGTATGTGTTGCTGTATGCTATAGGAAAACGTGCTAGAGCAGAGAAATGAAAGGAGGAGTTACAAAGGCCTGCGAGCAGCCCTCGAGCAAGACCACAGTCAGAATGACTAATAGTTCAAACAGCAGCAGCTAGCTGGGCAAAAGTTGTCAGCTACCTCTTGGTGCACACAACACCTGGGAAGAAGGGTAGCCCTAGATAACGCAAGTGAGTGGATACGAGACTTGACAATCCCAAGTTCTTCAGCGAGAGCTTGTCTGACAGAGCAGCCATAGAGAAGGATTTTAAATAGCTGTAGATGTACTCTGGGAACGGAATATTTAGCTGTTATACATTATCCTGCTGCTAACTTCATTGAAAGGAAAAACAGAGTGACCTCTTCATCAAGCTATTTGATTTCCCACTTGGAAGGAGCAGTGAGTGAAGCTTATCTCACTAATATCTTACAAACTGTTTCAGCTTCTTTTCCAGGTTTCTGGGTAAGAGTGCAAAATAGTGTTCATTAGCGATCCCTAAAATCTAAACCTATTCCTTGTTGCTTCCAGTTAAGTCTGGGCAGAAAGGTAATATTGGGAAACTTTTCAGGGTTATCATTTTCCTAAACCTACAACACTGTCTTCCTTGAAGTACTCCATAGGTTACAAATTATCACTTACCTTAGGCAAGCAATGTTATGCATAGAAAGGAGCACAGAAACTGAGCACAGCATGCTATCAAGCTACAACCTCTGCTGTGGTCTTGCATGGCAGTTCCTTGGGGAGCAGCTTCAGGAGATGGCTTACCTAGTCATGGCCACAACCTTAGCTTCAAGCAAAGAATCCTGAAATCTCACATTTGACACAAGATCAACCTTTGTTTTTAAATTAAAAAGAAGGTTTTCATTGCATACCGACCTCAGATTATCATATTCATAACACTTTTCAGTTTATAAATTCTTCTCCTGAACTTACTCAGCAGATTCCAAGCATCATTCCCCAAAGTTTGAGTTTCTCCAGACGTGGAAGAACCCATCATTCCCTCCAGTGACTTGATAGACAAAAAGGTCAACACAGAAGCATCTTAAGTGCTGCATGTTAAGAGCCTGAACAACTTTCTAAACTGCCATGATCCCTCCATCAATGAAAAACATAGTCACTTCTATCTATTCACACACTCGCACCTTATGTCCTTATTTCCCAAAGTGATTTTACATTCTATCTCCTATGCTTATATCTCCCACACATTCATCAGAAGTTGGGGGCAAGGAAAAGGGGATGAAAGGGGAGGGTGTTCTGTTCTCTTCATTTCCTTGGGTCATTCACTGTATTAGAGTAGCTTTCCATTCTAAATCTCGAGAAAATGGGAAATAATTTCAATAAACACTTCAAAAGAAAGCCATTTTAGAATATCAAATTGCTCCCAGGAGCACAGAATTCTTTTCCTTCAAGTAAAATCTGGTTTAATAAAGGAACTAGAATTATCTTAAATAACTTTATTTAGTGGCTGTTATATACCAAAAAGAAGAAAAAAAGCTATGTGATGAACTTCTAAATATATCTGCATCTTGATTTTCACTTACCTTACTTTATAAAAGCAACGGGCCTTTGTGCCAACTTTATTATGTAAAATGACTTTTGTTCACATTCAGCAAAATGTCTCTTGCTGCAGAATCCCAGAAGAATATAATATGAATTCAGGCTTCCTCAGCCCTCTTCCTCATAACCTAAGGATCTTTTTTTTTCCTTTTCTTAAATAGTGTCAGACCCCAGCAACTCTAATAAAAGGTGCACATTTCCAGTCCAAATTAAGATGAAGTTAAAAATCCACACACAAAAAATAACCAACAACACTATAGTGCAAATTATGATCCATTACCTGGAGTCTGTCTTTAGGCAGCCTCTTAACATGATTATGATGCTCTTCTCAGTTATGATTATGCAGTCAAAAGCCTAGATAATTCTGAGATTTCTCAGCTTTGGGTTAAATTCAGATAGATCTCAAGAGACAATTCTGCCCTGGCTTACTGACTTAACAGGGAAAATAAAATTCAAATTGAGAACATGTAACTGCAGTCTGAGGGCTACCTGCTGCCGGAGCAATTGAACACAACCACTTAGCTCTGCACAAGAGTTCATGGTCCCATTCAGAATTTGCATCCTCATGTGCAGCTGAATTGCAGGACCTCATCTACTCATTGGGAATTTACCCAAGCTAGGGCAGGGCCGTAGTGATAGGGCCAGGCCATCAGCCCATGGGTTGGGGTCCAGGTCTGGATCAGCAAGCCTCTTAGGCACAGGCATGGCTGCAAAGCAGCGGTTTATGAAAAAATACATGAAGAAATTCACAGGTTCTGTCCTTTGAAATTGTGCTGTTAGTTCCTATAATCTTATTTGTGTTCACAGCTGATTTCTCTAATGCCTTGTTGCCAGCGATACAATCATCAACTTATTCTGGCTTTATGAGAAAGGATGTAAAAATGTTTCTTTTCCTCCTGTATAGGCTGTGCAAAGATTTACTTTGGTTATTGTGATGACCAAAAAGAAAAGAACTGTATCTCATTTTTCAGTGCATGGTAAAATATATCTTTATGAAGTGAGATGTTTGAAATTAAAGAATCTAAGGATTTTTTTAATGCATCTGAAAAGAGCAGGTGAACAAGCAGGATTTATTTTATATTACCAAATTTGTATCATTAGATTTTCTAATACTGTGATGAAGCTGATAGAGCAATCTTCCCATTTACATTCCATATCCATGTAAGCAGACGATATCTTCCACTGGTAGTTAGAAACCTTCTTTCTGTACGGTACTTGTTCTACTTGAGTATTGTAAATTCTTGTTCTGTGACAATGGCCCATTGAGTGCCCACTGCACCCTCAGCCTTCCTTCTTTCCTTGCTTTCCAGCTTAAATCTTCCTGTATTAGTAAACTCATGAAATTCATTTACAGTTACTGGATTTTGTATAGGACATAGAGCGGTTAAATTCAGTTACGTACTGTGGTCAGCACAATTCAGAAGCGTTATTGTTCTGTTCTCATTCTTTACGTATTTCCACCCTTCAGTCTTATTTTTCCTGGAAATCCTATGGTTGCATCATAACAGCATTTTAATTGCTTTCTTCCCTGTGCTTTTTCAGTCTTTAAGATGCTGCTCTTAAACAGTTTTACAATGGGTGGGTTATAACACAACTGCTAGCAACAAAGCCTTTTTTCAAACATCTCATTCATAAGGAATTCCTCCACAAGGCAAGTAGAATTGATGGACATGAGCCATGGAATGAGAGCTTTTCAGAGGCATAACTTGGTGAGTTTTCTTTAATGCAGAAATGACTACAAATTCTAAATTTGCCATTGTGCCTATCCTGCATCCTAAACACATCTACTAGCTTCTCGCCAGAACTTTGCAGTGATTTGACAAAAGCGTAGATATCCTTTTGATGTTCATAACATCTAGAAATATACTTCTTTTATCTGGGATTATAACTCTCAATTATAAATGCTGGCAGTTTTCTAATGCTCTCCCAGTGTCCTCTAACTGTTTAGGAAACTTACTTTCCTCAAGTACACTGGGAAAATCCTAGTGGAGCAGTCCATTTCCTGCAATACAGAGCCACAGGAAACACTCCAGCTGTCCCAAAACCTTGCGCTGATAAGCACAACTTCAAAACAGATTCATTAACTTTTGTTATACACAACAAAGAGAAAATCAGATCACAGCACCTGTTGTCCAAGTTACCTCAGCTCCAAACACATCCTTGGGGACTGTGAATGACTTCTGCTTGCAAGCAGGAGTCACATTTCTTAACCTGATAATTCAAGCTTCTCAAACTTCAGCCTTCAAAAATTAAGCAAGAGTCTTCACTCATCTACAGCTGCCTTACTTCAGTTTATCCTCCTGATTTGTTTACTATTTTAGCAGTTTGCCCAATTATTGGCAGCATTAATAGCTTCATTTAAAATAAAATTTAGACAAATATTTCATCCTCAGAAAGGAACTATACAGGTGTAAGCAACAGTCATCCAGCTGATAGCAAATAGAAATTGCTTCACTAGACTTAGCTCTGTCACTTAGCATTTATCCAGTCACTTCTCTTTGTGGTGTCAACATACTTTCAGGCATTCACAGCTGCATAAGGATTTAAAAAAGGGGAGAGGGAGGGAGAGGGGGAGGGGGACTTTGAAGTAACAGGACTGAAAAGTTAATATAGCTCTTAGGAGCAGTCCAAAACACAGCCTGTATCCTTGAAAGTTTGTCATTGGCTACGTAATTTAATATCCTTTTTTATAAACATTCTATTTAAAGAGAGTCTATGAGGGAATGTTAATTTTTTTGATTTTTATCTAGCATTTTTCTTTTAAAATACACCTATGCCTCATATTTTGGTGTTAAATGAGAAATACAAAGTGACAATGCACTATTCTTAAAAGGTCAAGGTAAACCTGTTGTATAGCCTTCTAGGGAAGCAAAAATTTTTGCTTAAGCTTCAGCTAAAGGTACTTTTCTTCTGCACTAGCATGCAGCCATGATGAAAGATGATAACCTCCAACACAGTTAAAAGTATGACTCTCAATACTGATAGAAGCACTTTTCTTTGGTTCTAACAACACAATCAATGATAAAGGCAGAACTTCTTAACTTCTCATTCAAAGATATGATATTCAGGGCAGTCAGCCTGGGTGTTCGCCACCTATGTTATGAGCAGAAATGTTAAATCAGGAGCTTAATGCTTAGAGAGGAATTTCATTCACTGTAGAATTAGATATATGTAAGCCCTGAGGTTAATAAATGTTGGCACAGAGCTCCACATGACTCAATATACAACACGGTGCCTGGTAAAACCGTATGAGCAATTTCTTTAATATATAACATGCTTTTCCATTTTAGTATGCTTTATTACAACTGAACAAAAACGCTCTTTACTGTTAGTTGCTCTTTCCAAATGTTGTTGATTATATTTCTACCTATCTGGAATGATGGTGCAGCTCTCAGAACCACCTGGGTCTCCAGATTTTGGCCTAGATCTGCATAGCTCACGTCATCAGAAATTCAGCCGTCACTTCTTTTGGGGTAGTCATAGTAGCCACTGGTGGGACTCAGGCATATTTCTCCTCAATTAACATCTCCTTGATGTAGTTCTCCTACAGCCTGTTCCCTAAACCTCTTCATACTCTTTTTTTCTCTCCTGCAGCATCTCTACAATTAGTTATGTCTATACTAAAAGTACCTGTCAACTGTTTTTACCCTGGTTCTGATGCTGGTTCCTTCACATTTTACTAATGCTAAGAAGTGAAAATCTGAAACTTTGCAAAAGACAATACAGGCCAGTGAAACATCAACGTACAAGGAAGAGCATTAGGCTACTCAAGAATAAAGTCAAATTGTGAGAACTATTTCCTCCCATTCTTCCTTTGTTTAAATGCACAAATCCTCTCAGTCTCTCCCCCACCTTTGCTTTTGCTGCATCAGAGTAATACAAGCAAGATTAAGTTATTTCTTTGCTGCTGCTCCAGTCTAGGTTTTTCTGTGATTAGTGTATGAGACAGACTGCATTTTTTCATCAGTATGGTACTAAAAATAGAATTAATGCAACTACTCTGAGGTAATACGTTCTACTCTGTCTCCCTACTCCATTAAGAAAAAAAATGTTCTATCAACATCTCCACTGATTCTTACATGATAACTTAGAACAGATAACAGAAAAGAAGGCTTTACAATCTAGGTATGGATAAACACCATTTTCATATTATGAAAAAAATTGAGATGATAGTGTCAATCATATTTGTAAGAAATTCTCTGTAATAACTCAAACTTCATATAGAAATGTTCACTCACTTAAGCTATCACCTATATTAAAAAGGAGAGGAAAGTCTAATGGCAATGTTACCTAAATCTTCTCACATAAAATGATTACATATTTTAGGCAACAGCATTCACATCAAATGTAGCTAATGTTATCAGTTCTGGAATGAGGAACATTGCTTTCTTTGTCCCCATAAAAATTCACGTGAATCTGTCCTGTCTATAATATATGAGGAATAACTACACTTTGAGCTCTGCATTATGCTTAGCAAAGCCAGAAAAATAATTGTTTTATTTCATATTTAATCTGGCATTTTGTTTAGCTTCATATGTTATAAATTACATTCCCAGGTGGGACATCAACAGAATGCACCACTACAAGGTGGACTGGGATTAAAGTGACTACGATGGCTTTTCACCCTGTCTCTTGTCTAGTGATATTTACTTACACTTCCCGGAACTCATTGGTAAGCTGACCACGCTAACTGAGGAGAAGAGGTGGGACTGGTTTTTAAGAGATGTGTCAGTGGTAGTCAACATTCCTAAATAGGAACTAAGCACTAAAATAGGGATACAGGAACATAAATCACTGTGTAAATGACCATCTAAAAACCACAGTTTTAAAATGGCCGAAACATAACACAGACTCAAATCTAAGCAGCCATTGACTTTTCTGGCAGAACAGCAGCATTAAAATGGACATCTTTTCTACTGAAGTTTGGAGTGCCAGCCACAAAGACACCTCTGCCAAATCTCATGTGGACTTTAATCCTTCCACTGCCTTGGCCTGTTTGCTGGACATGCTGGTCTGTGCATGCAGCTCAGACAGCAACAGTTAAGTGAGCACAGCACCCATCCTCCCTGAAACATCCAGTTTCAGCTTCCAGTTCCTCCAAAACAGGGGAGGGCTGAGGAGCCTCCAGCCAGCTCATCAGTTCATCAGCTCTGTTGCTCAACTCAAGAAAGATCTGCAACCCAAGGGCACCAATGTTCTCTGGTCACAAGATAGTAATGCCGAGGCATGTAAAAAGCCATAACATTTTCTCCCCAATCTAGCTTTAGAGTGGAAGGAAGCATATCTTTCGTATCTGAATTTCTGAGAAAGGTTAAACAAACACATTTTTATTTTCCAGTGAATGGAAAACTATCAAGCTTGCCTGTGGTAAATACCAAGGAAACAAGACGCATTGTAAAAGTCACAGATGGGATAGTGTCACACAGAGTAGCAAACCAACACCAGCAACAGCACAACTGCTCTTCTTTCTCTCTCTCTCTCTCTCTAAAGGTCTCCCATGGCCACTGAATGGAGAGAAGAAGCTAAGCAGATAGAAATTCTCCAAAGTTTTACACAAAGTTGATAAGCAATTTTCTAAGAGTAGTACTTTGAAAATGGATACTGGTGTTGAAATATACTTGAATGCTTTCCATAATTGTGTAATTTAATGCTTGATGAGACCCAGTGGAGGGGGGGGGGGGAGGTGATAAGAGAAGGGAGGGACAAGAGAGAAGAAAGTACATCACTGATGGAGGTCCTAGCACCGTCCAAAACTTGTATCTGCCACCAAAGCACATTTTAAGTTGCAGTTCAAGCATCTTTAGCATGACCTGCTCAAACCAAAACTTTTCTGAGAAACAGAGTTGCTTCTTTCTTTCCTGCTGATTTTTCCCTCCAGTAGTATGGGGTACCAGTCTGGACTTGTATTTAATCAATGCTACCATGAGGTTACAGTGCAATACAGCACTATACTGTTATGACATATGAAATCTTTAAGCATTATTATGCTCAAAGTCTCATTTTCCTTTAACTCAGCTTAAGATTTACAGTGAAGAATCTTGCATCCAAATCTTATCTCTGCTACTTACTGCTATTACCATTATTAATGTGCCAATGCATACTAATTAACAGGATACCCCTTCCCTACCTTTTATCTTATTTCAGAAAAAGTTCATACAATGGAGAAAAGTTGCTTTGCTTAGCTATCTATTTGCGCAGAAAATCAGCTATTTACCCTTGAAAATGCTAAGCCTTACTTGATTTATGCTTTAGTCCTCTTAACAGATTACTTAATCTTTTCTGTGCATATCATCAGAACAGAAAAGCCTCCTCTTCTCATTAGTTAGATTGCTGAAATATTTGTTTAACCTATAGCTTAATACCACACAGCACCCTGAATTTAACTTGTTGCAAGATATTTAATACTAAGTTACCATCTTAAATGAGTCCTCAAGCTTAGAGCTTTGTATTTTCAACAGCATGATTTAGAGAGGAATTTATTCATTATGATATTTTGCTGAAGTGTCTCAGACTAATAGAGAAGGCTTTCTAAAGTTCTTGAGAAAAATTTCTCCAGTGTTTTCTATAGAGGGAAAATTAATGTTTACACATATCACAGTCAACATCAAAAGCATTCCTAAAGTCTTGGATTCTTTGTGTGTAACAAAAAGCTGCTAGAGACCACCATCAGCAAACATCTCCTGTGGCCAGTAATGCACCATGTATTGAAAGCACATCATGATGTTACATAGAATCACAGAATCAGTAAGGTTGGAAGGGACTTCTGGAGATCATCTAATCCAACCTCCCCGCTCAGCAGGGTCACCTAGAGCATGTTAGACAGGGTGGCATCCAGGCAGGCCTTGAATATCTCCAGAGAAGGAGACTCCACAACCTCTCCGGGCAACCTGTTCCAGTGCTCTGTCACTCAATGACTTCTGATCCTTACTATATTTTCCATTGATGCACAAGATGACTTGTGAATCCACAAGTGAAGAAATTCCCCCTCACGTTCAGGCAGAACTTTCTGTGCTTCAATTTCTGCCCATTGCTTTTATCTTCCTTTCAGATAAATAACAGTTCAACTCGTTGTAGGTTTCTGCTTAGAGATACTGTAGTAAATAAACAGAAAGAAGATTAATCATATTTAAATAACAATAAAAATAGATACCCTATCGATTTCCAATTTCATTTCCACAAAACATCCCCAGGAGCTCTGCAAGTTAAAGATTCAAACAAAGGAAGGATAAAAGGAAGGACAGACAAACCCAAACATTTTTATACATTAGCTACACTTGAAATTACTTGCTTTTTGTAATAACCTTTAATATAATGCCTTATTCCATCATTCATGATGTAGACATCGTGAATTTGCTTGAATCTAGATAAATTGAATGAGGACTCAGAAAATCTGGGGTCATCAGCTTAATCACACAGCTTTCACCGCCCAGACATAGGTAGATCATCTTCAGTGTTCCTCAATTTCTTACTCTATTTTATATTAATGCTTTATTATTTCACATTGTCTTTATTCTTGAAAAAAAACTATGACAAGTACTGACTTAGACCAGAGACTGTAGAAAGTGGCAGCTTTTAATACGTAATATGCTTTTTATACTTCTCCGGAAACTCAGAAAGTGAACTTCTACCTCCTAAAATGCTGACACTTTTCCCATTGCCAGTCAAATTACTCATGAGCATGTACCTTTGCATGCACACTATGTGACATTGCCAGAAAGTTACAAGAGAGAGGACTGAAATGTCTACGAAAATTGAAGCAATGCTATTTCCAGACTCTTATGCTTACACGTTTTACTACATCCTCATTAAATAATTTTATATTCTTTTGGCACAGGGTCTGCATGGCTACCAGCAGAGGCTTTGGATCTAGAAATCTATAGCATGTGCCTTTGGAAGCTGAGCAAATGGAGAAACAGATCTCTGCAAGCTACTACTACTGGACAGGTCAGATAAAAGATTTATATGGCACATTTTCTGGAGAGCTGTCCAGATGCTGGATAGCATGTTTAACCTACAGCTATTAATAAATAAATCCTCAAAGTACTTAGATATCTAATACACTGATGCTTTGAAAAACATCTAAAGGTTACTGAGTTTTCACTTATGAATCTTTTTTGCTCATATTAAACAATTGCAAATGAAGAAGCTTTAGAAATTCAAATAGATCAACTAACTAGTGGTGCAATAATATATATTTCCTGTCCACTTCACTCTTAATCTTCACTTCAGGTCATAAACAAAGCATTTTCTTTCAGATGCCTAACCAATCCATCCCTATTTGAACTGAACTGATGACGTCTGTTCAATTTTTGGCAGCTCTGTTTGTAAACAGCAGAAGATATCACTACCAGCAATCCTCACATAGGAGGATGGCAACTTCATCAGCCACAGGGACTTCATTCACATCTATCTCCTGCCAACAACATAAAGTCCTGGTTCACTGCTGGGACATATTGGAACGTGAGAACAGCTGAGGCAACACCAGTTTGTATGAGTTCCCTGAAAAGTAACAAATATCCATATACAAGCCAATCTGACACATAAAATATGGATTTACTCATCGTTAAATAGACGCTGACCAGGATCTGTACTCTTTTCACAGAAACCTGGGAAGCCCAACCCAACAACAAATGTTAAAGTTAAAATGTCATATTTGAGAAATATATCACTCAATAACAAATTCTAATCATGAGTAATAGAAGTCTAAGTATACAGTAACTCAGCACGCTTCAGACAATGATTTCACAATAGATTTCCACAGAGCATCTACTATAACAATTCCAGAGATTAACATTACAGAGATGTTCCTGCTGCAAATTTAAAAGATGAGTTGCAAAGATTTACCCAGGAAAATACAGGCCAGTCAGCCTCACCTACATCCCTGGAAAGGTGAGGCAACAGCTCATCCTGGATGTCATCTCCAAGCACATGAAGGAAAAGGTGGTGGTCAGAAGCAGTCAGCATGGATTCACCAAGGGAAAATCATGCTTAACCAATCTGAGAGCCTTCTGTGGTGGAAAAACTGCCTAGGTAGATGAGGGGAGAGCAGTGGGTGTTGTCTACCTTGACTTCAGCAAGGCTTTTGACAGTCTCCCATAAAATCCTGCTGGGCAAGCTCAGGAAGTGCAGGCTAGATGAGCGCACAGGGAGTTGGCTTGGGAACTGGTGGAATGCCACAGCTCAGCGGGTTGTGATCAGTGGCACAGAGTCTAGTTGGAAGTGCGTAGCTAGTGGAGTTCCACAGAGGTCAGTACTGGGTCCTGTCTTGTTCAACTTCTTCATCAATGACCTGGACAAAGGGACAGAGTGCCTCCTCAGCAGGTTTGTTGATGATATCAAACTGGGAGGAGTCACTCATACCCCAGAAGGCTGTGCTGCCATTTAGAAAGAACTCAACAAGCTGGACGGCTGGGCAGAGATGAACCTCATCAAGTTCAACATGGACAAGTACAGAGTCCTGCACCTGGGGAGGAATAACCCCAGGCACTAGTACAGGCTGAGGACTGACCTTCTGGAGAGCAGCTGTGCAGAGAAGGACCTGGGAGCGCTGGTGGATGACAAGTTGACCATGAGCCAGCAATGTGCCCTTGTAGGCAAGAATTCAGCCCACGATACTACTGAAATTAGGAAGAGTATTGCCAGCATGTGGAGGCCCCTCTGCTCAGGGGGGCCTCATGGGAGGCCACACCTGGAGTACTGGACTCTCCCCAGTATAAGAGAGACATGGAGCTACTGGTGAGATTTCAGCATAGGGCTACAAAGACAGTCAAAGGACTGGAGCACCTCTCCTATGAGGAAAGGCTGCGAGAGCTGGGCCTCTTCAGCCTGGGGAAAAGACTACTGAGGGGGGAATCTTATCAACGTGTATAAGTATCTGAAGGGAGGGTGTCAAGGGGATGGGGCTAAACTCTTTTCAGTTGTCCCATGTGAAAGGACTAGAGGCAATGGGCAGAAACTTAAACACAGGAAGTTCCACTTGAATATAAGGAAGAACTTCCCTGTGAGAGTGACAGAGCACTGGAATAGGTTGCCCAGAGAGGTTGTGGAGTCTCCTTCTCTGGAGATATTCAAGGCCTGCCTTGCTTGATAAGGGGGGCTGGACTAGATGATCTCCAGGGGTCCCTTCCAACCTCAACCATTCTATGATTCTGTGAAATTTAGAATAAGAAGTGAGGTCTTACTGAAATATTACAATTAATTTACAGAGAAGGCTTGTCTAATGATGGAACTACAATAGACAGTGATCAATACGGAACCATAAATAATTCTATAACATTAGATATTTATTTGCTTGATGTGAAATCAAGTAAGTGAAGGACAATCAGAACTAACAACTTGCTAACAAATCCATCTTCTAGAAAAAAATATCGTATATGCAGAGGTTAAATATATAGCAGTTCACCAGAAAAGCAAATCTCAATGCACTGATTATGTCAAAAAAACCCTATAATCTTATAAGACATAAGATTATAAGCTTATAATCTTACCCATTGTTGGTTTTAGATAGCCTCTGAATGTGTAAATTAAAACATACATCAAAACATTTACCTCAAAGATATACGGATTGTTCTACATGCTTACTCTTGGCCAAATTCTGCTTCTCTTAGAGCCAAGCAAAACAAAATGAAACACAAAACAATCCTACAGCTCATACTTCAAAATAGTTTTGAGCACTATAATCATAAGCATTAAGACTTCGTTATTGATAACAAGTCTTACTATTACTTTTGAGCTGACCAGTGAGTTTACGTGCATAAAATTTCAAATCTATATCTTCAGTAGAAAGTATTAGGCCTCTTGTTTTTGTTAAATACAACAACCAAGTGGAAGAGCAGCTGATCTAATCTTTTTTTCCTTTCCCTGCTTCATCCTATGCATTGTCATTAAATACTAGTCACATTGTTTTCAATCAGTACAGAAACAGCTAAGGGATGACTATATCTCTAAACAGACAGAATAAATCCTTGGGTCAATGTGCAACATGCCAGTTTCCTGCTGTTTCAATTGTCACTACCCCACTGTCGGACACTGGGGTACCTTCCAACAGCAGAGCACATATGCCACCAGAAGGTTTAAAATAACTTCAGAAAATGTGAATGAAACACACACACACAAATCATGCTCCTTCAGATGATAGTCTAAAAGTCTTTGTATGGCACATTGACTCTATGCAAATTCAACCTCTTTGTACATCAGTACTACCACCACAACTTACCAGCCCAATCATTTTTCTCCATCCTTCAGATTTTAGGATGAGAGAGGGAAGAATCTCCCTTGACTGTGAAGTGTTATTACAGAAAGGCTAGGTGGAAATGGAATAAACATTGTCATTCAATTATCCTAAGTATTCTAAATGGCAAAAAGGTAGTAGTAAAAACCATCACACACCATTAAAGAATTCATGTTTCTTTGCAGAAGTCTACAATACCTTTTCATGCTGTTAAGCTTCCAAAAAAAAAAAAAAAAAAAACCAAAAACAAAAACAAAAACCAAAAACAAATAAGTCCACAGAAAAACAATCAGCTCTATTTCTCAAATAACACACAAAAAAATTGATTGTCAGGGAGCGAGGATATACCACGCACTAATAGTTTCTCTACATAATGGTAAAGTGTAGAATTACATCACTCTACCTGAACAGGTATCTTTCCACACACACTCCACTCCCTATGATATTTTCAGATATAAAGAATTAGATATGCACACAACATTTTTCTCAAAAACACTAAGTATACACCTCCCCCCATCAGGCTGTACCAGGGCATCATAGGGCAATCTTTTAGGGCATATCAAGCAATCAGCATCATGCTTCTGATTCCTCAGGCATAGCTCCTCTCTGGCAAGTCTTTCTAACATAGAGACACAACCTTAATATTTTTAGTAGCAGCTTCACAGTACAGATCTTTTGCCCCCTCTCTTCTGCCATTATGTTGTGAAGAAACAAGTTAAAATAAAGAGAACATCCTTAAAATTGCAGAATCAGCTGAACTCAAAAAACTCATCCACTTACACCCCTGGCACCCAGGTGAATGTCTAGTCACAAGGAACAAGTGTAGCTTAGCCCAAATAAGATGATGCCATAGTCCTACTTCCAGCCAAAACTGACTTCACTGCACCCTTCTCTCCACATTGTCACTTGTGAGTCATAACATTACTTATGCAGTAGTACAAGCTTGCCCAGAGATGCCTTCACCTTCCTTCTATTGCTAAGATCCTTGCGATAGAATTTGTCCAGCTTATTCTGATCCTTAGCAGAGAGCAAGATAATCATTTTAAGGTTGCACTGTCTTCATCTTCAGCTATCCTAATTTCAGCTCTACAAATGACAGGTAAAGGGGAGAAGATAAAGGCTTAAGTGATCACCTTGAGTGATACTAATTTTGTTTTGGCTTCCCTCTTCAGCTTCATTAATAAAGTCTAATGATATTCATGATATTTGAGAAGCAATTACTATTGAGGATTCCATTCACTATCAAAATAAGCATTCTCTCAGGCTTTATTATTCCTTCCTAAAAAGGAATTATCTAACTAATTTCATGACTGTAGTGAACCTTTTACTCACAGAAGAACCCCTACTTTTCTGTCTCTCAAGGCAAAGGTCAAGATTTCATTCATCCAAATACACCAGTTCATTAATTTTAATCTATTTTTAAATCAATGGTTTTCTATCCTTCATTAGCTTACCAGCAAACATACCAGTTCTCAATCACATATGCAGAGTATTAGCAAGAGTGTTTGTGAAACTGGAATTTGACATTTGAATATCACCCATAGGCAAGAACACAAGAAGTCTTGAATTAATACAAACAAGTGAAGTCACACATTTTGATGTCTAGTGATGTTCTGTAGTGAAGGAGAAAAAAAATCTCTACTCAGTATTAACTCAGTACTAAAGATACTGCTGCCAAAAAACTACTGAAAGTGACTCTGCAAAAGACAGTAGCTTCATGTGCCCAAAAGATGATAGCCATATCACTAACCAGCCATATGAAGCACTACAGCTGTTAGCCCAAATGATCTACCTCAATCATAAATGAAGATATCATGGTGTATAAAGAAAAAAAACTTTTGTATTCAGGAGTGGTATGTGAGTCTTCATCCTAATTATCATCATTCCAAATAAACCTGCAATTAGCAGTCTTGCCAGGACACTGCTATTTCCAAAAGGCAATTATTTCAGGTAACAGTGAAAGGGTTGTGTGTGTGTGTTGGGGGGGGTTGAGAAGGGGGTTTGTTTGTTTGGGTGTTTTTTTTTTTTTTTTTTTTTTTTTTTTTTTTTTTTTTTGCTGACCTTACTTTGCTTCTGTATTGTTATTTCAGTATTCTTTTCATGGCATTTCTATTCTTTTCAAGAATTTTATCAAAGTATGATCATGTCTTAGCACTGGTTTCAGTTTTACTGATGAATGCCAAGATGCCTTCACAGTTGAGGCATATATACCTCTTTTCACAGTGTGTGCAATTATTCTGCTTATAACATATGGTGAGGGCTCCTTTTCTCAACCAGGTTTTCAGTTAAGCTCTATCTTCATAGACTTTCTAACTTGCTAAACAAATATCTGTCAACTCTTAGCTTACAGGAGTGATGAGTATTTACAGGGCCCATAGAACTTTGGCACAATTTTATCTCTGCCTCTGGCAAAATCTTTGTTCATGTGCATCACGATATCAGGCTTTTTCATATTATGGTCTCTTCCAAGTTTATATCTCATTTCAGAAGAACTATCCAAATGTTGAAGTTCTGTGTCAAAGCACACCTTTCAAAAAATCTAAAGGTCACATTGCAGTTTTAATGAACTTCTAAACCCAAAGCAATCAGAAAATGAAGAACAGTGAGTATGGAGTATGCAAAGTTTAATAACAATCCTCAGATGACAGTGAACCCACTACGACATGATCATTACATCACAGAAGATGCATTATATGTTTGGTGCAGAACAGTGCGTTGGCAAGGCTGACACTGTGCATTTGTTTCAGCTCCTTTGCTGGTACTCCACAATCCTGTTGTTTCTAGTTGATTTGGCATTGATCTTACCCTGGCATTTCTATGGCAAAAATTTGGCTTTGCTGTAACAGCTTAATTCTCATTCTCTTCTATAACAAAAACAGACCAAGATATGCCCGGTGTGCTCCTGGACTTCTTACCTGTCAAGACTCCACTTCCCATTCTGAAGTGCTACATGCTTATTTTATTTCCTCTCTGCAAAAACAGTTGTACCTAGAAAAAAAAAATCACAGGAAAACCTATACTCAAAGAAGCTTTCACTAAAATGAAGTGTGAATTCTTCCTGCCAAATCTCTGAACTTTGGCTGGGCTGAGTTAGTCACAGCTGTACCTGGCCTGTCCAGGACTCAGCTGCAGCAGCTCTTCATGGTGTGAAACAGCCCCTTTCATCTCCAGGCTGCTTCATCTCTACATTATCTACTGTCCGACTCCATGAGGAATTTTCTTAAGGCACTTTCTCTGTCAGTATGGTATTCATAGTGACAAACCCTCATTTTGTGCCCAAGCGAGTTTGAAGCTGCAAGGCTGGGGAATCCAACTGACTCACAAAGTTAGCAGCCTGTCAAGAGCCTTACACAAGAAACTTGAAGCCCCGTATATCTTTTTGCTATTTTATAAGCTATGTTAACTTTTTTTTTCCCCAGAGTGATAATTTGCAGCCCATGCAGCCAGAAGTCAGCAGCTGAGTACAGCCATAAAAAAAAAAAAGAGAGAGAGAGAGATCTAACATGTCACACTTTTGCTTCTGCCAATCACACTTTCTTCATTTCTTTATCCCACGTCTGTCAGAAACAAACCACTAACTGTTAAAAGTTGCATGGCACAAGACATTTCTCAAAAAGCTCTGTCAGGCATTGGCATTTCCTTTAGGTGAAGAGCATGCACTTGAGTGCACCCTTGAGAATGCAGAGCGAGATGGTTTTTCTGTGTCAGGGTAGGCTACTACTTAACCTGTCTGACTGTACCGTACTGATTCAAATGATTAACGAATCACTACTTCATTGCTCTAGACATTTTAGATTGATAGGTACAAGTAGACACTGAGCAGTAGCAAAGCTCAGGATACTCCATAGCTAAGTATTATCCAGGTTTACTCCCCTCCCACCTCTCCCCCCTTCCCCATAAAGGATGTTACCTTATTAAAATTAATCATGCTTTGTTCAGTTATTTACTCATGATTATGCCATTGCTAGAGAGATTTAAACATTATAGGGGTTTTTCTAACTCATAAAACTGCTTCTAAAATATCTCCTCTAATCAAGCAACAATTATGTTATTCCCTGCTAACACCAGGAGCATGTTGACTTAGCTAGTCATGTCCTGGCAACCAAAAAGAGAAAAAAAATACATAGCAACAGTGACTACTCCAGAGAAACAATAGCTGTAGAACAAAAGAAAAAAAAACCTAGAAACATTTTAAATGCTCACATGCTTCTTGGTCATTTCACTGCTTTGCACTCTATTGTTTCACCAAAATAACTCCAGGAAAAAAAAAAAACAATTTTGATCAAAATAATATATACACCATTTATATCAAAAAAAAAAGTTTTTAAAAAAGAAAACCATAAGATTGTAAACTAAGATGGTAACAAATTGGAAAAATTGCTAGGTAAAAAGAAACAATGGAGCTTATTACTGGCACTTACCTAAGGGAGACTACAGAAGAATAGCAACCATTTCAGGGTGAATATTCTAACTGACCACACCTAGAACTTAGCTTTCAAAGAATTTTATGATAATGTAAACATATGGACAAGTACCTTTATAGACTGCTAAGCCTAACTTCCAGTCTACTCTCCATAAGGTTAGCATCAAGACACAGGAACTGTTGGTGCAAAGCCATGCTCTGCAATGGAGTGCCGTAAGTGTTGCAAAAGATTGTTCTTGAGTCTAAGTTCCACTGCTGATTTTCTTACCTCTTTTCTCCACCTGTTTCCTCTTTGCTAGTTGTTTCATCCCATGTTCCCATGTCTTAAGCCTCTGCATTTCCAAATCAGCTCATATCCCTTTCTCTTCTCTTAACTAATTCCTGCCTATTCCCACCTGCTTTTAACTGCATCCCAAATCCTCCTTACTTCCCCTCTACTTTTTTTTCCCCACATGCCAATGTTGCCCTCATTTCTAAGTCTTCTGTTCTCTTTCTCAGCATTCTCAATTGGTCATCTTTCAGCTGGGTACCTTCATCCTCCTGCATGTAGCTGAACCACCTTAGCAAGTGAGAAGGAAAAAAAAAATAATAATAATAATCACAAGAACTTTCCTTACACTCAGTACCAAAGCCCCTTATTATACAAGCCTCAAGCAGTCAGAAGAAATAATTTTGGATAAACTTCTGCAGCTGAGGATAAAGGCATGTGTCCCTACTCAACACATCAGAACCATCAGAGGAAAATCAAAGACCAAATCATCAGAAAATACTAATGGCAGCTCTGACAACTCTCCACGTGGCACATGTAAACCACAGTTTCATCCTCAGCTGTAAAAATTTGGCTAATTTACCAGCAATTGAAAAAGTAATATCTTGCATTAAGTATTAAATAAATATTTCTACAAACAATGACTTTGGCCAATTTACCAGCAATTGAAAAAGTAGTATCTTGCATGAAGTATCAGATAAATTTTTTTCTACAAACAATGACTTACATGGCCCTTAAAAATAAGTGGCTTCAGCTGGAAAGAAATGTGTTTAATTGTTAAATTGCATTCTTAGGTAAGGTAGTTGAGAGAATTTATATCAAGCTGATGGCTTGATACATTACCTACATACAGTCAAATAGCCAATTTCTGCTGAAACATTCCTTATATCTTCCATGGTCACCTGCACTCAGTTTCAGTATTTCCTTACAATACACAAGCATCATATGTAGTGCTTCTTAAGTCACTTGTTTATCTTCTTAAAAAAAAATACAGCTTTCCTACAGTTAATTGTGATTTCCTGCATGTAACACTGCAGATACACTACTGCTTGAACTAATAGCTCCCCATTTCGAGGTAGTGTCTGTTTCAGATATAGTCATTCTAAGAAGTACTGCAGTAACTTGGGTTTTGCATTTCTTAATGATATTTTAATATTTTCTTTTGAAATAGCTAAAGAATAATTCCATCTTGCAGATTTACTATAGTTAATTTGTCACTGTCTTCAAAACTTCCTGTCAGCCAGCACTCTGATATATTATACCCTGTTAAGATAAGCTGCGGGTCAACTATACCACACTGATTTGAATCTAATAAGTTTTTTTATTTATGCACATTTATTTTATGCACATTTCTTGATTACAAACTACAGAAAACAGAAGTTGGGTATACTTCTGTTGGGAATATGTTAAAATATCCTCAGAAAATACAAGGTACGTTCTTGCATACAATCTTACTGTGAGTTTTATCTACTTTCAAGCATATTGTTGTTAAGAACTTTCATTTTCAACACACCTCAACACATTCCTTTCAACTCTCATTCAGGGTATGATTATATCAAGTTGTTAGTTGTTTTCCTTTTACACTATAGACATAAAACTTTCATAATCCTCTACATTTCTTCAAAAACTTTTTTTTATTATTTTCCTTTACTCCCTTTTATCATGTTGTTAGAAAAGAAAACAGTATGAAGGGAACAGTCAGCTCTGATGTTTCTCTTTAAAAACAACTTTTCATACTAAATACTGTGTGCAAAACAACAGATTAAAAAAAAAAATCTTCCAGAAAACCTTTCAGGCAAATATCTTTAAGGGAAGTAGTTTTCAAATTTTTTGCTTTGTAATTTTTCTACAGAAAGTTCCATTCCATTCAAATGAATGCATAGGGATTTTTTTCTATAAAAATGAAGTTTATAAACTTTTATTATGCCAAAGAAGCAATCTACAATGTTAAGACAGTTCCGCCCTATTTAGATAGCTTTACAAAAATGTTATACACACAATTCAAGGAAATAGCTTCAGAGACCTCAGCTATGTTCTTAACTCACCTCAATAAAAGTAATCAGGAGCAGATTTATGCCTGCAACACAAAACCCAAGATTTTATTCTACTGTTGCCATTTTCTATCATTACTGTAGAGTTAAAACAGCAAAACAAGATTGAAGAGTACAGAAGTCAGAACACACAATATTTAAGACAAAATTTGTGCACATCACTATTGTTAAATAAACAAAGCAAACTTATTAAAATCAGATCAAATATTTACAACTACTTATTCCCACTCATTTATCTGCAGCTTTTTCCTTCTTCTGCCTTGTTCCCAAAGCCCACCCACTGCAATGCTACACCCAGGAGGCCAAGCCAGAGTGCCTCTGACAGCACAGAAAGCCTGAGAGAGACATTGGAAAGCTGCTCACCTCAAAAAATAACACATTTTGTATGGCATGTGTCTCTCTGCCATATTCCTGAAACTAAAGTTCAACAGCTATACCGGATGCATAGAGGAACAAGCTGAACCTGTGAGGCCCCTACTAACTTGCTAGCTTGGTGCACCTGGTGCCAGGGATAACTAGTCTCCTGCCTGAGTACTCTTGCATGTTCTCTGTTATTAATGATATTACCTCGGGCACCATCATGTTTCTGTGCACCAAAAGCTGCAAGGACATCATGTAGCAGTCAGGCTACACCAGCAATCTGTTGTTCCTGTTCTCCATTTGTGCACAAAATAGATTTAAGACTTCAACAATAACTAGTAGGACATTCCTTACAATATTAGCAGTGATTTTGGAGGGTGCGCCAAAGTTACATTACAAAAGATGAAGCAACTGCACTGTCATTGCTATTATTCAAGACACTTGCATCAATATCACCTTAAAAATAAAAATTACTTTGCTATATTATGAACAGGGCCAATATGATTTGGAATCTAAATCATATCACAAAGTAACATCTTCGGGCCCTGTAAGTGCTGTGCTGTGCTGCATTTGATAGATCAGTAAACAAGATTGTTAATGATTTTTGTCGCTAGCACACCTCCTTTAAATCTCAGGGAGATTAATCTGAAGGAGTCTGAAAATAGATACACTTGACTTACACAGAGTGAAGGATCTGCTTCTTGCAGTGTAATATGCTACACATAAGTACTTGGTCTTATTTTGTCAAGTGAAAAGCAGAAAGCATCCATATACTAAAACCTATCCTGAGAAGAGGATTAATTTTATCAAAAGCTAACATAACATGAAAAATGCATGTCTGTATAGCTTATGTTTCTGAGCAAGTAAGCACTCAGCCAGTTATGGTGGATTTCATGACAATTAAAAGTAATTTTTGGAGCATGATATATATCTTTCGTTTTATTCTTCTATTGCTGTCTGCACTTAAAGCCATGGATTCCTGTAGTGCTCGTGAGCTAAAATGATCCACAGTATTCAGTCACAGGTTGAAACCTGAAAGATTACTCCTCTGTATTATTGTCTCTGACGTTCACATCACTCTTGCATCCTCAGCCCTTACATCACCAAGCTAATTTTCATATTTAGTCACTTATTTTTAACATAGTTACTATTTTTGTCAAAAATAAATAATATACTCCTCTTCCCTTGCTCAAAAAGTAGTTTAAATCATGATATTCCTTATAAAAACAGAAAACCCATAAGTTTTGCCACTGAGTTATCCGCAAAGAAATTCTTGCATCTTGAGCTTCCTCAGTTTTTGGAAAGATGTTCCAGATATTGGAGAGGCAATAGACAACATTTACTGTCTGCCCCTCAATATCTTATCTCTAGCAACAAAGTTCATGTGATAACTACCTTTTAAATAGGTCAGGTACCTCTGCTGCAGCAGAAGTAAAACACTGCAGCTGTCTTGTGGAGTACTATCTTCAAAAATGATTTTCTCTTCAAAAATAAATTTAAAGCCTTAAACACAAAGAATTATATGACGTTAATAATATTAAATTCAGTCCTTCACTTCTTTAGAGAATGTGTCATCCTCATGAACATTTGCAGCAACTTAACATTAAAAAGCAGTTTCACAGCCCACACTAAATACTACACAGTCCTAGATCTGGCCAACTAATTTTTGGGGGACTCTTCTTGAGCCTCAGAGGTCGTTACTCCTTACCTTACAGCAGCAACTTCTCTGACTCAACAAGTTTCATCAGACAGAGGATGAACTTTTCGGCCTCCTCAAAAAGCCAATATATATTCTTTCATGCTCAGATACAGACTATATCAATTCCAAAAATATATACTACAATAAGTTCCACTTTAAGCTGTTGGTTTTAAGACAATTCCTTAAGCCTCTTAGCAATTGCTTTTACATAGTTTTCCACTTTATGCACATGAAGAGCCTGGCTTGAGGAAAGAGGGAGAGGAAAGAGGGGGAGAAAAGGGGAAGAGGAAAAGCTTATAGGATGATCCTGTACCAAGTATTCCAAAATCTTTAAAAATCATAGCATTTATATACCTGTGAATGCATATATACTGGGACATATGCAACATTAATCTACATGCACTATATACGGATTGTCTCCGCTGCATTTTACTGCATATCATGCAGCAGAAGCTGCTTGTTTGGCAGGTGCAAGCTGTGGCAGGTGCTACAGCCATTTCTAGGGAAAGTCAGCTTTGGGAGGATTATAGAACAGCTTTTGGAAATGTTTGGTTCTACAGAACAGCAAGGCAAGCCTCTACAAACACCCTGATGAGTAGACCAAAATGTTAAAAGGGCACTGGGAAACAAAGGCAAGGGTTTTAGGGAGGCTGTTCTACAAGATAGTAATTGTCAAGAAAAAAACCCAAAACCAAAGAACAAAAAAGCCAAGCCGCTCTTGAACACAGTGTTAGCCAGAATGAAGCATACGGTGGAAGACAACATCTGAAAGGCTGGCAAGCACCCTCACCCTGGGTGCAAAGGCAAACGCTACAACGTCCATGGCAGTAGCTAGCTGAGAGCCAGAGAAGATATAGAAAAAATTGTCAGTTAGAGGGGACCCAAAAACAGAGACAGAATTCGTGTGTGCTGTAGAGAAAACTCTGGAATCTGAGGACAGAGAGGAAATGGGACTCACTCTTCTCTTTCTCTTTTGTACCCGTAGCCTTTCTCACTTACTGCCGTAGGGACAGCCCTCACTCACCCTTCCCTGGGCGCACAGAGGACCTTTCCTGCAGAGAGAAGGCCGTTTGCCTGGGAACGGAGGCGGCACTAATGGCATGGAAAACACAGTAACTCTAGTTTCCTAGGTCAGGTCAACCTGAACTAAAACAACAACATAATACGCCTAAAAATTCCTGTTAGATGCATGGAAGTTTTAACCGTCACTTACTTTTGGGGTTCTCGGGGAAGAGGCCTTTTTCTGGACTGCTTTGCTGACACCTAGTGATCCTCAGCTCTCACAGCATCGGTTGCGCGGGACGTAAAGAAAGGTGGTAACAGTGCAGCTGCTCTCCTCACCCTGTTTGCAGCAAAACATTTTTAAATAGCCATGTCCCTGATTCAGCAGGGTCCTCAATCATGTGTCAACTCACAGATGATGACATGCTAAAAGATGTGAAAAGCTGAGAAAGAGGAGATAGAAGCAATGTGGAAAAGAAGTAGCGGTCGGTCTTTCCCTCCCCCTCAAATGCCTTTGACAGACTCAGAGAAACCTGCCACGAGCCGTGACTTGCATCTTTTCCTTTTTGTACCTCACACACTGGAATGGAGTATCTCCGTGGTCATAACTCCCAGTTAGCAGTTTCTTTGCCTTTGGCTTTTAATGCAGATATAAACTAAAAGCAACAAGTTATTACTGTCTCGAACTTAATTCCAGCCTAATCCTATCATTGAATAATATAATCATAACAATTTATCCTTGGCTCAGCAGGGGATAATGCCAATTTTGCCTGAGCCTCTCGGTTGCAGTGAACCAGCTTAATATTGCCTAGGAAACCGGCGCCGGGTGGACAACACAGCATTTTCTCATGTTGAGAAATTCTGCAACTTACAGTGGACTCGCAAACAAACGTTTTAAAAATGCACCCTCCTGTTTTATGAAGAACTGAATGTGAATGCCACCTATCTGTGATAACTGTGATAAGTACGATACTGTTTCACTTTTTTTAAATTGTTTCCTAGAGATCATGATCTTTAGTCTTTTATAAGAAGTGGGAGGACATACATATATTGCTACTAACTGTCAGGTGAGTCAGTCTCTTAAAGCTGTTGGTCAGGAATTTTTAGGTGTTCCTCAAAGTGCTTATTATTTGTCTTTCCAAAATCTGTAGTTTAACAAATTAAAATCGTATAAAACGTACGAATGTCTTGGTGCTTAAAAGCATCTATGCAAATAGAGTTGTATCACTCTAAACTTTCAGTCAAACTACCTAGGGTAATTATACATAACCTGACCGACCTAAAATAAACCACTAAAACAAACACAAAGTCCTTCTTTGTTTTGTAAACATAACACTAAGGATTTTATGGGCGGTGTATGAGAAATGTACAGAACAGCAGTGAATAAAAAATTATTAGCAAAAGAAATTAGCTAGAACTTACAGAGTGTCCTTTTCTTTTAGCATGCAGGACGGTAGTTGCGCTTCTCTTCTTTGACACAGCTTAGGATGTCCACAGTGGGACCCAAATAGTCACTGCTACCTTCTTTCCTCATCCACCAGGTACCTTGGCTTAGGTACTTCATCCATTCAGAACCAAATCCTGTGCTTAATGAGTTGTTGTTCTTTATTATTATTATTATTATTATTATTATTATTATTTTGTCCAAGTGACAATAATCAAACAAATATTTCTTGCTAGACAGGAGAGCACACTTAAAAAAAAATCAGGCAGGAACTTTTTGACTCATAAGTCAGCCATCACCACTTGATATTTTTTACCTTTTCTTGTAACTTTTGGACTCAAGTTTCATTACACAACTCTCCACCTTTAGTGTTTTTAAGTGATTTTTGTGTTGTTAAATTTCATAGAGCATCTTCTTTATCATCAAAAGACAATTTCAAAATCAAAAGTTTTTCCTTTTAGTTAAAGAAAGTATGCCTTTACTTTGGCATGAAAAACATATTTTCCTGTATATGTTTTATATCTAAAATAGAAAATGTCCTATTGAATTTAAAATATTAAGAGTCGCACATAATTTTCTGTAATTAAAAAATATTTACAAAGAATTTCTGTGCCTTTTTTCCTCTTATGCATAAGACAGCACTATAAAAATCTATTCTCAGTACTTTTCCTGTACTAAACACATTTTCCTTTAATAGTTTTTCCTTGCAGCAATAAACATGCAAATGAGTGAGTACGAGATGACCACAAAGACAGGCATCTTTGGTTTCTTTTAAAGCAAATTCATTCAAGTTCATATTAACATAATGTTCCATGTAAGTTTAAAAAGATATAGTACCTTAACATCATCTTATTACTATATCTATTTAATATTGCTTGATCTGAAGACTGAACACACAGAAGTATCAAATCTGGTGAACTAAGCTGTATATTAATTATAATTAATAAATCCAAAATTATGAGTCAATTCTCCTTGTACCCTACAATAATTATGGGGTTTAAATACTATAATTAAGGAAGTAATACATTACTACTGGAAAAAGAAAGCGAAAAGAGAAACAGGGCAATTTTGTAGTAAAACATATGGATGGCATTGGAGACAAAATAATGTGTTTGAATTTTTTATCAAAGTTTGACAAACTTGCTCAGTATTTGCCATTAGAACACTGCCAGCAGCACTGCTTTAACTGGACTGAGGAATCAGGCACGTCATTTCTTCATATGGTGTAATATTTTTGATTCATTTGAGCAAATGCTTCTGGCAAAAGCACAATAGTAAAAAAAAAAAAAAAAAAAAAAAAAAAAAAAAAAAGAAGAAGAAGAAGAAGAAGAAGAAAGGAGGAAAAAAGCTAGAATAACAAGTTAGTTACACTATTGTATTCATTACATATGCAGAGCAAGGAACCAATTTGTGCCGAGCTTTGTAAAAGAAATTCACCATGACTGACATCTATGGTTACAGGTAATAGCTTCATATTCCCTAAAATAAAACTAGTTTTATAAATAGAATGCACAATAAAAGCCATTTCTAGCTTTCCACTAGTCTTATGGAGTAATTCTTTCTCCCCTCCTCTATTTTCTCAGTTGCCTCTCCCTCCTCTTCTTCCAGTCCACTTTCTTCTTCTCGATGATAGGAACACATTTAAGGTATCATGCAAAAAGGTGTGCCCAGTCATCAAGTACCATTCTGAGAACATCTCTCACTATACGCATGCCTACAAGACGATGTACACCAAATACATGGCTTGGTCAAGATTTCCAGGTCCTGCTTTTCCATCTGGCCACTGTTAGCATTATAGAAACAAAGAACTACTGCTTTTCCAGTGCAAACAACTGGCACGCAGAGCATTCTTCTTTTCTCCTTTTTTTTTTTAAAAAAAAAAAAAAAAAAAAAAAAAAAAACTTGTTAAGATAAAATAAAAAGATGGGAGGTGCATTCAAACCTGTATAACTACAAAGTTCAACTCAGAATTAAATTCTTCACTCAATATGTATGGAGCAAATATAATTTATATAGTGCTGATAAAAGACAGTATAACACTAAGGGCAGTTGATCAAATTTTGGAATCCAAACATCTGTGTTCTTCTTTATATGAATTTCATTTCCATTATGTTATGTCATGCATCCTCCTATTGTGAAATCTGTCCTATTATGAATACAAGCACATCTTAACTGGCTTCTCACTTTATTCAAATAGTAAACATACTGTGAACTTTAAACTTATTCACTTGAAGACTTGAGACCTCTTCCTTTGGAAAAAATCAAAAATAGCTTTGTTTATTTGGGAAGTAAGGACTACTTACTTTGAGACTGAAATAGAAAAAAAGGAAAGCATCCTTCAAGTACTAAGTGATATTTTATTCTTTCTGAAATTGCTACTTTGTTGGCTTACTTTTTTTCCAAAAAGATAAAATACCTTCTAAATGCTTAAAATGAAAACTCAGTATGTCACTGTCTATGATACGCATTTTCTTCAGATTTATTATTCCACAATACAGTGTCATAAATAAATGCAAATCAAGTTATTTTGGGGGTGAAATGAAGTAAAAAAAATTCTTTGAAGGCACACATTCATTTCAACTTTGGTTGCAATGGGTTATTTTATCTTTTGCACACTTTATGCAAAGCAGATTGCAACAATACTGATATACTTGAGTTACGTTAATGTAAAGGAATTGCTTTTTTGCAAATGATAATTCAGAGACATATTAAGCACATCTTTCTTCATTCCACAAAGGATTTCTAGATATGCTTTGCCCACATACTCTGTCACAATTATGTACAGTGCTATCGGGCTGCTCCATCTGTCAGCATTTACTTTCCAAGTATATGTTGATCAGATTAGCCATGAAATTGTAAGATAAGATGAACCACTTACAGGTGCACTTCTCAAACTGATCAGGTACTACTGTGCTAGAATCTTGCTTGCTGAGAGCAAGAAAGGTAGCTATGAACTATTCCAGCCTGAATGCAGGAGGGTATACTGTTATATATGACATAGTAAGGTCAGTTAACATGAAAAGATGTTTTTCTCAGGGAAAAAAAAAAAAAAAAAAAAAAAAAAAAAGCAGCTTTTTTTATTCAAATTATACAAGCTTGGAGAGTCTTTGAGTGAGAAGCTATATATATTGGCTGCAATATTTGTGGTGATTTAACAGAGAAAGTGCAAAGTTACTGTAAAATATTTGCAAACAATTCATGTAAAAAACAGTATCTAACCTGTTACGCTGCCTACTGCTAAACCACACTGAGCTCTTTTCATAGTTTACAGTTTCATAATTCTACTTTTTTGCGTAAATGTTCTTGTTCTAAGATGTCACCTTTGGAAAAAAAAGTCCTTGTAACAGCAGTCAAACATCTATTGTTTAATTTCTACTTTTTTGTAGGATAAATAGTACCCTCAGAGTAAAAACTGAAACAGGTACTTCAGTTCTCAGCAGAAATAATGGCTTCTCTGGCAAGTTAAGGGGCGTTATCAATTTCAAACAATAGCTTTAAGTGTCAAAATATTATATACTTATTACACTTCTTCTCTCAAGGCCACTACCCTTTGCCCTCTTCCATTCCTCTGTAAAGGAGATTTTCACATGCTCAGTTTGCCTCACTGCGACTTACAAAAAAGAAAAAAAAAAAAAAGAAAAAAAAAGACTGGATAATTTCAAGATGGAAAGACCTATACAGCTAAGGTTTCAAATGGAATCAGTGTTCCATCTATGCTTCATAACTGGTTTGACTTTAGATATGAACACTCACACCTCCATTCCTACTAAAATACAAAGACAATTATACAGCCTAATAAGATTTTTGTTTCTTAAAATATTGGATGTAGGCAGGAGATATGTTTAATATATTTATTTAATAAATAAGTCAACTAACACTTCCAATATCACCTATGGATTTGGCATAAAATTGAAAACAGCTTCTCCATTGGGGGATTAACATATGGCAGATGCACCAGAAATATTGGTTCTTTTGTAACAGCCTCTTCTGCAGCAGTCCCCTGTTATCACAAATGATTAGTAGATCACTAAGATACATGACCTACTGGAGTCAGCAACAAAGCTACACTGACATTTTAATGATTAAAAAAAAGTTTGTTTGATATGTGAAGTCAGTAGAGTTCAACTAACTACAGCTGCTGACATTTCTCTCTGAAGATGGATTCCCACATGACAGTTTTCCTATCTAGCTGAGAAGCCCAAAAGGCTGCAGCACATAAGTAAAAAAGAAAAAAGGAAGAAAATGACAACATACAAAATCACAACATTGCAAAATTAGAGCAGAAACAAAGCTAAAACTGATGTCATAAAATTAATAACCTTGATGAAGATTGACTCAATTCTTCTGGTGCACTAGCAAATGAAAAGAAAACAAGCAGTATAATGGAACAATTTTCTTTCTCTCCACTGAATATAAGTCATGAACCAGATAGTAATGAATTCTAGCAGCTGTCAAATGCTTGATTCCCCATGCTACACAACCCAATTGTCCTGAAAGCGACAAAACAGGTGCAACATTATTCCATTCTCACCTTCCCTATTTAGGCAACAATCAAGCTAGAAACTATCAGCTAGGAGATAATCTTGGATCATCACAATGAGAGATATTAACTAATATGAATGATCAACTTAGTTTAGCTTTCCATAGAAAAAAAGACACTTGCTTTGTATTTAACCACTTGAAGGTAAGTCCTGGTGCAAGCACAATTAACCACATAAAAGTAACCATGGTCAAATCAATTAGTCTTTGTTCAAAGTAGAATTAATAGGAAGACTAAATATTTATCATGAAAATAAACAGAGGTCAAAGGTAGTGCTTGAATCTATTTACCAAACTAATTACTACTTCAAGATTTAGCCTTATAAGCCTATTGTACAGCTTTACAGATAACAATTTACTAAAAAGCATAGAGTCTATGACTTAGTAAACATATTTTTAAAAGTGACCTACCATATAGCTAACTAAACATTGGTGCTTACTTTTAAAAACAAACAAGAACTCTTAGAAGCCTTTTCTAACACTATTTGACATCACACAGAAGTGCTACCCCACGCAGGATCCAGTGCTCTGGAGGCTGAAGGGTTCGAAGATCCACAGCAGCTATGTAATTCAGATCTGTTCTAACTGCTTTTTTGTAGATTGGACAAGAGTATAGACATGGATCTTTTGAAGCTGAGAAGACAGAAGAGACATGGAAATCAATGAAACTGAGTTGAACCACCATGGCCATAAAGGTCTAGACACAAGGCAAATGTAAAATCCAGGTTACTCCTCTCATAAAGGATCAATTTCAAAAAATTCTAGCAAAACAGCGCATAAACAGGCTTTGTTTTTGGAGGAGCAAACAAGTTTCCAATTTTACATTCAACATTGGATATTCCTAACTATTCCTGATCAGATATTGCACATTCCTATTCAACAACAATTCCTATTATATATGCAAAAAAAATATTTAAAATACTGCTTTATGGAAATGTATAATCTAGTTTGTTGTCTTTCACCTCCCTAGTTTTCTTTCTATTCTCATAGACTTTTTCTGCCTCAAAGACTAAAATATCTTCCATCAGCTCCCTCCATCTTTTACTTGCTTCTGTTCATTCAGACATAGCCTTGTCCAGAAAAAATGTGTCTATATACATATATACACATTTATATAAAATATGTATAGATGCATGCACACTGCAGAGATACAGCTTAGTGTTCCCCCTCTGAACACTGGCTTTTGAGGCGGGGGAAAAGAAGTTATTCAGCTTTAGGCATCAAACAATTTATTGGTTGATGTGACCGTCACCTTGAGCTTACAGCAATTCATAACAATCTGGGAGCCACATTCCGCAGCCATCCATGTTTCTGCTACGTATACTTCAGTTATGTAACCATTCATATTGAATGGTTATTTAGCTCTTCATACGAACGAGAACATGCCAGTGAGAAAAAGACTAACTTCATTTACAACCCACTTCAATACTACACACAACCAATACACAAATATACAAAAGCAAGCCTTTTTGTTTCCAGTGTTATGTTAATATCATCATTGGAGTAGTTAATATCATCACTTCAATACTACACACAACCAATACACAAATATACAAAAGCAAGCCTTTTTGTTTCCAGTGTTATGTTAATATCATCATTGGAGTAGACATTAGCTTTATAATAATGTATGTGTTTGTACAGAGAATCATGACCTTTAATTGTAGTAGAAATATATTGCCAATGGAAAACTAAATGCAAGTGTGTTTGGCAGAGAACAGCTCATCTGTAATGGGTTTTCAAAAAGTTATTAACACCATTAAAACCAAAAGGTAATGACCAATATAAAATTAGAGCAAATAGTGGCTATTATCAATTACAAAGAGCCAGGCAAAGGAAAAGTCAAAAGGTCTTTCTTTTTAATATGGAAGACTGGGAAGCCTCCCCCACCAAAAAAGAAAGATTCAGTATTTATACAGGAATAGCAATAGCCTCATGAAATCTCTGCACCCTAAATAGACTTTCATGCAGTTGAACAGAATGTTGCCTTGAATTCTGTGAAAATTGCGTCCTCTACAAGTTAGACACTTACTGTTATTCTCTGCATATATCCTTATAACCGGCATCATCTCGAAGAGCACCTTGGGCTTAGATTCAACCAGTCTTATGTTTCTTCTGTCCCAAGCAGCTCCTTCCAGATACAGCCCATGCACATAGACACCTTCCAGAGGAGGCTTTGAGATGTCTTCCTTCATCCATCTAGTGACCTCATTGCACAGCACTACACTGTCGAGAGCCCATCCTTTGTTAGCTCGTGTTATTTCCTGCTCCAAACAGCAAGAAAATCTGGAGGTTACATTTTCAAGTGTGTGCAGAGCACTCTTTCAAGTGTGTACAAAGCAATACTTTAATTTTTTGTTTATTAGAAACATACTTCTGGTGTATGGTCACAAGTTATCCTCTCAAATACAGAAGTTTTAACTTTGTCTGATGTTCACGTTTTCAGAAGTTTGACCTCTAATTGTCAGAGTGGTACTACAAAAAAAGCCTTCCATCCTTTTATAATATTTCTATTTTGTACAATAGCTCAAGATCACAGCAGTAACTTAATGAGCGAATGCCAATGGTAACTAGTTCCTGTGAAAATGAAAATTTTATAGCTTTTATGAATTAGGAAACCATTAACTATATTTGAGTAAAATCGTCCCAATGACAAAAGCAAATGCATAATTTGGTGCATACTTTTGGGGGTTATCTTCCATTTCTTACAGTTATAGTCCTCATTAACTGTTTTCTTACTCAGCTACAAAACCACATAAAGAGACTATCAAAAACCTAGACAACACTAGGACATGGATACGTGCTAGATTCAAAACATATTTCAAATTTCACCAATAAATACTTAATGCATTGGACAAGACTCATTTATCTTTCCTAAGCCCTTATTACCCCATGCTATTATGTAAAGCCAGATCTAAGTTTTATCTCGACTTTATAAATATTTTTCAGGATTTTTATTCGAAGAGGTTGGAAGTAATTTGAAAAATGTTTGCCCCACACTGCAGTTACTTAGCTGCTTTAAAGAAGTAAAATGATTATAGGTCAATCACTATTATGACTCTTCATCTTTATCATTTCGACAAGCTTGGGTCGGAAAGAAAACCCCAGCTTAGTACTGTTCACTGGAAAGAAATGTCTTATTTTATAAATTCAAGGTTCTATGTCTGCAGCTTTAGTAAAGTAGTCACCCATTAGAACTTCAGGCTGATATCCAAAAATTACAGTACCCGAGTCTCAGAGCAAGAGGGGAGATTATTTCCCCCTCTCAAAGTCTTCAGTCTGTTTCCTCCTTAACTTAACGTTTGTCTGAACTCCCCACTGGATTCCCACCTGAGTATTCTTCCCAATTTGACAGAGGTTCCAGAGGATTATTGCCTTCACTTTACGTCCAAGTATGTCTATCAGTAGCTCACTTGTTAAATGCAGCTAGCATCTTGAGCAAGTGATCAGCAAGTCCAAACAGGTACATTAAGAGGTACATCAAACTTCATAGTTTATATGCATTAATAAAGAAAACTCTCTCATACTTCATGCAGAGAGAACGAATCAGCTACACAACCGCAGAAGCATAACAGAAGATGAACAGAAGAATAACTATTCTGGCAAGTCTCCACTGGGCACGGACTCATTACAGACCAAAGGAGAAAAAAAAAGAAATTCATGGACTTAGCACCTCCTACAGGGACACTTCAATGGTAACATGACGTATTACTTCTTCATCTTAATAACAGGTAGCTAAAGCTTCTAAAGTAGCTTCGATATATTTGGGGCTGGTGTCAAAGCAGGAAATATATTTTAACACACTAGTGGTTGATAACAAAAAAGTATACATGGAGGAAGAATGCTTCACTCAAGAAATATTGAACAGTTATGCAGTCACATATTTTCCTTGCTGATACAATGGAGTCATGTACATAACTTAGCCTTCATCATACCAATATATGTTAATAAAAAAGTACATCTAAGAATAAGCAAAAAGAGACATTAAATACAATTTACCTGTCTCATTGCAGTTAAAAATCCTTGAGGATTAAAAAATCCTGTCATCCAGAAACAACTTGGTCGGCTTTCAAAAATCCAGTTGTGAAATTGGTGGTTTCTTTCTAGCAGCTCAGTAAACCAGAAACCAAGTGTGCTGGAAGCCCAGGATGCCTAAAAATGGTAATAGAGTGTTCATTTTTTAATTCTGTCCAACAGTTTTTAAAACTTCATATTCATGTAAGTAATAAGTAATTCTTCACAAGGTAGTAAACAAAGGCATATAACAAAGCATATTTAAAGTTTCTATTTTATATTTGAAACTATAGTCTGATGGATAAAAGTCATTTCCAGAATGACATTTACTGAAATCTAAAGCAAATCCTTGCTCTGTTCACATTCATGCCTACCATTCCATTTAGATATACTTAAAGTTTCCTGTGGTAATTGTCCATTTAGACATACTTACTGTTTCCTGTGGTAATTACCTATTTTATTACGTTTTTGCAAAATCAGCCTGCTGTTTGAACTAGGAAGAAGTACTATTGACCTGTCTTTCTATAGCCAAGGGTGTTGCACAAGAATATCAGGACTTCTTCTGAAGCAATTTGGCCATTTTTGAAAGCAAAATTAAGGAAAATTGAGCTTTGCCTGTGTGAAGATTTATAACTTTTCTTTGAATAGTTCTATCATACTGAAGCATCTGCTCTATCATAGTGAAGCATCTGTTATGGTCTAGGTTTTGTACCATGAAGAAACTTTGTAAAAAAATAAATAAAATAAAACAATATAATATAATATAATATACATAGTTGCACATATAAGGGAAAGACTTAGAAGCAGTCTGCAAAACAAAGTAACCACATAAGATACTATAATCATTAGCTGTGCTCCAGATTCCAATACTACAATTGAAGTTCACAAGTTATCCTCCAAATACAGTTCCCTTTCACTAGATTTAACACTGGTATTGTTATCATTTACCTAACACATTCTGAATTCTAAGAGTGTTTCCTCTCCTTAGCTCCTAACTGTGGTACTAAATATTACAAGATACATCGCACAGAATGTATTTCCTCCCATCAGCTACTGTTAGCATTTCTAATCCTCCCTAAAAATAATCATTTTCTCCTTATAATTTATGAGTGAAAGAGTAGAATAACTGAATTACATTCTTTAAACTAAATAGAGATGTCAAAATTCAACCCATGGGGATTGACTATGAATATATTGCAGTGAAAGCTTTTTATAGTGGAAAAAGCTAAAAGCCTTCAAAAGAATAAGCTAGGTGACTGGATTTTGTCTTCGAATATAATCAAGTGTTGCCACTAAAATACTTGGGAAGAGCTGTCCTGCTAGACCAGTAGGTTTAAAGGAAGCCCAATTCCATCTGAAGCTATACACACACACAAAAAAAAAAAAAAAAAAAAAAAAAAAAAAAAAAAAAAAAAAAAGGCAACATATTTTTCTGAGCACATCTATACATGTTTAACAACTCTAAGTTGTCCAGTGAAAAGGAACAAGTCCCAACATATGAAAAAATTATCACAAGCAGTTTAATAAAATATCATGCCGCTTTTGTGCATCTGACAGTTCCTCTCTCTTTTCTTTGAGACAGTCAGCGTTTCATTTTACTCTGTAAGTGTCTAATTATTACTGAAATATTTACTTTTATTCCAGTTTGGAAATAACACCACTAACACAGCTAGCCTAGCACAATGCTAAAATATGAAAGTTGTTAGACTTAAATTGAAATTAAACTGCTGTCATTAAGATCATAGCAATATCAGCTGTACCATACCACGCATACTAGCACAATCAAGATGATGCAGGTCCAGCAAAGGGCCTGGAGCATCTGACATAGAAGAGAGGGTGAGGGAGCTGGGACTGTTTAGCCTCAAGAAGAAAAGGCTCAGGGGGATCTTATCAACAAGTATAAATACCTAATGGGAGTGAGTGAAGAAGACAAAGCCAGACTCTTCTCAGTGGTTATCCATCACAGGAAGCAATGGGCACATTGAAAGGAAGGAAATTCCACTTAACCATAAGAAGAAAATCTTTTATTGTGAGAGTGATTGCTGTAACAGATTGCCCAGAGACAACGTGAGTATCCTTGGAGATACTCAAAACCCAACCAACTGGGCACAGTCCTGAGCAACCTGCTGTAGTAGGGGAGGGAGTTGAAACAGATGCTCTCTAGAGGCCCCTTCCAACCTCAACCATTCTGTGTGTTTCCTGGACTTAGTCTTAGTCTTAGCCTCAAAGAATAGCATCCATGTGGTCCACTAGTATGGCTGCTATTTTTGAAAATCCTTCATAGTATTTGAAATTATTCTCTTCTCTCTAGCCTTCCATGTTACCAATATGCAACAGTCTGTTAAAATGCAAAATGTTTGTAATTGTAAAATTCTTTTCTATTTTTAGTCCAAAAAGAAACTGTTTTGACTGTGCTTATTCCTGTCCAGATTCTACCTGAGCAGTCCTGTCTAATATCCACACTTGTATTCAAAAAATGTCTTTATTGTATGCCTGGCAGCTCAATTCAGCTCTGTAAAAATAAACACTTTTTCAAAGAAAAAGAGAAGAAAGTAAATAAATAAAACAAGTGATGTAGGAATCAAATTAATCAACACCTACTTTTTTCCATCTGGCAGGAATTCTTCCATCATACATGCAGTCTAATGCATCCCTCAGGCTTTCACTCATGATAATTGTTCCATCAATGGCAAGTTTTAGATCAGTAAGAGTGCTTCTCACTAAGGTAATGACCCTCTGCATTTGATCAATCTCTTGTCGCAAAAATATGTTCATAGGCTGAAATGGTCCCATGTTCTTTAATTTCTCTTTTATCTGTAGGGAGAACACCAAAGCCATTTCAAGAGAAGTAAAAGCCAAGGACGTCTTTATGCGAAGGTTGGACACCAATACAATATTAAGATGTAATACTTTTACTCAGGAAGTTATATGAATTGAAGTCAGTTTAGCATATTCGAGTTTTTTGCATGATAGAAATAAAGGACTTGTTCCAAGAGAAATCTGTGGGGCTGAGACTGACTGTATTCAGAGCCTGGCTCCTGGTTTGCTCCTAACTCTATGAGCTAAGGTAATTTAAACAGCAATGCCCCATTCCAAGGATTCTAACTTTAATTCCAAAAGGCAGTTCCCAAGGATTCACTTTGAACTAATCAGAGTGATTACCCCAGCCACTTTGCGATAGAGTACTAGTGCTATTTATCAGTAATGTCTGGGAACTATCACAGGGCCAGCCAGTCTTGTATTCTAATACAACTTGCTGGTATGTTTTTACTCAGAAGTGTTGAAGTTATCAAATTAGAAACAGCTGTATGGATATAAGTAGAAATTTTGTAATCTCTACAGTCCTATTCACAACATAGGTGGAAAATACAGCAGCCCTTTTCTTAGCAATATGCATAGCTTTCTACGCTTATTAGGATTTTTCTACCTATCTACTCTAACAAAAATAATATAAATTAATCACTTCCACTATGTAAAAAGGTTTCATTTTCCACGTTTACTTTTATTGATACAAACTACACTTCAATTCTTCATTTCACCTCTAATTTAAGACACTCAGGATCAGATCTGATCTGTCGAAAAAAAGCTCTTCTAATCCTTAGAGGCTAGCTATACAGTGACATTATTTAATATATACCTTTATTAAGCCACATATCCATTGCTGGAGATGCTGAGTAGAACTTGAAGGGAGCTAGACTACCTACCAGAAGATTTAACCCGTCGTTAAATCAGTGTCCACCTAAAAAACTGAGCAAGCTGCAATCTCAGGCTTCTAGTTCAACTTCTATGCTCTTTTGGAGAATCATAAAACTCAGGCTTCTAGGAAGATGGTAGATGGGAAACTTCAGCAAGCATAAATTCAAACTACGATTTGTAACTCAGCTGCTCAGGTAGAATGCACAATTATAATTATGCCTTTACTACATAATACAAACTAGGCTACAGAAAACATAACAGGTATAAGAAACAGGAAAAGAGTCTATACTCATGAGCATAGCCCACATAGGGGAAAGTCATTTCTTTGGGAAAAGAGAAAGGAAGCTTTCAGATCGAGCAAGCCTCCTTGTTCCTTCTCACAGTTGTTCAGCATCCTGGCAGGACAAATTCAGGGTTTCACAAGCCCAGGTATCTGGTCCTCAGGATAACTTTCATTAAAGCACATTGCCAAAGCCTAAAGGCACAAGATTTCATTCTCCTCAAGAAGGTGAAAATAGAAAATTACCTAATTACTAAAGCTTCTTAATACCTAAATGAGCAAGCTGCTGCTTTGGGAATCTGTTAAAGCTAGCCCTTGCACAAAATGTGGGCTTGAACTTTTTTTCTGGTGACACACTGTATTGATTCACATCCATTTCAGAACAAAACTGCTGGGAAATGCTTTATTATTCTCATAACCACATATTCATGCTTTTTCATACCTTTGCAAAGATACTGAAACATAAAACTTCAGCATTTTCCTGGTGCAAGAAATACAGGAATTTTAACTACTTTACTTGCATTTCCTTCTCATTTATCTGAAGTTCATAATCAGTCTCATTAGGGAAGCAAACTACACTGTCAGCATTCTCAAAGTCTAGGGCTCTTTAAGAACTATGGAAAGACCTAGACTGGGATTCTCTCCCTCTCTCTCTCTCTTTCTCTCTCTCTCTCTCTTTTTTTAAATTAATCAATAAGAATTGTTCAAATTTCCAACTGAACTGTAGTACAGATGATGGCAATACAGAATGCAGCAGACTGGAGTGTCCATGTACTTTGTCACCAATAAATATAAGAAAACACTTTCACCTTCAGAAACATCCCATCTTCCAAATAAACTGAAGAGAAAACACTAGTTAACAAAAGAGGTACCTGTGAGACAGGTCTTCATTATAAGTAAAACCACATGGGCTCATACGCCCATAATATGGATCCTGAGATACTGATGCCAGGCTTCAACCAATGAAAGCCATCATTTATCAAATTTTTCAGCATCCAGTTCAGTGTGGAAAAACATTCCATACTAGAAAGTGAAGCAGCCTAAAAGTATCTTGAGAACGTATGCTGAATCTCAAAGTAATGCATATGTTAAAGTTGTAATACTTTTTGGAGCATTAACACGCTTGAAACATCAACTCAGTTCTTTAATACAATGTCAACAAGCTTAGCTGTAAAACTGAAGACCTCCCACAGTGCAGATGACAACTTAAGCATAAGTGGTTTAATATTTTGAAAAAGCTATTACAACAGCTCTTCAATGCACATCTAGTGACTTCATTATAGATGTTAAGAGTCTGGTCAGGCCTCTATAAAATATGTTTTTAAAGTATTGTCTGTATGAATTAATTCAAAAACACTTTTAGAAAAATTAATGGCATTACTTCTTTTTGACAATAAGACAGGTCAAGGTGGAGTAAATGTCGTCTCTGACAGAATTTCATTTAACTCACTTCAAATGGTACATAATCAGCAGGAAGCTTCTCCAGCATATCATCAGCCAGTCTGGCTACAACTGCTTCTCGGGTTTCACCTCCTCCACCAGAGCTATCTTTGGGCTGTATACTGAGGATGATGTCCAAAACATCTTTGGAAAGCGTACTTTGGTAAGTGATATCAGCATTGGGATGCAAACCAAACACTTCTGGTGTGTCGTAAGCAGGTAGACTCTGCATAGTCAAACACAAAAAGAGCACAGTTGAAAATGGATTTATTTATAATTATACAAAAAAAGAAAAAAGAAAAAAATGTTACTTGGTAAAGTGAGAGGCTTTTTTATACTTTCATCCTGTAGTTCTCTTCAGACGGTCTTATGCTGCTATGAGTTATTTATACCACAGCCCAAACCTCACTGTACTTAAATTCATTTTTAGCCTATGTACAGTATTTTAAGTTGAATTATACTTTCATATCACTATTTTTTTTATTATTATTTCTGTGAGGCTGTGCCCAATACCTTGACGCTATTCTTTGTTCTCTTTAAGGACTGTACACCTTTGGGTACATCTCTCAGGCAAATCAAATGGAAAAGAAAGAGTACAGATATTTCAATTATACCTATTTACTGCTGTCACTAACAGATATTCAGACTGTTATACAGCAATAAGGAAGCCTCAGAGAAGAGAGTAACCACAGAAACTCAGGAATTTGTGAAAAACTTTTGTGAATTGTTTTATTCTGTTGAAAAGCTTTTGCATTTACCAACCTGTATGTGCTGAAGATACTGATCCACCATAGTACATTTAGGTATGCTGTATCCTTTGTAAAAGCAGAATTCTTGACTGAACATATTTTCATTGAACCAAACTTTTACAAAAGTGTTCATCAGTCTTTTATCATAGTCATCTGTCACACGGCCACCATACTGGATCTCACCTATCATGTAACGAACAGTACTCCAGGAGATCCCCTTAAACCAAGCAGAAAGCGTTAACTTCAGCTAATTCTCTTCTCATCCATTTATGTCTTCCTTAGTAAGAACAGCTGATATACCAAATCCTGCATCTCTGTCTCTCTTGAAATAAAGTTATTTTTTACTACTCTTTTGTTCCCGGAATCCTGCATTCCTCCAACAACTTCAAGCATCCCTATGATTTCTCAAAATAGAAGTCATAGATAACTAAGTCCAATCTTGCATCCGAGCAAAATGCATATAGCTACATTCTAATCATGCCATCAATTTCACTAAAATACCAATTACAAAGTAATCTGCCACAGACCTCTATACAACAATTGACCATATGAAAGTGAGGAATGTAGGAGAAAATCTTATATGGTCTGCTAAGACAACTTTCCATTTCTTTATGCTGCCAAAATAATTTGGAGAAGAGAAGTCTTAAAGTTTTTACTCAAAAAGGATTTTAACAAAACGTATTTAAAATACACTGACTCACTTTTAATTATCTGATATAATTAAAGTTGGCAAGAAGGTCTATATTATATGATTACAATTCTTAAGTTTGAGGGGAAGACAGATTTTGTTTTGTTTTGTTTTGTTTTTATGCACAAGTTAATATAGACAGTTAACATGCTCAGGATTATAAATCAAATTTAAGCCCACTGCTTAAACCACCTTTCCCACAAAAATGTTAATTACCTTCTTGATATCCATACCATCCAAGTGGTTTTGAATGAACTGCACCGTGGCATTGAAATCAGCTTGGTTAAACTCATAGGGTATGTTCCAACCCAGAGATCCAAACTTGCGTCTTTCTTGAACAGTGGAGTGCAGAAAGGCTACAGCATACAACATCGGTTTCCACTGCACCATGTTACTGACATCTAGTAAATCCTGGCTGACACCTATGATTATAAGTGGACTTCATAAGAAACACAGGAATAGTATTTTCAAATTTACTTCAAATCAGTACTAAAACATCACTGGAGATATGCAGGTGAATTCCAACCTCTTCTAAGAGGAAATTATTGCTCTACAAAGTATTCTATTCTGGAGACAGTTTATAGCCTGTTTTTGGGTAGCAAAAAAATTAAATGAGTAAACCTCAGAAAAATTTAAGCACTCAGTTTTCTAATGGTTGAATTCACATAAGTTGTTTTCTCCATAGACATTTTGATTATAGACCTTCCTCGCTGTATCTTATGTGAACAGCATTTAACAGTTTATAGAGTCAACAAGATTAATACGTGTTTTTTCTACCAAAAGAGACAAGGAGCTTAACAATTTAAACTGTTTACAAGCATTTCAACTGAGCTATTAGAATCCAATATTTGAGAAGAGAAAAATTATTTCTATGTTCTGCTCTCCAACTAGTTTTAGCATCAGAACTTCAGTAGATCTTCTCTTTTAACTTTCTCAACTTCTAGTTCAAACCAAGGATCAAGCTGTGCCCTGGCATTGATGTGCATGGTTACTCATACTAGTTTACAGGTACTATAGGTAGCTACAATATGACCACATGATGGCATCAGAAAGTCCAAAAAATAGCAGAATTTAATTTTAAATCATTACTATTCTCGCACTCAACACTCACCACCATATGTTCGCTTTAGTCCAGCTCGGAGTCCTTGTGGTGGTTCATTGGTGAATTTAATAGACATTTGAAGAAGATTGATTGGGAACTGTTTGTGAATTTCAGTTGTCATCCACAGTCGAAAGCCTTCATGGACAGTCTCTGTCTCTATTATAGTGTCCATCAACTCATCCAAAAAGTCAAGTCCGAGGTGGCAGTTTTGCAGAAGTGCCCAACCTCCCTAGTGTAAAACAGCAGAATATACAGTTATCAGTAGTTTCAGTTGCAAACTGAAAGCACTAAAATCACTTTTTGTTCATAATGTAAATTAGGAACAAAGCCATCATATCTAAGCTATATTCAAGTGCTTGTGAGAATTGTTAAAGGAAAAAAATACTCCACAGTCAATTGTGCACAACTGGCTCACCAAAACAAAACCAAAGCCTTAAGCATTTGTTTTCACATATATTTGAAAATGGAGACCAATAGTCACAGTAATGGTATATGTGCAATTAGCAAAATATTTTTCTGCAAGAGAAAACTCAGTTGAGCCAAGCTGTGGGCTGATCCTTTTATGGGGTTTGTTAGTTTGTTTGGTTTTATATTTTTAATGATCTCAGTAAGAACTCCTTATTTGTCTAATCTGGTCTTTTCAAATAGTCGCTCTGCAGAACGCACTTTTTTTCTCAATTAAGTTTAAAATATGTCTATATGTGGTCATAGATCTGATAAGCACATAGATAGATAAATTTTATTTTTCTAGTTACACCCATAATTCCACTGGTCCTCAATAAGAGAGCTCAAAAATACCTCTGCAGACAGAGCAAGCTGCTAAATTTGGTTTTTCACAAAAGCCACAGGCTTGGAATCAATATACATACATAGTGTTAATCTACTGCCACAAAACATAAGTACTACACTTCACTAAGATGTTTTATACACCTCTTCATTAAGGTATGAGAGACAGTGTGGGGAAATGACTGCCTTTTTCTTAAATAAATGAAAGAAGCTGTTTCCCTTTATCTTTTGTATATGGTTCTTCTCATCTCCTCTGCTCATTAGCCAGTAATGGGAAGTTGTCAAATGTGAATCTGAGGCAAAAGTCAGAGGAAAGTTGGTTATACAGACAGGGAAGAAGCCCATAACTCAGGAATACAAGAAAATTAACCTGTTCACATCAGCAGGTATAGCAGGACTATCACCCAATAGTCAAAGCATATTAAATTGAAATATCTCAGATTTTCTTTCTCATACAGGAAATTTGAATCTTTGTCCATCCCAGCCCAAAATCTAGATTACAGCAATACAAAATGCTTTGCTTTATAGCTTTACTTTTCTCAAGGTTATGTAACCATCAATAATATATGTGGAATTCATCATTTTACAAATCATGTTTTTATTACTAAAAGTACAAAAAAAAGTAAAGTGCTTTTTGATGCATATTTAGTATTTACGTAATCCAAATAATTTATCAATTTAGACATGCTCATCAGTCACAACCTACAGCAAAAACTCCATTAAATAGGAACAATATTGATGTTTGCACAACATCAAAAGTTTTGCAATGGCCAATGAAGAGTGTGAAAGAGTCATTCTGTTGCTTAGGACACCTCTTCATACAAATAAATATAAGTTCTTGCATCAGCATTAATCACACACAAAAAACTTCATTTCATTACAAAGCTTTAATTTATGACCATCAAATATAGACACACAAACAATTCTGATTTTTGTCTCTTACACGCATCATTGTTTGCTGGAGAAGTTTACGAGCGTGGACTTCTTGTCCCTGGCCCATGGAAACATAACGTGTTTCTATCTTCAATCTTTTCCCCAAAGCAATGATTGAGTCAGTAGGATCAGAGCCCATGGAAAGAAAGCATATAAGAGGAGTACGTGGATCTGACTCTTCCCATGTCTTCTCCAAGTCCAAAATGACTTCTTCTGCATATTTCTCTCCCATAGTATCAACAATGTATTTTCTTGCCTGTATTAAAAGGGGTAAATCTAAACATTTAAAACCATTTTCTTTCAAGTGTGAATATGAACAGTAAGTAAACCAAATAGCAAAGGCTGCTCTAACTTTATATCAGAAATGCACACATGCAATAAATTTATTTTTACATATTAACATATCACACTGCATTTTAAGTGCCTTATTTCTTACAGTCTAATAAGATCTGTTAAAACTTATAAAATAACTATTCTACTATGTATGTAATGCTATATATATTATGAATTACATACAATACCTATAATTACAATATAAGAAAAATAATAACCTTATTAAAACTTCAACAAGGTTTTAATATTTTAAGGATATTATTTCCATTATCTACCATGAGAACCAAAAAAAAGGCCTCTAAGCTTAAAAATTTAACTTTCATTTCCAAGTGCTTCAAAAGGAGAGAAAAATAAGCTAGAAGCTATGTTGCTACAAAAGGAGAGAAAAATAAGCTAGAAGATATGTATCAAAGGTTTTAGGAAGTCTTTTCCATCTTCATGCTTAAACAAATAATAAATTAATAGTAGTAATGATCAAAATAGCTGGAGCTAAGTAGAAGTTTAAGAGGAACAGGTAAGACCATCTCTGTTATTTCTTATTTATTTATTTCAAAAGTTATTAGATTAGTATTCCCTACTACTAGGAAATATAACAGGCTCTTTCAAATAGTCTGAGGTAATTTTTCTTGTGTTCTTTCTCAGTACCAATACTTCTGACTCAGAGCAATAAATGCCTTTAATAACCCTGTGTTACTTTTCAGAGACAAAAGATATGCAGCATTTAGAGCCTGACAAACTATCAGTCTTCAGAAAACCAGAAAGAATATCTTGTCCCCATATACAGAATTGAGGAGGCATGAATTTTGAGTGACCAGCTTCAGGCATACAGCAGGTATTCATTACATTGCACCATGCTTCTATTGACTGCAGCTACGCCAGTAAGTGCTCAGACTTTCTCTGAACCTAATCACAATGTCTAAAGCTTTGCATCCATGAAATGAATGGGATGCATTTTGACTTCAATAAAGTGCCTGCCATTACACTGAAATTGTCAACAACTGCATAATTTTTATTCTCTTGCTATTGGAGAAGCACATAACAATAAAAATAGGTTCTTAGAAACTGACATTTTTAAAAATAAGTCTTACCATTTACTAAGCTTTGATTTTATATTTCTATCCCTTTTAAATAAATGTTTTGAAAGTAAAAACTTTGAGCAGACTGTCTTATAGATTTTTCTAAGGTGAGTCTAATAATTTTTCCATGCAATAAATAGTTCTTCAGTTCAATTGTTTTCATATTTTATTTTCCCTCAGCCTACCAAGTCCATTAAAAGATTTACTTCAGAATACCAGGATACTTCTATAATTCCAGTGAGTAATACTAGCAAGAGCAGCCAGAAATACCTTCTGAACTGATATGGCAGAATTGGACAAACAAAAAAGTTTCCAGATGAAATCCCGTTTACAGTAAAATCTGTGCCTCATATTGCTTCAGTATACTGAAATCATTTTACTAACAATGTCCCTGCAATGAATGCATAAATTCCTATATGAAAAAAAATCAGAAAATTCAATGTAAAAGTCCATTACTAAAATAGTTTTAGCATTAAATACAAAAAGTATTGAACTGTGATCCAGTAATAGCTATTCCAGTGAACCCTAAGTAGACTGTCTGCTACATAAATGTACCTGAGCTATGGTCCTGTCAGGACACCAAGATCTAATAAGAAGAAGATGTCTGAAGCAATCCAGCAATTGACCATAACCACTAGGAACAAGCTCTTCTTCAGGATTCTCACTATCAAACCAGATTTTCCACTGTTTCTCTGCTCTGGAAATCTGCAATTATACCATCAAAGGAGTAAATCTCACTAAAAAGACAAGTCATATTTCTACAGCTACCAATTCACAAACTTTTAATGAGGGTCACAGACAGATTTAGCAAGGCTATTATAAAAGACAGAATAAGCTTTCAGATTTTTAGTGCAAAATTATATTAATAAGTGGTGGGCTAGTACTAAGTATTTTCCATTAACGATATAATGGCATAGCAAGGTCAGCACATAGATAGCTAGGTAGTTAGCTTTGAGAACACTTGGTTCATATCCACTCCTCACATGACCATAAATGTATACCAAATGCAATTTACTTAATTAATTCCATTAACTACAATATTACTTAGTTAATTCCATTAACTACAATACACAATGGACACTTAATGTCCATTAGGACCGTTTATACAGGTTTTGAATTTACTGAGTACTCCTTCTCTCAGTCTTACCCCATGTAAACAGAATAATACTGGAATAGGCATGATAAAATGCGGTCTAAGAAAGCACAACAGGGATGGAACAAAAATCTTCAGGAAGAAGAATCAAGCTGCATTATGCAAGCTGAATAATGGCAGGGTGTATGCCTATCTGAGAAGTATTATAATTGTATAGTGTGTAACTTCCTACTTTTTTCTTATTTCACCGGGGATTTTTTTAGTCTTTTTGTCAATACAGATTGCTAAGTAGTCAGGGCCACTGCTCGCAACCTTTGGTATATCACTTTCATTCTGTTTTATGAAGTAAGCTAGTTTCCTGTCTCCATGCCTTGGTCCTCACTAGATGACTACCCTCAGATAAGAGAGTGCTTTTAAAAAGCTGTTACTTACTTGATCAAGAATATCTGAAAATTGTCTAAGCTTACTGAGCTCCACCAAGTTCAGCCAAGTCATGTCCAAGATCCATTTAGCTGGCTTAGGAGGACAAACTTTAAGGTCCAGGGAAGCACCGCCTGCAAAAAGTGGGGATCCAGATATAATTAGAACTGTCAAAGACAATCCAAAAGACAAAAAAATAGGACAAATTTGGAGAGCGTAAGCTAGATACTGCAAGACTATTCCACACAACTGAGAAGTCTTCCAAATCTTGAGAAAGTGAGAAAGACTTTACTTAATAAATAAGGATGGTCATTAAGAAATTTCTGAGTAGGTAACAGGCAAGGTTTATTTTCAAATCTTATTTTTCATCCAACTTTAAAACGTAACATTTTTTAATTCATACCAGCTTCCTATCACCATGTAAATTTATTTTTAATTGTAAAAGAATAAACTTGAGCTTATAAGAAAAAAAATAAGAAGCTCAGTTTTTTAGTTCAATTTGTTGTTGTTGTTAATGATGTAGATAAAGTAGTAATGTAGCCAATGTGTACATTTTCTTTCTTTGGATGTCAACTGAAACTAAAAAAAAAACAAACATGAAAAAAAAAGAGCTGTAAGAATCAAGATTTGTAAACATAAGAATGTAGGAATTTTCTGCCTTAAAAAGTCAGTCCACCTACGGTTAAATAAAGCTTGTAGTTTGGTAAATTTATTTACTATGCATCTTACATTTAATCTTTCTTACCCAGCTTCTCTCTTGAGGACTTACTTAAATATTTCTTTGTGCAGAGTGCCTGAAAATTAATGTTTGCTGGAAAATGCACTTATTAAGAAATTAAGAATTTCTGAAGATTCAACATGGAAAAATTAACAGTTATAATAAAAAAATAACTGTTGCCTGGAGAATTAAGTATCTTGTGCTCTTGGAGAATATTGGAAAAGTAATATTAAGTGCCTCCAAGCTTTTCAGTGAAGCTGCACAGTACTTGCATGCAGTTAAAAATAAAGCCATGAACTTGTCATGTTCAGCTAAGACTTTGATATTGTTATAAACAGTTAACACCATTTTCAGTTCCTATTTGCTTGCTGATCCTCCTGCAATTACCAAATAAGTTAAAAGTAGTTTAACATAACTTTTCAAAGTCAGCTCATATACCCAATAGTAATCAGACTGCAGACAAATATTAACTGAAAAGATATTAAGCAATTCTCCTTTTTAGATTCTCATAGTTCTCAAAGCTAAGTTGTCAAAACTCAATGCGTCCCTATAAATTAAATCAACCATATGACGTTGTCTGCTACCTAAAGAGAATGATAAACGAGTATTCCTTCACTTGACTGACTTCTCATGTGCAGAAGGAAGTGGCAAGTGGGCTAGGAGACACAACCGCAGCCCACGGTTTTTCTACAGTAATATATGTGCTCTACTTAAAATTGTTCAGTGGCTCTGACCTTTAATAAGTGTGAGAAATTCTTCATGCTTCACTCTGTTTCTCTGTATATCAATCTTCAAGGTAAGTAATAATGTGAACAGAAATTTGTGCTCTTCATAGAGTCCTCGGGCAGTATACTTGAACACTTCATAAGTCATGTGTTCAATAATATTAGTAATCCTCTTGCTAGTTATAGGGCTCTTGGTAGATCTGTTGGAAGAAAGGTTTGCAGTTGAACTGAATGTCTGTTTGGACAGGCTTTATGAAAGAGAGCACTATGTAAAGACAAAAAGCCCTAATTCAGAATTCTGAAAATATTAAAAATAAATATTTCACAAAGACATATTATCAGACAGCAAACTGGCAACAACTTTCAGACTGAAGCAACAATAAAAAATTCCTTTCTAATTAAGCCTTTCTGCAGAGCTGAAATTCACTCATTATAACGGTTTTAATTAGCTAATATCAATTTTCCAAGCACTGTAAGTAAATGTGAAGACTCTTTGCCTTGGTAAACAAGAAATGAAAGCTTATGAGTATTTAAGCTGACAATTCCTGTCAAGATTGTAACAAGCAACACCCTTCCTTGTGGTATCTGTTTACAACAAATCTTTACAGTACTACTACATTCAGGACTGAATAAGTACAAATAATACTTCTAGTTAGCTAAATTACCTGGCTAGTGAGAGGTCAAAGAGCCCCAAAAACTGCCGAAGTGAGGTCTGATACATCACATTGACCATGCTCATCTCAGTAATAAGGAAGTATAAGATGCTCCCTCGAGCTGCAACTGAAAGATAGAAAACAAGACTATTCAGAGCAGAAATGCGGAACAAAATCAGTAACTCTTTAGCAAGTACATAGAGTTTAAGAATATTAATGCTAACTCAAGATTTTTGAGTTCCTCTATTCTTTACTATCCAGAAAAATAACTAAAATACTTTTTTAATCCTCATCTATGCAGCAGCAGAAAAAAAATTTCTGTAGCTAATGCATATTATATAAAATCCAGTTTGCAAATATGAGCATCTTTGGAGAGCAAAAAGATGCTATACTGGGATACACAAGTCATTAGTGATACATATAAAAAAATCTGTTGGTTTGAAGTACTGTTTGAAATCCAAACAGTACTTCAATTTCTTATGCAGACTTTTACAGGAGTCGTATAAAGGCCAAAAAGACTATGTTGATTAAACAGACCCAACTTGCTCACTTTCAGAAGTCAATCTATTGTTTTTAAATGCAACAGTTTTACAAAATCTGTAATGATTTTTGATATATTAAATGTATCATTTTATACATTTCCAAAAAAAACAGGTATAATTTTTAATTCTAGAGAGCACTCTCTCCCCCCAACACACTACCATTTTTTTTTCACATTTTCACTTTCAGTTAGGAAAAAAAAAAACAGATGAAACTTGTTGACTGTAACATAAGGATCCATGGTAACGAATCACAAAGTATTCACCAAAACAGATGCCAAGCATTTACCATTTTACAATACCCTAAAATAATATGAACACACTAAACTCAATGGGTCTGCAGATATAATGCAAAAAAATAAAGACTAGTCTCATTGCCAGTCCATAAAACCGTGTTTGAGAAAGTCATTGAGAAAGAATGACCAAGTTTTCCCAAGTTTCTTCTCCAATAGACTTGGTGCACTGGTACCCTCGTATATAGATCAGTGGGAAGTCTCGGGACAGAATAGATCACTCCATTTTATAAATCTTACATGAAGCATAATAGTGACTATTTTCTCCACCACAGCTCAATATGTCATTTCCTAGATCCACTTTATTTACAGGAAAACACAGCTCCCTCCTACCCATTATGGTCTTCCTGTTTTCATCCTATCATTTCTCTTGCTCTAGGTGTTGCTCTTTGAACTACATGCTCCAGTCATTAGTCTTTCATCACTATCTACAATTGCCCTCACCAGGTCTGTACTCTTCACGGGCTGAGTTGATCTGTACTTCAGTTTCAGCAGAAATTTTCAGCTTCTGTGTTACTTCCTCAGCAGTCTTCTTAGTGTTACTCAAGACAATTATTAGACTCTCATCTTCTACCAGAGAACCCTTAGTGCTTGTAAGTCGGAACAAAAGGTTATCCTCTAGCTCTTTCATCCTCCTTTTGTTCATAGTCACATCTTCCATAAGATCTGTTCTTTCTTTTTCTAGTTCCTGTTGCAATACAGGGTAATATGGGTAATATTTGAAAAACATGCAAGCAATCAAAAGCAAAACAAAACTTGAATAACCAGAGATATTTAATTTTAAAAGTACTGATCCTACTGAAGCAGTGTAGGTCAAGAGTAACTGCACTAATCTGGGGAAAGAATTCCAGATTTACAATAGTATTTCTGACATTACTTCTATTACAAGGTTTCCAAGCATGCCTAATGCTTGTCAATACATACAAGTATGTATTAACAAAAAAAACTCAACAAATTCTGTGGACCATGCTGGTATCATGACTTAATAGAACTAGAAGTTCAGAATAATACGCATTTTTCTTCTCTTTCTGTTTCTTGTTTCTGTAACTTCCTTCCCAGGGATAGATTTTTATTTCATACCACCTAGTGTTATCTTCATTTATGCACTGTTTTCCAATCATCATATCACGGTATCAGTTTCAAAAGTGACATTACAAACATCATACCCTATTGAAAACACAGTCTGAGTAACAGCAAGCATTCCTAGCCAACCAGTCAAGCCTCCAATCTTTCAAGAAGGGCATTTAAAATACTCTTCCATCAAACAGCAATAACTTCAGTCTGTCACAAAGATGCTTTACTATTTAATAAAAGAAAGCATGTAGCACTCAAATTTAGTTGTTTCACTGGAAGTATTTAGTTGATTATTTTCTTAGTAATACAAGCTGTGCAGCAGTTGTAAACACTTATTTTGTTTTCCAGTTGCAACATATAAAAGATGGTTAAATGTTCAGTATCAGCTTTACATAAACACAGTAAGGACAGCTATCTAAAATATCTAGAAAAAATACTTTCTTCAGAGAACATATTTTCTTCAGTTCCTACCTCTACTACTTTTATAATTAAAAAGAAAAACTTATTACAAATGAATCATTCAGGAAAAAGAATCTATTAAAACAATGTACAAGATTTCAGTACAATGAGGTTAAAAGAATGGAAAAAAGGAGAGGGAGGGTCTTTCATAAGATAATGATAATATGAGTTTTTGCCTGACTGTCAATACTAAATGAACCAGATAGTAGAGGTATGAGCTGTGTCTACAGAAGTACTCCACGGTTTACAGAGGTTTGGTGAACAGATTTAACAAGGTCTCTCCAAAGCTGAAAGCAGTGCTCACTTCGCCTTTGACAAGACTGTCTTAGCACTGCATTCAGGCTTCTTAATATGCAGCTTTAGCAATAGGCTGCTACTTCTCCCAGATAACGTTAGCAGCGAATGGTAACATTCACATACTCTGCTAACATTCCTAAGTATTTCAAGCATTTACTTCCTACAGACAAAGTCCTTCTGTCTTAAGAAGGAAATTGTAAACAATCATCTTTGTCTCGTTATCAGATTTATGTTCTTTTCTTGTGACTGCACAAAAGCTATATTAAAACATATCATCAGGTAGAAAAGATTTATCGGGATTATTGCCCAAAAATAATGTAAATATTAAGTAGCTTAGAAGATGTACATACAGGTTCAAAATATTCTTAGAAGAACTAATGCAAAAAGGCAAGAAAACTACAGGTACCTCCATTTTAATCAACTGACATCTAATGGAGCTGAAGGAAAAGAAGCAGGTAGCAATTATGAAGCAAGGGAAGCATTGTTCAGTTCTGATGAAGCAGAAACAATTTTTTAAAGTGTAGCATTATAAGGATGTTAGCAGCCAATTAAATATAATAATTATCATGTTGAAAGATCAGTCAGAGCTAAATTAAATTTCATGTTTTGCTGAGTTCAATTTAAAAGGTTAAACATATTTTAGAGTGCAACATATTTAAACAACAGAAAGCTAAGCTTTCCTCACAAGAAAATCCTCAGAAACAAGCCTAGAACAGAATAACCAAACTAAACCAACTGAAGTAACCTTAAATTTTTAAGCAGCAATATATACATATATTAAGCTTTTAAAATACTTAATGCAGATCAGGAATAAACTTCACTTTTGATACACAGGTGAAAGTTTTCTGCAGTTTTCTTCAAGTAATTTCCAGCTACAACATCAACGATATAAGAAAGTAGGCAAGTTGCTATATATATACATACAAAGAATGTACAACGAGGCTATTTCAAGTCCGGCTCTACGGAATTGCTATCAGAAGTTAATGTCCTCTTATAGGCTGTACCAAACACTTCTAGATTTTGTAAATATTAATAAGATATAAAAGCTGCTAAATAGTTTAGATAATCCTGTTATAAAATGATGCACATGTGTAAGAATTCGCATTATCTGTGATTCTTACAAAATTGGAGCCTTTTTGTAACACGAATTTGGAAATATGAATATGAAAATTCCAAAAGCCACAAATATTTTTTCATTATAGCTGCACAACTAATCATATCTATTCCTACAACACTAAACAAGAAAGAGTTTTGTCAAAATACATAACAGCAAACATGTCAAAACAGTTAGATCATTAAAACAGTGTTTGCATTCAGATATATATCAAATTTCTCAAATCCAGTTATTCCAAGAAATAGAACAGGAACAACTTCATATAGACAGACCAGCTACCCATTGACCTTCTTGGGCTTAGCCCACATCTTACAAATAAGTGTTAACATGCCAGTACAAAAGAAAAGTACTTATCAGTAACCAGCATTCTTTGAGATACAGAGCACATACAGATTCTATCTTTTGGGCACACCAGACTGCAAAGGACTGAAAAGTCACACTTTGCAAAATATTTAAATTATGTGCTATAAGCCCTCCTCTCCTCATGGCATGTCTAAATCTCAGTCCTTCTCTGTGCAGAATGCAACAGGGATTTAAATGTAGGTACACACCTTGAAGAACATTAATATCAGATAAGCAATCTCTCCTCCCTGGGCAGAAGTTTCACACATACATTCTAACATTTGGTATCTCCAAACAGTCATATTACTAAAATCCAAATCCAAATATAAAAACCAAAGGCTTCAAGAAGGTAGCAAGAATCCACAAGTTCAAGACAGATTCCAAAATTCCCAAAATGAGTAATTACATATCATAGGAAAACTAGTTTTTGGACAATAGATTATGTCCAAATTGACACTTTCAGGAACATATGAACCATGAGATGCAAAAACAGAGGTCAATCACACTGAAAAATGGTAAATATATTTTATGAAATTCCCCCTGCCTACCAAGAGGTCAACTTGTTATTTATCTTGAAGAACTATCCCAAGATGGTGAGAATCAAAGCAGGAGTGATTATACCACTCAGGAAGCTGGTCCAGGGAGCACAGCACATCTACTCATCAGATATTCTTTATTTATCAGCAAAGATACAGAATCACAGAATAATTCAGGTTGGAAGGAACCTTAGAGATCATGTAGTCCAACTTGTGCTCATTGCCTCTCGTCCTATTTCTTTGGGCCTCCAAGAAGATTTTAGCGCAACCTTCTCTGTGTTGTCCAATCAGATAGTTGAAGGCATTAGTTAGGGCTCTCCTTAACTTTCTCTTCTTCAGGCTGAACAAACTCAGATCTCCTGTGTGTCACATCCTCTAGGCTCATGCACAGCTTGTGGGTCTCTTCCAGTGGACCTGCTCCAACATGTAAAGATCCTTTTGTATAATTCAGGGCCAAGAATCAGACACAGAACTCAAGATGAAGTCTTGCTACTGAGTAGAGGGGAAGGCTACACTTTGACTAATACAGCCTAGTTTATGGTTGGCTTTATTTGCTGCAAGGGCACACTGCTGAATCATATTCAACTTCATGTCCACCAGGACTCCAATATCCCTTTTTGCAGAGTTGCTTCCTGGACAGTGTGCAGTTGCATGGAATTATTCCACATCAGATGCAAGAACTAGTACTTGCTTTTGTTGAACTTAAGGTTCCTCTCCAGCCTGTCCAGGTTCCTCTGAATGCTGCCTTACTCTCCAGCATGTTATTCCTCCCCGTAATTTGACCTCAAACCCAGTGAGAGGGCACTCCAACCCATCATTAAGGTTGTTAATGAAGACATCAAACAGTATAGGTCCAGTACAGATTCCTAAGGAACACCACTAATTACCTACCACTAGCTGGGCTTTGCAACCATGATCACAACTGTCTAAGCCTGGCAGTTCAGCCAGTTCTTCACCCACCTCGTTGGCCATTTACCTGGTGCATATCTCACCAATCTGACTGTAAGGATATTATGAAGACTATGTAAAATGCCTTGCTAAAGTCAAGATGAACCATATCCATTCATCCTCCTCTTGTCCGCAGTGCCAGTCATCTCATCATGGAAAGCAATCCCTGCTGGCTGCTCCTTCCTGTCCTTCATCTGTTTAGAAATGGCTTCTAAAAGGATTTGCTCCATAATCTCCCCAGGGGACTGAAGTGAGGCTAATAGCTTGTAGTTATCAGGATCATTAAGAACTTCCTGTAGCTTCCATGACCTTTCAAAGATGATAGAGAGCAGCCTCACAATGACATCAGCCAGCTCTTTCAATACCCCCAGAAGCATCCCGTCTGGTCCCATGGACTTGCGTACACCTAATCGGCATAAGTGATCCTTAAATCTATCTCCCTTTACTGTGGGTACTATTTGACTCCCATAGATTTTGCTAGCAGACTCAGGGATCTAGTATGTCAGACCTAGGAGGCCTGACAGCAAATCTTACCACTGAAAGCTGAGGCAAAAAAGCTCTTCAACTTTTTCCATATCCTTTGTCCCCTTCTCCATCGAGTAATGGGGCCAAACTCTTCCTAGCCTTTCTTTTGTTGCTAATAGGCTTACAGAAACCTCTCTTTTTGCCCTTCATCTCCCTTGTTAACTTCAACTCCAGCTGAGCTTTGGCTGTCCTTACTCCACTCCTGCACACATGAACAATGTCTTTTTTATTCCTTCCAAGTAGCCTGCCCCTGGTTTTTCCCTTCTGTGTATTTATTTCTTTTGTGTGTCTGAGCTCAGTCAGGAGCTCCATGTTCAACCGTGCAGTCCTTCTACCATGCTTGCTCAACGGGATTGGAGAAGAATGAACAGAATAGACCAAAGAATTATTCATGATACAGGCTGTGAAAAGGAGCACCATGAGAACAGCATGAGGAAAACAAACACACCAAGCCTCAACTGTAGCATAACTGACCTGACAGGAGAGGCAGAGTCCGTGGGTTGCAAGCAGACATTTAAATAGAAGTGCAACAGTTAAGCTGCTATGATCTTTCTTCACTTTGAAAATTCAACCTACAGAAGCAGCAAGAAGAGATGTACTAGCCCCTTCAGAAACAGAAAAGAGAAGCTGGTCTGACAAGGATCAATGATTCCCAACCATACTGTCAGAACTTACATCTTCTCTGAAGGAAAAGTATCTAACTGACTGCTGGAATGGGCTCTGCAGTCCATTTACAATGATTACTTTTACTGATGGAAGGACTGAGCAATCAAAAGGGAACTGGGATGACTGGAGGAATTTGCTAATAAAATGACTGTCATTCTTAGGAATATACTGTTTACGGGACCCAGAGGTAGGGTTTGGTGGAAGGCTTTGTGAATATATATGTTACTGTGCTTCAGACACACAGTGATAATTCCATCATGCAGCAAGCTGATTACTGGTTGAACTGAAGCTGATGGTGTAGAGGGGCTGTCCAGCAGAACATCAGCTTTCAGAGAATAAGAAGCCTAGGAACCTGATCGACTTTCCTCATGAGCTCCATGGACTGATCAAGGATGAAATGTAACCACTTGTCATTAACAAAATGACTGAGGCCATGAAGTAAGAAAGGCTCCAATAAACAAACAAACAAACAAACAAACAAATAAATAAATAAAATAAAAAATGACTTCTACACTTGTAACAGTAAGGGGACAAACACTTTCCTCCCCAGTGAAGGTAAACTGGAACTGTTGCCAAAATCACAGCAAATATACAAATATGCAGAGTCGTAGACGTATAGTGTTCCCTTTGGCCACATAAAAGAAACCTCAACATTGGCTGACTTCATAGCTACAGGAATTAGGGTCCAGTAGTTCAAAAGATACCAGCCAGCCTCCTTCCTCAGCTACCAGTGATATGTTTATTAGAGGTGCCACTCTGAACTTGGACTTGCTCAACTAATACATCTGCAATGTTAAAATAAGCAGTCAGCCTTCTCATGAGGTTACACCTCAATGAGGCAGGAGGAATAAAGTGAAGACAATATAATCACAACAATAAAGACAAATAGGGAGCTTCTGCTTGAATGAGACAGTTTTCCCCTGCGACAGCTTTTAAAGCATCATAAATAGGTTATACTAACAACAATCAAAATAGAGAGAGCCAGAAAGTGACCCTGGAATATGCAAAGAGTAATAAAATGAAAGTTAAATATTCCCCAGATAGATGTAAGATATATATAGTGAGGAGGAAGATAATATTTTTTTACCTGTTTCTCTGTGAGAATGACTCTGCCTAAGAGTTGATTTTCAAGACCTTTCATGGTTACAGTGAAGTCAATGATGGAGGTCCGAGCACTAATTTCAGGAGAGTAACGTGGATTTGGCAGTTTTGTGGTAATATAAAGTTTGAAACCATTCATAACATCTATTTCTTTATCACCAACTTTCACCTTAAGAAAATTATTTAGAAGAAATGTTGAGGCATCAAGGATCAGTGCACTCTTTCAGGTACTACATGTAGAAACAAAGGTTATGTTTTTTTTTATTCCAGCTTAAAATTACAAGTCTTGTGCAAAGAAATTATTGAGAATATCCATGAAATTCTTTAGGTGACTCATTCACAGATTCTTTTGATTCTGGTTAATTTTCATCATCATTTTTCCTAAACACAGAACACTATACAAAAGCAAATGGAGATCACAATACTAGCTGTCCTTAAAAAACTGTAACGTAAGAGAAGGGATAAGTTTCATATATTAACGAGTTGTAAGCTCAAACTTAAAAAAAAAATAACCCTACTAAATATATATCTCCAAAAGGTTGAATTGAAGTCATATTTATGTCTGAATAATGCTTATACCAATAAATGGGTAGAGTTTATTTTTATTTTTTTACCTTGTTGGTGGAACTTGCTTTAATGAAGTTTCTTTCCAAAATATTATCTAGTGCTGGGTCAAGCTCTTCTCCAACATCTTCTATCAAAAGAGGTCTTCCCAAAGAAAGGCTATCTTCTAAATGATGTCTAAAATACTTGTGATTCAAAGCAGTGATCTAAAAATACAATCATGGACCTTTATCATGGACCTGCTCTGCTCAGGCACCAAGCTTTTTTTTTTCTTTTTGTATCTATGGATTATTTAACTTGATTCAAATAAAATACTAATAAGAATGACAATCCTATGATTAGACTAGGATTAAGGCAAAGATTGTGACCACAAAAAAAAAATAAAAAAAGATTAGCATCAATTTACCATATTCTTAGATCTTGTGGGATGAAAATTTTTATTCTTCTAGTACAAGAATAGAAGTAAACCAACACTGAGCACTTAAAGTTTTGCTATCCTCTGAGTGCAACTAGTCCAGAAATTAACAGGTACATTCCATCACTAATTCCATCTCTAATTTTATCTTGGATAAGTTCCCCCAAGTCAAACTGCAAGGCCAGTTCCAAGATTAGGGGTCTTTTTCTGAAAATTAGAGTTTTATATTGAACAAACCATTACTCTTTGCTTTAAAAATAGTCCTCAGTAAAACTGTGATTAATTTTCAGTGTGTGCACAAAGCACATACACCTTAGTTTGTATGTAACTCCACAGTTCAAGTCTAATCACCATTTTTTAACACAATTGGCTAGGCAATTTTTACAAGTGTTCTGCCTTGAGATCTAAATCAATGTGAATGACAAGAGCTTCCTATTAATATCCTCAAATGGACTCTATTATCATCCTTCAAACTCCTCTCTATCTTTTTCTGGATTACTTTTTATAAAAGCTGTGTTACTAATGTAATTATAAAGGTAGAGAGCAAGAACTTTATTCCTCTCATTTTTCCTTGTTTGTACTGATCTGATGTGTCTTGTATTAAACTACATTTTTGGGGCAATTGCTGTCTTCACTGTGCATCCGCAGAATATACAGTACCTGAGATTCATGCTAATGCAATGCAAATTATTAGTAATTTCTGATTAAGAGAATATAGCAATATCATACCACTTATCCTCATTTTTATATATTTATATGAAGAGACTTGAACCAATTCAGGTATCTTTCATTTATTTATATTTTTCTAATAGTGAAAGCATTCAGTAAAGTCTTCAGCCCTTATCAGACATTCCCATCCAGCCTAAGGCAAAATATTTTCCAGTAGTTTGTGTTTCATTAAAATAAATTAATTAAACAAATTGAGCCACTGGTATTAATAAGCTTCAAAGATACATTTTCGTAGGTACTTGAATCTTAAATCTACCAGGATATGACTGAGATGTCCTTTGTGCCCAAATTAGGCACTATCCAAAGCAATTTGCATTTGCTGGATATAATCTGAATGACAGATTTGACAAGCGTTTTCTCAGCTAGGAATTTCTAGTGATTATGAAAGTAGGAATATTCTTATTACCTGAAGTTCATTTTTGCCTTCCTTATTTTTAATCCAGATTTTACCCTGTGCCTGTGGATCAATTAATAATGGATAACGAGATGCTTTAGTGACAATGATTCCGTTCTGTATGGATAAGGCATCGTTTGGTAATCCTTGGAGGCTCCACTCACTGATAGTTGGAGCATCAGCCAGCATCTCTATAAGGTTCAAGTTGTTTCCACAGGGGATTCTCCGATTTTTTATTTCCTTTTGCCAGTCATTTAACAGTAGATTGCGAAACTCTTGGTTAAAAGGACCAGAATAAGACAGAAAAGCTGTAGCCAACAGTACATCACCTTAAAAAAAGAAAATGGCAAAAAAAAGTTATAAATTTTAAAATTCTGTTTCTGAAGGAGATGCTTCCTTCTCCAGTTGCTGTACTGTTTGGATGATAACTGGGAGAAAGTACCTTGCCCCACAAACAACACAAATCTTTTCCCCCAAGCTCTAAAAACAATACTGAAACAAAAATGTAAAAAAGACCCCTAAAACTCAACAAACAATGCTGCATTTCAGTAGTTCCCATCCTTACCTTTTCCTTACAGTGCAAGTCTAGGAGGCATAAGAACAACAAGACAAGATAGCACATGTAGGGCAATGCCTACCTCCAAACATCAGACCCTGCAGTCAGACATGGCAGCAAAAACATACTTACAAACATTCAATTCTAACATTTCAACACTTCATTGCACAAGCATGACAGCAGGCTAAAATATAAATAAATAAATAAATAAGACTTGATTTAGGAGTACTGATTACAGACAAATCAATTACAATTATTGCTACTAACGATAAAAAGTTGTAATAGACATCATTATGAAGAAAGTAAGTGTTACACAAGTTCCAATTTTCTAGTCAGCCTGAAAAGTCCCCTCCCTAAGTTTCCTGATACCATAATTACTTTTTATAACTCAGAACTAAGAATAAGGATTCTAATCTGGAGAAGATTGCTGTACTTTCATACTGAGTGCTAATATTTTTGATACTTTTTCAAGATAGCTGAAGAAGCCAGGATGAGTGTGTGGAGATGGTACTTTGTAGTTTTAATATACAAATTAATACAAGTTTAATACATAAGTTAATAATATTATATATTATTAACTATATATACTACATATTATGCCAATATATATATATGTAGGCAACATCAGATATATGCACTATATATGAAGGCAAACATCAGAGAGTTATTTCAGGCCACAATAAAGGACAAGATAAATTTCATTTAATTTATAAAACTAATCAATAAATCTTTTATTATAAACGAATTTCCAAGCATTTATTTATAAAATCAAAGCATACTTCTAGGAAAGAAAAATTTTATGACTTTAGTAACTGCTCTGAAAATTATTGACTTTGACAGATACATATCAGTACTTGAATATTAGTCTTTGTCTCCTCCACTTATAATTGCATTCTCAGTTATAGACATTTTACTGTCACTTGCTAACACACCACCCTCTTTTGACCACTGCCTACAAGTTTGTCAGTTAAAACATCAGCATTCCAAATATACACAGAATTTTATACATGTCAAGTAACATCCTATGCACTGTATATACAGTGTTACAAAGTGTTACACACAAACAGTACAGTGTTATATACAAAGTTTGGAATTCACACCAATGTTTTCATTTTCACTACTGATTGCAGTTCAAGTGACTAAATTGCTTCCAGGTTCAAAGGTGTGGATAAATACCTACCCACTAGCCTCTTGATTTGCACAGCAAACTCTTTACTCTGTTCTGTCCATCTCTCTTTTTCACCTGCCAGACCACTTATAAGGCTCGAGGCAGTTTGCATTTTATGCCGGCAACGCTCAGCGTCTTCAAGCAAAGTCTAGATAAGATCATACCAAGAAATATGGTTTATAATCATGTATATGAGAGGGCAGAAAAACCCAATGAAACCACTGGTTAAACAACAGCCCCAAAATTTATTTGCAAACACTTGCTGTATTTTTCTATAGGGAGAGAGGGAAAGAGGGAAGGTGAAAGTATGATCAGGACAAACTGTCAGCATCTGTCCTAAAAGCAGTTCAAGTTTTTAATATTTTTGCTCCTAGCTTTCATGTTGGCATACATGTTACAGGGTATGTGAAATGCCTAGTACCTATTAACTCTGGTAAGTTATGTCCAGAATTTCAAATACATTACATACTGATAGCATACATTAATGAAATTTGATGTTAGAGTAGTAGACACTAAACACTTAACACAAACAAAATATTTGGGGGAGGTGGGGAGAGAGGTCAAATCCACAGAGGAAGTATTTAAATAATCTCTTCTCTATAAAAAGACGTTCACCTGCTTTTCTCTCATGGCCTTCTCATACTCTGCCTGCACAACATCTAATTCTTCTTGTTTGGCACCTAGTTCTGCTTGAGCTTTCCACAGATCTAACATAGCAGTTGTCAGGCGATTTTCCTGGACTGCCAAATTAGCCTATGAAGTATACAAATACAAAGCACATTCACACATCTCAAAGTACTTGTTATAAGGTAATTCAGAGTTTCACTGTACTACATTTGAAAATCAGTCTGCTCAGTAGGTTTTTCATCATTCATTAAAACCTTCTATTCTGATTTTACAAGAGAATAACTTCCTTCTGCAGGTAACAGCAGTTAATTAGTTTCTAAAATCACTTCGGAAAAAAAAAAAAAAAAAAAAAGAAAAAATCTGGGAAAACCATTCTTTCTCTTACACAAAAATTAGTCTGATCTGGCCTGCAGAAAGACTGGCATCACAAAAAGCCTGTTTATTTTCTCCAAATAATATTGCTTTGTATACCATCTCTACCCACAGGTCTTCTTTCCCTCTAAATCATCCACTTCATAAATATAAAGCTATTTGATGCTAAAATCATGCCTGACCACATTCTTCTTGACTTCCATTCTTACCTTTCAATGACTATTTAGGCCTGTTATTCTCTAAATAACACTGACACAATCTCAGAACACTCTGCCTATGATCTCAGATCATGAATATTAGAAGAACCAAATCCTGACTTTTTTGTTACTTAATTAGGGTAAAGCCATTGCAACAGTGAATTAAATTACAGCTGCTGCTTCAACCCCGTTCAAAAGGGACCCAGAGGCATAAAACTGCATAATCTCTTTAATGATTTTGACAACTTACAAGTGGCAGCATATTTCAAGTATACCACAGTGCAGACTTATAATGTTCAAGATGCTTCATACAGAGGCAGGCACCAACTGGAATAAAGCAGCTGATGTTTCCACTCCATGAACTCCTCAAGTGCCACATGGAGGGAGAAGAAAAGAGAAAGAGAAAGGGTGCCGTGTCTCGCACTGATTAACAGATTTACCTTTAAGGGTAATACTTCTTTGTTGATGGAAAAAAATATAGCCATAGCTTTGGTCCATGAGCAAAGGCCAGCAACATTCCCACATACTCGCTTAGCTGTCTCAATGTTGTAGTCTGCCATTTCAAAATAAGGGCTCAAAAGCTCTACCACTTCTTCATTAATTGTGTCTTTTGGAAATTGCTAAAAAAAAATGTGCAATATATGTAATGAATGTAATATACAGGTAGTATATGTAAAACATGTATTTTAGCATACACAGAACCCTATCAAGATTACAATGTTATTTAAAACAGCTGACGTAAAGTTCTCTGTCTCACACATTCTTAGGAACTCACAAGCCGTTCTACTCTCCTCTCCACTCTTACAAAATCACAGAATCATAGAATCAGTAAGGTTGGAAGGGACCTCTGGAGATCATCTAGTCCAACCTCCCCGCTCAGCAGGGTCACCTACAGCATGTTAGACAGGGTTATATCCAGGCGGGCCTTGAAGATTTCCAGAGAAGGAGACTCCGCAACCTCTCTGGCCAACCTGGTCCAGTGCTCCGTCACTCTCACAGGGAAGAAATTCCCCCTAACATGCAAGCAGAACTTTCTGTGCTTCAGTTTTTGCCCGTTGCCTCTTGTCCTGTCACACAGGACAACTGAAAAGAGTTTGTCCCCGTCCCCTTGACACCTTCCCTTCAGGTACTTATACACATTGATAAGATCCCCCCTCAGTCTTCTCTTCCCCAGATTGAAGAGGCCCAGCTCTCACAGCTGTTCCTCATGGGAGAGGTGCTCCAGCCCTTTGATCATCTTCGTAGCCTTACGCTGGACTCTCTCCACTAGCTCCATGTCTCTGTTGTACTGGGGAGTCCAGAACTGGATGCAGTACTCGAGATGCGGCCTCCCCAGGGCTGAGTAGAGGGGCAGGATCACCTCCCTCCACCTGCTGACAACACTCTTCCTAATGCACCCCAGGACACCATTGGCCTTCCTGACACAAGGGCACATTGCTGGCTCAGGGTCAACCTGTCATCCACCAGCACTCCCAGGTCCTTCTCTGCAGAGCTGCTCTCCAGAAGGTCAGCCCCCAGCTTGTACTGGTGCATGGGGTTATTTTTCCCTAGGTGCAGGACTTGGCACTTGCCCTTGTTGAACCTCAGGAGGTTCCTCTCTGTGCGTCTCTCCAGCCTGTCCAGGTCTCTCTGAATGGCAGCACAGCCCTCAGGTATATCAGCCACTCCTCCCAGCTTGGTATCATCATCAAACTTTCTGAGGAGGCACTCTGTCCCCTCATCCACGTCATTGATGAAGAAGAACAGGATGGGACACAGTACTGAGCCCTGGGGGACACCACTAGCCACAGGCCTCCAACTAGACTCCACGCCACTGATGACAACCCTTTGAGCTCTGCCTTTCAGCCAGTTCTCAATCCACCTCACTGTCCATTCACCTAACCCACACTTCCTGAACTTATCTAGGAGGATGTTATGGGAGCCAATGTCAAAAGCCTTGCTGAAGTCAAGGTACACAACGTCCACTGCTCGCCCCTCATCTACCCAATCCGTCACACCATCAGAGAAGGCTCTCAGATTGGTTAAGCAGGATTTCCCCTTGGTGAATCCATGGTGGCTCCTCCTGATCACCTTCTTTTCCTCCATATGCTTGGAGATGACATCCAGAATGAGCTATTCCATCTCCTTTCCAGGGGTGGAGGTGAGGCTGACCGGCCTATAGTTGCCTGGGTCCTCCTTCTTGCCCTTCTTGAAGACTGGAGTGACATTAGCTTTCTTCCAGTCCTCAGGCAACTCTCCAGTTCTCCACAACCTTTCAAAGATGATGGAGAATGGCTTAGCAACAACATCCACCAGCTCCCTTAGTACCCGTGGGTGCATCCCATCAGGGCCCATGGATCTGTGGATGTCTAGCCTGCCCAGAAGGTCTCTAATCCTACCCTCCTCAACCAAAGGAAAGTCTTCCCTTCTCCAGACCTTCTGCCTCACATCCAGGCTGTGGGAGTCATGAGGGCTGCCCTTAGCAGTGAAGACTGAAGCAAAGAAGGCTTTCAGTAATTCTGCCTTCTCTGTATCCTATTCAGTAGCGGGTCCACATTTTCCCGAGTCCTCTTCCTGCTGATGTGTTTGAAGAAGCCCTTCCTATTGTCCTTGACATCCCTTGCCAGACTCAATTCCAGCTGGGCCTTAGCCTTCCTTGCAGCATCTCTACATACTCTGCATTCCTGCAACTCTCCCAAGTAGCCTGTCCCTTCTTCCACATTCTGTGTACTTTCTTCTTCTGTCTGAATTTGGCCGAGCTCCTTGCTCACCCATGCAGCTCTCCTGCCCCTTTTGCTGCACTTCTTACTCATAGGGATGCATCACTCTTGAGCTTGGAGGAAGTGGTGTTTGAATACTAGCCAGCTCTCATGGACCCCTCTTCCTTCTAGGGCCTTAACCCATGAGATTCCACCAATTAGGTCTCTGAAGAGCCCAAAGTCCGCTCTCCTTAAGTCCAGGGTTGCAGCCCTGCTTGTTGCCTTAGTTCTTTCCTGCTGGATCACGAACTCCACCATCTCGATAAATAATTTGCCTTCCTTTATGATCCTTTCTGTCATATATTAACCATTAAGTTTATATAGGTAAACCACAGTGCAAAATATTACCAAGATCATGTTTATAATTCCATAAGAATACATAACAGCATAAGATGGGAAATCCTAGCGCTGGTCCAAAGACAAACATCAAAAGAGTCCTTTCAAGGGGCAATCAGATATTTTCCCCTCAAATTACACTAACTTATTAGTGGAATCTGTTTCTGTATTAAGATTTTGTTTTGACCTCACTTTTCTCCAGATATCTCTTCCATTTTCTTCTCCAAAAGCTCTGAAATTTCTCTTTTAAATTTATTTGCATTGCCAAATAATCTGTACGAGTTAATTTTTCTTAAAAGAATTACTTACAAGGTACAAAAAAGTATATCATTGATGAACTTCAGATATAGCTGTTCCCTGAAGCACAAATATGTTTATTTATGCACAAGAAATAAATATTTGAAGCCCTACAGTAAATTAAAAATCCTCTCATGAGTAGATGCAACATAAATACTACATAAATGGTAAACAGAGATGATCAAGTATGTCACCTGTGATTTCCCACTGGACCAGAGACCGATTAAGTAAACTCTTAGTGTGATTATAATTGCAGGAGTTTACCACTAGTGGAGAGGAAACTTTAACTGAAGTAGAAATTTTAAAAGTTGTTTATATTCCTTGGATTATAAGGACAATATTCGTCAAAATATAGACATTGGAGATAATGACATCTGGTGATGCAAGACAAGATATGATTTGTTCTCCAAGTAGATTAATCGTAAGATTAACAGTCTAAATTATGCAGTAACACAGACTTATTCACTAGTTACTCCTCCCATTTCTATAGGCACGTGCTATGGAGCTGAAAATCTCAAATTTCAAAAATTCTGATTTTATACATCCTAATCATCACCCGTTCTTTTGGAGGTCACTACACAAGGTGCAATGCTGAAAGTAAAAGAAAAATTAGGCAACAGAAAACAGATGCTTTAAGTAAGCTTTAAGTAAATGTGTAAGTAACAGCTATTTAAATGATTAAAGCTTTGATTCATTTGTAACCGAAGGTAATTTCATTATCACACTTAGTTTGAGTTATAATTGATTTATCACCTGACTTTACCTGATGGATGCAAACTTATTTCATTATGACATACTGATTTTTAAGCCTTTATCATTTCAGGTATATTGTATACCTAATTCCCATGCACATTTGTTCTCCTATGAACAACAGAGAAAACACTTTCCCTAATTCTCTTCAACTGAAAAAAATATGGAAGGAAAAGTTAGAGAAGCACCTGTAGGTTTTGTAAGAAGTTCCCTGCTGTCATCAGTTTCAAAGATTCTTGCCACGATGGGATAGTACAGCTTTTCTCCTGATCGGTTTTCACATTGTTCAGTTTTCTTTGGAAGAGGAGTAACACACAGTCCATGATACGCATAATAAGGTGAGGAGGTCGACCCAATGTGCGGACAGTGGCAATATCTGCAGGTTTTATTGTCTATAAAGTTCAAATAAAAAAAAGTAATTATTGTGATTGCTCCTTTAATAAGACATGGGGCACAAGTTCATCAGAAGTATTAATCCATTGGAGAGGAAAAGAATTATTATTCATATTATTACTTGATAATGATTTTGCCTCCAAAAAGTGTGAAGCTAAAAGGATCTAATCCAACAATATTTTGTTTACTGCCTCCTGGCAACTATTAGGAATCCTCAGCTGAACTATCCCCCAGAGGCACCTAAATGCTTAAATTACCATGCCCTTTCTTGACAGAGCAAAGAACAGAATAGAAATATCTTGAAATTTAACCTTTTTTAGAAAAACACTAAAATAGTTACCAGAAACTCAGTCTAGAAAGCAAAATACATTCTGTTGATATTTGGTAAGCAGAGGTGAATGAAAGGAACCAGGAGGAAGGACTGACACATGTACCCATCTGCACCTTCTGTTTTAGCTTACTGAGAATATTTCTGTTGTAGAAGGTGGCCTATGAAAAAATTAAAGAAATTGCAATAATGTATGAAAATCTAGGATCTATTAAGCATGACCTAGGTGCAAAGGGTACAAATCTAATACTGTAGCTTGTGATTGTGGGGTATATCATGAATCAAAAAGGACCATCAGAATATTCTACTGAAGTAGTGTCCTTAGAGAAGCAGGTACTTGAACAGTAGTGCATACAGAACCACATAAAAAGCAGATATCACTGAAAAATATGACTGCCAGTAGATGGGCCCACTCCTAGAACAGACACAACTTGGACAGGAGTTTTGTTCATCCGCAAGTAGCTGGCTCAGCTTGGGTACGTGACAGCGACAAACTACAAGTAGTAGGTTATTGCAAGAGATATCACGCCTTGCACCTAGCCTAGCACTTGTCTCATGGAGAATTTATAGAGGAAGATTTTAATTACCTGTGGCTATATTTTATGAAAGGAACTGTAAAATATTTTAGTCACTTGTTCACCTTTCTTTTTTTCCCTTTCAGTAGTTTGCTGTTTGTCAGGTTCAATGGGCAGCTGACAATTCAGCAGAGTTTTCTAGATTATTTCCATGAGAGCCTGAACTAGTACTTCTTAGTGATGTTTAGGTAATTCAGCTGGCCCTTTTTACCATTATTTAAGTTTTGGTAGAACAGCTACATTTATTTTTATCTCTTCTACCTATGTATTTAAAAAGCCATTACTATTACAGGGGAAAGAACGACTAAGTTTTACTGAGCTTTGACAATTCATACTCACACAAAAAGAATTTAATCTTGATATACATTAAACAGTACTTTAAAACTGTTCTGTATCAATCACATCAAATAGCATTAACAGTCTCAGAATATACAAAAACTGGTCGGATTTTTAGCTGGGAAGTAACCTCTATATTTATCAAAATATTTAAAAAGATATATGTCTATATTGCAAACAGAATTCCATTAAAGAAATCCCTAGTGGGAAATTCACAAACTGATAGAAATTGCAGCCTATAACTTGTGAAGTTCATTTCATGAAAGTTCATTTCATTTCATTTCATGTAACCCTATACAGACTTGTACAGAGAATTTTCTTAAATGAGTTTCTGAAGGAATGAATTGTGTGGCTATAGATATCTATGCTGATCAGCTCACTTTTATGACAGCTTCTTCTCTCTTTTAGGAATATGAAAATAATTTATTATAACAAATGTAAGAATTTTAAGATTAAGCCAAACAAGCTTGCTCCATTGTGAAGTCTCACAAAAATGATTTTGCACCTTTGTGTGTATTAGACAGATTTTTGTGTATTAGAATCCAAAATTCAAAAAGAAGAGTATTGTTTTATTTTGGTATCTTTGGCCAAAACCAGAAGAGAAAATGCAATAAGATTTATCGGGACAGGACACCAGTGCTCTTAGCATACCTAAGACATTGGTCAACTAGTATTGCTTGTTTATGCACTTGTCAGAATGCTTGCACATCTCTGCATTTTTTTAAAAAAAAAAAACTCTTCTCGGTAACTATATATCAGAATTGTATAATCCAGACTAGCTCTCATTCCACTCTCATCAGCAGTCATGTCATCAGCCCTCATTCAGATGTTTTCATCAAGGTGGTCAGAGAGTGCCAAGGACTTCTCCCTCAAAGGGAAGTCCTACATCCAAATGTCCATAAAACCTTATTTATATTTGATTTTTCAAGTCTTTGATTTCAAAGACCCCATCTATTTTGAACGAAAGTTACAGTATTCTTCAACCATCACCACTGTTGGCAGTCTCTCAAGTGGAAAAGAAAAGCTTCCAGTAAACCTACATAACAACTGATTGCCTCCAACCGGCTACATATTGACAAAATATTATTCAGTTATTACTCTGCCCATGCCACCCAAAGCAAAGCGTTCAGTAACGAGACTGGATTTTAACTCTCCAATTGCAGCAGTCTTGACACATTAGAAAGGTTTTCTTAGAATGTAGTTGTTCTCCTGTGAACATCTAGACTCTCTTATTCTCCGATAGACTCAAAACAAAGCTTCAAGAGCACTCCTGTTGCTCATCCTTTCATGAGGAAGCAATCCTAAAAGGCAAAGCAGCAGCTGGGCTTCTCGTTTCAAGTAGCATGGACAGTTGTAAAGAAAAGTTCATTTGAATGAAAAAAAGTTTGCTTTCTGATTTCTGAGACTGTAGGAAGGTATCTCACAGGTTGATTTTTCTCAGAAGCTAGCTTACAAACTTAGAAGTTTACCTATTACTACTTCAGGGTTTTCCCTCATTTCTGTCTGTTGCTTGATATGCCAGTTCCCTGCCTGCCTTCAGTACTTGGCTTGCTTCAGCTCCCACTATTGCTGTTCTCCCTCAAAATGCCTTGTGACACATTATCTCTTAGTCAGACAAACAGATCTGAAAATATATAATGTAAGATCAACAGAAATTAATCTTTTTTCATCACTAACGATGTATCATGCAAAAATATCATCAGAGTGGTATTGCTCTACTCTAAAAGCTTCACAAAAAGAGTAGGCTGAAAGATATGAAGTCTTGTGGTGAATTTGGGTAATACCACACCTCAGAAGCCAGAAGAAATTTTCCTGGAGAAGGCAGAAAAGAGTAGATCAGCAAACTCAGTCAAAATGCAATTCACTGGGAAAAGCTTAAAACAAAACAGATTTACATTTGGATGCAATGTTATTATATTGAAGGCATTTACTTCTTCATTCATTGCAGACCCGCTCTGTTTCCTAACAGTAGCAACATTCTGCTATCAATGTAATAGCAACCTGCAGCACAATGTATATCACAGTTTCCGGTGAAAGTTAAAGCTTTCTCTTTGCTGCAAAATTGATTGCATATTTTGAGTTTGGTATTCAGGAAGAAAAAAGAAAAAAAAAAAGCAGAACCTTAAAAAATGTAATACATATATGTATATGCACACTTCTTTTGTCAGCTAATGAGTTAGATGGTATACTTGTCATCTTACATTTATTTTCAAATAAGTCAATCTTCTTATGAGTAAAAAAAAAATGTTATAGTTGGCCCAAAATTTCAATACTAACCTGTAAGGCTGCCTCTGCCTCTTCCAAAGCAGGCTTAGCAGCTTCCAACTTCTCTTCAGCAATGGCTTTGTCAATTGTGATGCTGTCCACAATAGCTTGGGCTTTGTCTTTCACTTTCTGAACTTCAACTTTCACTTTCTCAGCAGCCTGTGCTTTTACAGTAACTTCTTTCAATACCTACAATATGGGAAAACCCACACACCAAGTATTTAAAATACCTAGCTAAAGGAATGTGTTAATTTTTGTTGTAAAATTTCATTTGTTGAATTCAAGGTCCAAAACCAGAGTATTTGAACAAGATGACTTTCATCACCACTATACAATTTTAAAGATCCTTTTTTTCAACACTTCTTTTTATTTAACTACTTTTTGCAACATAAAAAATAAAAAGCACAGAATTAAAGAACAA